>NW_005371404.1:322535-352356 GCF_000412655.1 Myotis brandtii
AATCCAAAACCTTTGGGACACAATGAAAGCAGTCCTGAGAGGGAAGTTTATAGCTCTACAGGCCTATCTCAAAAAACAAGAAAAAATGGTAGTAAATCATCTAAATCTACAGCTCAAAGAATTAGAAAGAGAGCAACAAGAAAAGCCCAGAGTGAGCAGAAGGAAGGAGATAATAAAGATTAGAGCAGAAATAAATGACATAGAGACCAAAAAAACAATACAGAAAATCAATGAAACCAAGAGCTGGTTCTTTGAAAGGATAAACAAGATTGACAAACCTCTAGCCAGGCTCACCAAGAAGCAAAGAGAGAGGACCCAAATAAACCAAATCAGAAACGATAGAGGCGAAATAACAACAGACCCCACAGAAATACAAATGATTGTTAAAAAATACTATGGACAGCTCTACTCCAACAAACTAGACAACCTGGAGGAAATGGACAAATTCCTAGAAAAATACAACATTCCAGCACTCAATCAGGAAGAATCTAAAAATCTCAATAGGCCAATAACTATGGAAGAAATTGAAGCAGTCATCAAAAAGCTCCCAGCAAACAAAAGCCCAGGACCAGATGGCTTCTCAGGGGAGTTTTACCAAACTTTCAAGGAAGAACTAAAACCTATCCTCCTCAGACTACTACAAAAAATTCAGGAGGAAGGAACACTTCCAAGCTCATTCTATGAAGCCAGCATCACCCTAATACCAAAACCAGGTAAAGACAACACAATGAAAGAGAATTACAGGCCAATATCCCTCATGAACATAGATGCCAAAATCCTCAACAAAATCTTAGCAAATCGGATCCAGCAGTACATCAGAAAGATCATACACCATGACCAAGTAGGATTTATCCCAGGGATGCAAGGATGGTACAATATCCGCAAATCAATAAACGTGATACATCACATAAACAAATTGAAAGAAAAAAACCACATGGTCATATCAATTGATGCAGAAAAAGCATTTGACAAAATCCAACACCCATTTTTGATAAAAACTCTCAGCAAGGTGGGAGTAGAAGGATCATACCTCAACATAATAAAAGCCATATATGACAGGCCCACAGCCAACATCATACTCAATGGACAAAAACTAACACCATTTCCCCTAAGAACAGGAACAAGACAGGGATGCCCACTCTCACCACTCCTGTTCAACATAGTACTGGAAGTATTAGCCATTGCAATTAGGCAAGAAGAAGAAATAAAAGGCATCCAAATTGGAAAAGAGGAAGTAAAACTGTCCTTATTTGCAGATGACATGATATTATACATACAAAACCCTAGAGACTCCATCAAAAAGCTACTAGACTTAATACATGAATTTGGCAATGTAGCAGGATACAAAATTAACCCCAAGAAATCTGAGGCATTTCTATACACCAATAGTGAACTTTCAGAAAGAGAGATTATAAAAACAATCCCATTTACCATCGCACCAAAAAAATTAAGCTACCTAGGAATAAACTTAACTAAAGAGGTAAAAGACCTCTACTCAGAAAACTACAGGACGTTGAAAAAAGAGATAGAGGAAGACATAAAGAGATGGAAGAACATACCATGTTCTTGGATTGGTAGAATCAACATCATTAAAATGTCCATACTACCCAAAGCAATCTATAAATTCAACGCACTTCCCATTAAAATACCAACGGCATACTTCACAGATCTAGAACGAACTCTCCAAAAATTCATCTGGAATAAAAAAAGACCCCGAATAGCTGCAGCAATCCTGAGAAAGAAGAAAATAGGTGGGATCTCAATACCAGATATCAAGATGTATTACAAAGCCACTGTTCTCAAAACTGCCTGGTACTGGCACAAGAACAGGCATATAGATCAATGGAATAGAATAGAGAACCCAGAAATCGGCCCGAACCAATATGCTCAATTAATATTTGACAAAGGAGGCAAGAACATACAATGGAGCCAAGATAGTCTCTTCAATAAGTGGTGTTGGGAAAATTGGACAGATATATGCAAGAAAATGAAACTAGACCACCAACTTACACCATACACAAGAATAAACTCAAAATGGATAAAGGACTTAAATGTACGACAGGAAACCATAAAAATTCTAGAAGTATTCAAAGGCAACAAAATCTCAGACATATGCCAAAGCAATTTCTTCACTGATACAGCTCCTAGGGCAGTTGAAACTAAAGAGAAAATGAACAAATGGGACTACATCAAAATAAAAAGTTTCTGCACAGCAAAAGAAACCATCAACAAAACAACAAGAAAGCCCACTACGTGGGAGAACATATTTGCCAACATTATATCTGATAAGGGCCTAATCTCCAAAATTTATAGGGAACTCATACAACTTAACAAAAGGAAGATAAACAATCCAATCAAAAAATGGGCAAAGGACCTAAATAGACACCTTTTAAAAGAGGACATTCAGAAAGCCAAGAGACATATGAAAACATGCTCAAAGTCACTAATCATCCGAGAGATGCAAATCAAAACAACAATGAGGTACCATCTCACACCTGTCAGACTGGCTATCATCAACAAATCAACAAATGACAAGTGCTGGAGAGGATGTGGAGAAAAAGGAACACTTGTGCACTGCTGGTGGGAATGCAGACTGGTGCAGCCACTATGGAAGACAGTATGGAGTTTCCTCAAAAAGCTGGAAATGGAACTCCCATTTGACCCTGTGATCCCACTTCTAGGAATATATCCTAAGAAACCAGAAACACCAATCAGAAAGGATATGTGCACCCATATGTTCATAGCAGCACAATTCACCATAGCTAAGATCTGGAAACAGCCTAAGTGCCCATCAGTAGATGAATGGATTAGAAAACAGTGGTACATCTATACGATGGAATACTATGCTGCTGTAAAAAAGAAGGAGCTCTTACAATTTGCAACAGCATGGATGGAACTGGAGAGCATTATGCTAAGTGAAATAAGCCAGTCAATGAGGGAATAATACCACATGATCTCACTCACTTATGGATAATAAAGACCATTATAAACTTATGAACAAACATAGATACAGAGGCAGAGCTGCCTCGAACAAACTGTCAAACTATAGCGGGAAGGCTGGGGAGGGTTGGGGGGCAGGAGGGAGGGTAAGAGATCAACCAAAGGACTTGTATGCATGCATATAAGCATAACCCATGGACATAAGACACTCGGGCGTAGGGGAGGCCAGGGGATTGTCAAGGGCGGGGGAAAAAAGGAGACATATGTAATAATCTTTGTAATACTTTAAGCAATATAACAATTTTTAAAAAAACAACAACAAGGAAACAGCAACCTTAAACAACATACTAGATCCAAAGGATTTAATTGATATTTACAGGGCATTTCATCCTAAAGCAGCATAATATACATTTTTCAAGTTCACATGGAACAGCCTCAAAGATAGACCACATGTAAGGACACAAAATAATTCGTAAGAAGTTCAAGAAGATTGAAATCATATCAAGCATCTTCTTAGAACACAATGGCATAAAACTAGAGAACACTACAATAAAAACAGTCAAAAACATAAAAAATGGAAGATAAATAGCATGCTATTAAACAATGAGTGGGTTACCAATGAGATCAAGGAAGAAATTTAAAAAAAAAAATGAAAACAAATGACAATGATAACACAACAACCCCAAATTTGTGGAACAAAAAGAAATCAGTCCTGAGAGGCTTACCTCAAGAAACAAGGAAAAAAAGTCAAATAAACAACTGAACTCTACATATAAAGAAATTAGAAAAAGAACAGTAAGAAAAGAGCAAAGTGAAAGGAAGGAAATAATAAAGATCATAGCAGAAATAAATGACATAGAAACTAAAAAGCAACACAGAAGATGAATGAAACCAATAGCTGGTTCTTTGAAAAGCTAAACAAGATTGATGAACCTTTAGCCAGACACATCAAGAAACTAACTGATGCTGGGACGGTGTGGCTCAGTGATTGAGTGTTGACCCATGAACCAAGAGTTCACTGGTTTGATTCTAGGGCAGAGCACTTGCCCCTGTTACAGGTTCAACCCCCATTAGGGGGCGTGCAGGAGGCAGCCAATTGATGATGTTTCTCTCTCATTGATGTTTCTCTCCCTTCTTCTCTCTCTAAAAAAAAATAAAAACATATTAAAAAAAAACAAAAAGAGAGGACCCAAATAGCTAAAATTAGATATAAAAGAGCTGAAGTAACAACTGACCACATAAATACAAAGGATTCTTAGAAAATACCATGAAACACTATATGTCAACAAGTTGGACAAACTGGATGAAATAGACAAATTCCTTAAAACATACAAACTTCCAAAACTCAGTCAGGAAGAACCAGAAAAACTGAACTGTCAGACAATAATAAAGGAAAACAAGTCCCAGCAAACAAAAGTCCTGGACTGATTGGCTTCACAGGACACTTTTATAAAACATTCACAAAACTGACACCCACTCTCTTAAAATTCTTCTAAAATATGAAGAGGAAGGACAATGTCTAAGGTCATTTAATGGGGCCAGCATTATATTAATTCCAAAATCCACATAAAGACATTATACAGAAAGAAAATTATAGGCCAGAATACCTGATGAACATATATGCTAAAATCCCCAACAAAATAGTAGCAAATTAAAAATATGCACCATGCCTACGTGAGATTTATTCCTGGGATGCAAGGCTGGTAGAATATTTACAAATCACATAAACAAAATGAAGGATAATAATCACATAATCACATCAATAAATGCAGGAAATGTATTTGACAAAATCCAGCACTCATTTATGATAAACTGTCAGCAAAGTGGGAACAGAGGATCACAATTCAACAAAATTAAGGCCATATATGACGAACTCACAGCCAAAATCATACTCAATTGGAAAAAGCTAAAATAATTGTCCCTTTAAGATTGGAACACAATGTGGATGTCTGGTTTCAGCACTCTTATTACACATAGAACTGGAAGTCCTAGCCACAGAGATCAGACAAGAAGAAGAAGAAAAAAAGGCATTCAAATTGGAAATGAGGGAGAACCAAGATGGGACATAGGTAAATGCCAGTAGTCACCACCTCCCACAACCACATCAAAATTACAACTAAAATACAGAACAATCATCATTCAGAACCAACTGTAAGCTGGCTGAATGGAAGTCCTACAACTATAGAAGTAAAGAAGAAACATGTTGAGATTGGTAGGAGGGTCAGAGGTGCAGAATGGGCTGGAACAGCGCTCATATGTAATTTTTTTAATTGGGAGGGAGATTGTCTCTGCAGAGGCCAGCCGTGAGGAGAAAGGGGTCCCAGCCACAACCAAACCCACAGCCCAGTGTTGTAGAGCTGGGAAGAGAAGTCCCCACAACTATAGGCTGTAAAAAACCAGCAAGAATTTTGGCTAAGTGACACAGAGACTGCTGGAGACCAGGTGTTCCATTTAAAGGGCCAGAACATGAACTTACTCGGACTCCCAGGTGGCTTTGGGGTCCCAGACACATACGGGGAGGAACTGGATTGTCTGGCATCAAGGCAGGAACTTGGGGGCAGCTTTATCCCAGACAGGGTTGCTCACAGGGGTCATTGTTTCTGTGCTGGACCTCCCATGTTGCAGGGCTGACTGGCAGCCATATATGAGTTTCCATCATACTGGAGCACACTGTTTGCTCCATTCTGGGGATTCCCTGAGACTCTGCCCCATCCAATTTGCAGCCCCACATAAGTTGCTTGCAGCAGCTCTTCCATATAAATGGCCTGTCCTGGCTCAGGCTTCAGACTTTGCTAAAATCTCTGCAACAAGCTGTAGCTGGTGACAGCATGCCCAAAAGCTATCAATAAAAGGCCCAAGACCCAGAACTAGTACCAGCCTGCTTTGCTTCTCAGCTGGGCTTGCAATCCCAATACAAATAGCAAATAACAACCATCTGCAGATCCTTCTGTATCTCCTTTCAGATGGCCCCAGGCAGTGACTGACTTTCTACCTCCCTGGAGGCCCTAGAGGCAGTGCACCAGGTATACAGCTTCAGACCATACCAGATTACAACTCTACACATCCACAAGCAACAAACTCAAGAGGCAGACTCAGTGAGCACCAAAGCCCCACTGAAGCAAATACTGCTCCATAGAGGTGTTTCCTGCACAGTAGCTCTCCCACTATAATCACAGTTGGTCCTCACAGCCAATTGTCCTTGAGGATAACTCCTCCTGTGACACCAACAGCAATCAAGGCTCAACGACAAGAATGTGCACACAGTCTACAGAGGGGTGTACCTAGAGTGCCCAGTTCAGGTGACTGGCAAGGATGAGCCACTGGGCCCTACAGGACACCTACTACACAAGGCCACTCTAAGAATTCCAGGAGACATAGTAGCTCTGCCTAATACATAGAAACAAACACAGGAAGAAGCCAAAATGCGGAGACAAAGGAACATGTCACAAATGAAAGAAAAGGAAGCAAGCAAACTATTGGATACAGAGTTAAAAACCATGGTTATAAGGTTACTCAAGAATCTTTATGAGACTTTAAAAGATCTTAGAATGTCAAAGACATGAAAAAGGACCAGTCAGAAATTAAGCATACACTAATTGAAATAAATAATAATTTATAGGGATTCAACAGTAGAGTAGAGGATTCCAAGAACCAAATCAACAATTTGAAATATGAGGAAGCAAAAAACACCCAATTAGAAAATCAAAAGGAAAAATGAACCCCAAAATATGAAGATAATGTAAGGAGCCTCTGCGGCAACTTCAAGCATACCAATATTCACATTATGGGGTTCCAGAAGAAGAGAGAGAGCAAGATATTGAAACAAATTTTTGAATAAATAATGAAAGAAAACTTCCCTTATTGAGTGAAAAGAATAAACTTATAAATCCAGAAAGTGCAGAGTATCCCAAACAAGAAGAACCCAATGAGGCCCACACCAAGACACATCATAATTAAAATGACAAGGGTTGAGAGAAAAATGGTGGCCGAATAGGCAGCAGTGTTGTGCACCTCTTCCTAGGGCCAGGACAGAAAAGCAACTAAATCAGAGAACATCCACCCTGAATTAACAAATTAGATACAGCTGAGGAGACAATTTTCAATAAGGAAGGGGAGAGGATGCCTAGAGAATGCCGCTTTCCAGCCATAACCCATGTGGAACCATCACTGTGCCCTGGCAGTGAGTGGCACAGTACCTCCCGGCAGGCTCCCAGACATCTGAAGGGAGTGCATGCCACCAGAGAGAGCTCCAGCACCAGGCTTCCTCACCATCCTTCTGGGACCCAACATCCTAGGATCCAGCTCCAAGACCCCACAATGAGTGCAAGCCAGGGGGAAGCCTGTGCCCCACCCCTGACCCAGACCCCAGAACCATGCTGCTAGCCTGACCAAAGCCACTCAGCACTAACTCCACTCCCAGCACCAGGACCTGCTGCAGGAGCAACCCAGAGCAACCCAGAGCACTATACAGGGGAGCTCTGACTGTGTAACCCAAAGCAACACACACACACTCCACCCTGAAACCCAGGCTCTAGGATAGTCCTGCCAGGGCCATCCAGAGCAACCCAACTTGCACATCACTCCAGGAAACAGGGAAGAGGGCTCCTCACTCCTGGTGACAGGGGATCATGGACTGAGCAACCCAGGGAAATCCACTCCTGCTCCACACTAAGGAGGGTTAAACTGGAGCAAAACAGCGCTCCTCTCACTCTGGGCTACAAGAAAGTGGGGACTGTGTGACCCAGAGCAACCCATGCCCGCTCCACCCCAAGCCAAGAGTCTTGTTCCAGGGAAACCTGGAGTAGCCCAGTGCACACCAAACTCAGGCCACAGGGGAGCTCGGACTGATCGACCCAGGGCAACCCGCATCGCTCTACACTGAGGAGGGACCAACTTGAGCAACCCAGTGCACATCTCACTCCAGCCTACAAGAAAGTGGGGACAGTGATTGAGAGCAACCTGCACCCGCTTCTCCCTGGCCCCTGGGACAGTTCTGCAGGGGCTACCCAGAGCAACCCAGCAAATGCCTCACTTTGGGCCATAGGAAAATGCTGCTGGGGTGACCCAGAACAAGCTGGTGTGCCCAGCCCGGGTCCACAGAACCATGTCACAACTGCGCTGCCAGAGGGACCTAGGGTGTTGCCTGGCCACAGGTCCCAGGCCACACAACGAATTGCATGTCAAAGGGCTCTGGGTCCTCACAGGCAGTCACACATCAGAGGAACTGTGCACCCTCTGCCACCACCCTGAGCATCTGAAGCAGATAACTGAGGGACCAGATCAGTGAGAGAAAGGGATACAACTCAGAGCAGAGATAATAAAAGTGTGAGACTCAAGGCAGACCCAGCCTCTGAGCTAATGATTTCCAGACCATTGTCCTGATAGGGTCTTCAACCTCTTAAACTCAAAGCAGGGTACCTAGGGCAAGAAAGAGACAGCAAAAATGGGGAAACAGGAGGATCCAAGATGGCAGCCAATAGGATGGCAGTCAGCAAGATAGTGTGGGTGAGTGAGAGAGTGAAAGAGAGTGCGTAGACATGCGGGGAGTGTGTTTATTTTTGAGTGAGGGACAGTCATATTCTACAGGATTGTCAGGCACTGGTGGACCAAGCTCCCCTGGCTGGGTAGCCTCTACTACCACTGAAATCTCTCCTGGGGCAGCCAGCTCTGCCACAGAGACCACACCATCTTGAAGGGGAGAGCGGCTGTGATCAGAAGCCCAGCCTTACCTTCACCTGGGGAGACCTCAGATACCTCCTGGGACCCTACAGGCACATTGCCCAGTGACCAGCTGCCTCAGCTGCAAACCCATGAACATGGAGACTCCAGCCTCTTCAGCCATGGGAGCCTAAAAATTTGTCCAGGGGGAGACAAGGTGGCAGCCCAATACAAGGACGGGTCCTGCACCTTCTCACAGAGCAGATAGAAGAAACAACTGAATCAAATAACATCCACCTGGAATTGTTGAATTAAACACAGCTGGTGAGGCAATCCATGAACAGAAAGGTCAGAGATAACCTGGAGAGAGGTGAGATCTGGGATCTGGGCTGGAGGGAGAAATGCCTGAGTGGGGACTAAAGTCTCAGAGAGAGAATGTGCTGCACCAAATCCACGGTCCTTGGGGTCAGTGTAGCCCTCGAATGTGAAAGGGGGTAAAGGATGCCGGCAGTGGGGGACCCTAGATCTAAGCCCACAGTCATGGGAGACTACACCCAGAAAAACAGCCTGAAGTTCTGTACCAGCTATGCAGTGCCGGGGGGGAGAAAGACACGAGGCGGCTCAGTTGCCTTGTCCTTATAACTTCCTTGTTTTTACTTGCTAAACCCAGTGCATAGGATATTTCAATTAAAAACACTCACCAAAACTGCAGGTGAAGGTGGTTTTAGTGAAAACTGGGGGACAGAATAGGGAGAGATGAGCAGGAAACCACCTGTGGGACAATCCATCCCTCCAACCCTGAACATACTTTTTTTTCTCCAGAAAACCAGGCTCCTCCTAGCAGCACAGCTGCAGACATTCTTGAGCACAGCAGGGAAAGGAAGATTCTAAATACCCCCAGGGAGCCCTGGGGGACTGGGTTGAAGGGCCATTTGGTCCTGGAAACTAATACAGAAACACAACCGCCCAGGGGCTGTCAGAAATAGACACTTGTGTAAATACAACTGAAAGCAGGCCGAAAAACAAAGATGGCAGAAGGATCCCGCCTGCTTGAAACCAAACTTGTGGCTTATGACACAGAGGAGCAGTGGATCACTGGGAACTTCAGCATTGTGCTGAATACCTGACAGGAAACTGAAACGTTCCAGGAAGAACAGTAGAGAGGGTGTTAAACCAGCACCATGGGTCATTGAAGCTCCACTGAAGTGAAGGAACATCACTACTTCACTTTTTATTCTTTTTTATTGATTAAGGTATTACATATATGTCCATATCCCCCATTGCCCCCCCACCCCTCTCACGTACATGCCCTCACTCCCCTGCTGTCTCTGTGTGGGGGTGTTCCTCAGCCAAGCCTGCACTGTCTCCAATCTGGGACCCTTCGGGGGATGTCTGATTGCCAGTTTAGGCCCAATCCCTGTGGGCCTAAACTGGCAGTCGGACATCCCTCTCACAATCTGGGACTGCTGGCTCCCAACTGCTCGCTTTTCTGCCTGCCTGATAACCCCCTAACCACTCCCCTGCCAGCTTGATCACCTCCTAACCGCTCCCCTGCCAGCCTGACCACTCCCTAACTGCTCCCCTGCCAGCCTGATCACCCCCTAACCGCTCCCCTGCCAGCATGACCACCCCCTAACTGCTCCCCTGCCAGCCTGATCACCCCCTAACCGCTCCCCTGCAGGCCTGATTGGCAGCTAACTGCTTCCCTGCTGGCCTGGTCCCCCCCAACTGCCCTCCCCAGCTGGCCATCTTGTGACCACATGGGGGCGGCCATCTTGTGCGAGGGTGTGATGGTCAATTTGCATATTATCTCTTTATTATGTAGGATTTTACCATTTTTAAGTTGTTTTTTTTTGGATTATTGTTCTACATTTTATTTTTATTTTTTATCATTATTTTACTCTATCTCAATTTTTCTTATGCCAACACTTTCTTCCTCACTTTCCCACTTTTTTTAATCCTGTTTCTCTTCCCCTGTTCCTGCTTTTGTTTTTTTTCTATTTTTTTCTTTTTACTCCCTGTTAAAAATTAATCTTATTCATATATCTAGTTTCCTCTCCACTGCTCCAAGTCTATGAACACTTCTCCTTTCTCTCTTCACTAGCCAATTTTTTTTTCTTTTTCTTTTTTTCTTTCTTTCATTCTTGTTGTTTTTGGTTTGATTGTTTTTTTCTATTTTTTCTTTTTAATTTTTTGCTACTGTTTTTCCTCGCCTCACTTGTTCTCTTCTTCTACTAATAGCTTGATTAGTTTCAATCACCAACTCAGATATCTCTGCTCTCTATTCTCCTTTTCCAAAAACAGATGTATACATAGATACATAGATTAAAGAAAGGAAATATATATCAATTATTATTGTTTTTCAATTATCATTGTCTATTTTTTAAGTATTTTGTTTTTTACTTTTCTTCTT
This sequence comes from Myotis brandtii, assembly GCF_000412655.1. Taxonomy (NCBI): domain Eukaryota; kingdom Metazoa; phylum Chordata; class Mammalia; order Chiroptera; family Vespertilionidae; genus Myotis; species Myotis brandtii. Next base: position 333,547 of record NW_005371404.1, read on the forward strand.
GTAAATTCATTCTCTTGCTATCTCCTCTATACTGAATTGTGGCCATTCCCTCATTCATTCAATACCTTGAACTTACCTTCTGGAAATAAGCTCTGCCTCTTCTGATTCAGCTTCCCTCCTTCTTTTCTGGGTGTTTGTTGTTTACATTTTTTGGATTAGTTGTTGGTTTTATGAAGTTTTCTCTCTCTCTCTCACTCTCTCTCTCTCTCTGTATATATATATCTACACTAATAAAAGAGAAACATGGTAATTGGCGTACGACCGCTACCCTTCCCATTGGCTAATCAGCATATCCTTATGCAAATTAACTGTCAGCCAAGATGGCGGCCGGCAGCCAGGCAGCTGGAAGCAAGCAGGGAGGCTCACTTGCTCCAGTGACTGCAGACGCCAACGTTCCCCGCCTAACTTGCCGGCCTCTGAGTTGCAACTCTAAGCAACTATGTACTATGTTGCAAATAAGAAGCTAAACAAAACCCTAGAAACCAACTTTCAGCCTGCCGGGATCTCAGAGCTGAAGTTATACATTGTTTCGATTATAGAACGGCAAACAAACCAGATACGAAGCCTCAGAGCTAGAGCCAGAGCTAAAGCTGGCCCAGAATAAAATAAAAAAAAAGAGAAAAAAAAGGAGCGGTGGGGAGCTTCAGTCAACAACCGCCAGCCTGAAAGCAGCCCTCAGCCCCTCACCCAGACTGGCCAGGCACCCCAGTGGGGACCCCCACCCTGAAGGGTGTGTGACCAGCTGCAAACAGCCATCATCCCCTCATCCAGGCTGGCCAGGCACCCCAGTGGGGACCCCCACCCTGAAGGGTGTGTGACCAGCTGCAAACAGCCATCATCCCCTCATCCAGGCTGGCCAGGCACCCCAGTGGGGACCCCCACCCTGAAGGGTGTGTGACCAGCTGCAAACAGCCATCATCCCCTCATCCAGGCTGGCCAGGCACCCCAGTGGGGACCCCCACCCTGAAGGGTGTGTGACCAGCTGCAAACAGCCATCATCCCCTCATCCAGGCTGGCCAGGCACCCCAGTGGGGACCCCCACCCTGAAGGGTGTGTGACCAGCTGCAAACAGCCATCATCCCCTCATCCAGGCTGGCCAGGCACCCCAGTGGGGACCCCCACCCTGAAGGGTGTGTGACCAGCTGCAAACAGCCATCATCCCCTCATCCAGGCTGGCCAGGCACCCCAGTGGGGACCCCCACCCTGAAGGGTGTGTGACCAGCTGCAAACAGCCATCATCCCCTCATCCAGGCTGGCCAGGCACCCCAGTGGGGACCCCCACCCTGAAGGGGGTGTGACCAGCTGCAAACAGCCATCATCCCCTCATCCAGGCTGGCCAGGCACCCCAGTGGGGACCCCCACCCTGAAGGGGGTGTGACCAGCTGCAAACAGCCATCATCCCCTCATCCAGGCTGGCCAGGCACCCCAGTGGGGACCCCCACCCTGAAGGGGGTGTGACCAGCTGCAAACAGCCATCATCCCCTCATCCAGGCTGGCCAGGCACCCCAGTGGGGACCCCCACCCTGAAGGGGGTGTGACCAGCTGCAAACAGCCATCATCCCCTCATCCAGGCTGGCCAGGCACCCCAGTGGGGACCCCCACCCTGAAGGGGGTGTGACCAGCTGCAAACAGCCATCATCCCCTCATCCAGGCTGGCCAGGCACCCCAGTGGGGACCCCCACCCTGAAGGGGGTGTGACCAGCTGCAAACAGCCATCATCCCCTCATCCAGGCTGGCCAGGCACCCCAGTGGGGACCCCCACCCTGAAGGGGGTGTGACCAGCTGCAAACAGCCATCATCCCCTCATCCAGGCTGGCCAGGCACCCCAGTGGGGACCCCCACCCTGAAGGGGGTGTGACCAGCTGCAAACAGCCATCATCCCCTCATCCAGGCTGGCCAGGCACCCCAGTGGGGACCCCCACCCTGAAGGGGGTGTGACCAGCTGCAAACAGCCATCATCCCCTCATCCAGGCTGGCCAGGCACCCCAGTGGGGACCCCCACCCTGAAGGGGGTGTGACCAGCTGCAAACAGCCATCATCCCCTCATCCAGGCTGGCCAGGCACCCCAGTGGGGACCCCCTTTTTCTTTTCTGTCTTACCTTTCTTTTTCCATTTCTCAATATCATTTTTGCACTTTTTTCTCTACCCTACTTCTCTTTCCTCTGGTGGTCACTTTTATTTGGGGTTATTGGTATGGTGAATACATTCTTGTTTGGTGCCCTCTGTGTTGTGTCTTGTCGAGTTGTATTTTGTGCCTTTAAGTCAACGTGGTAGAGAGTGAGCCACATATTCAGAAACCCTGAGAGGAGTAAAAATGGGGAGACAAAGAAACAGCCCCCATAAGAAAGAAAAGGAGGAATCGTCAGAAAAGGAAGTAAACTGCCGGAAGCCGGTCCATCCTTGCTGCTTGACACAGTCACTGCAGGGAAGAAACATCTGCACAGCATATGTTTCAAGGGACCTGGTGTATATGGCATACTGTTGTTAATATGTTTTCTCACCTTCAAACGTATTTATACGTTTTACGTTGACTGGTAAACACAATTTCCAGTGAGTTTTCCAGTATTTGTCTGTTTAAAATTTAAGAAAAATAATTCAGTATACATTTTATAGTAAATCACAAAAAGTTTCATTGAAAAAAAAATGTAAAACTAAAGTTATCGTAATTTTACTGAACGTTGCCATTTGCGCAAAAAATTATGGAATGGAGCTAAGAAACGACCTAACCTTTGAAATAGAATGGATAGGATTAAAATCAACTGGTATAAATACAGATGTAACAGGACAATAAACACCGAACCTGGCTGGAGAACCTGACTGGAGAGCCTTGCTATGCTGATCAACTGAACGCTGCTGTCTCCGTGTCATTCCTTCTTGGCCGACTCTGTCCACACCTTTGGGAACCCCTGTACCTGCTGGGGCTGGACCCCAACAGTACACGAAATGGAGGCAAGCAAATTGTCAGAGAAAGAATTCAGAGCAATGGTCATAAGGATGCTGAAAAGGATGGAAGACAAATTCAAAAACATGTGTAAGAACCAAGAGGAAATGAAGAACAACCAAAAATAAATGAAGAATGACATAGCTGCAATGAAGAACAAAAGAGAAAGCATCAACATTATACTAGAAGAAGGTGAGGATCACATCAGTGAACTAGAAGACAAGGTAAGAAAAAATACCCAAGCAGAGCAGCAACTGGAAAAAAAAGTTAAAAAACAGGAGAAGAGCCTAAGGAAGCTTTGGGACAACATGAAATGAAACAACATCTGAATAATAGTGCTGCCAGAAGGAGAAGAACCTGAGCAAGGAATAGAAACCCTGTTTGAAGAAATAATGACAGAAAACTTCCCTGATATTGGGAAGAAAAAACTCACACAAGTACAAGAAGCTCACAGAGTCCCAAACAAGATGAACACAAAAAGACTGACACCAAGACCCATTATAATTAAATTGGCAAACAACAATGACAAAGTAAGAACCAAAAAAGGATGCCAGGGAGAGACAAAAGTTACCTATAAGGAATCTCAGATTAGACTATCAACTAATTTCTCAACAGAAACACATCAGGCCAGAAGGGAATGGAAAGAAATATACAAAGTCATGAAAAGCAAATCTCTGAATCCAAGAATACTATACCCAGCAAGGCTATCATTCAAAATTAAAGGTGAAATCAGGAGATTCACAGACAAAAAAGGGCTAAGGGAATTTATTACCACCAAATCAGCAATGCAAGAAATGCTAAAGGAACCACTGTAAAAAGGAAAAAAAAATGAGAAGGGAAGAAGTAATACAGGTATAAAGAATAAAAATGGCAAAAAACAAGTACCTATCAATAATTTTAAATGTAAATGGATTAAATGCCCCACTCAAAAAGACATAGGGTACCTGAATGGATAAGAAAACATGACCCATATATCTGCTGTCTACAGGAATCCCATCTCAGAACAAAGGACTCACACAGACTGACAGTGAAGGGATGGAAATGTGTTTTTTTTCAGGCAAATGGAAATTTAAAAAAAGCTGGGATAGCAATACTTATATCTGACAAATTAGACCTCAAAGTGAAGGCCATAACAACAGATAAGGAAGACCATTTCATAATACTAAAGGGGGCAATTCAACAAGAAGATATAACATATATGCACCCAATACAGGAGCACTCAAATGCAAAAAATACTTCTGGAAGATAAAAAGAGAGAGATTGACAGCAATACAGTCATAGTAGGGGACATTCATAGCCCACTAATATTACTAGATAAAGCCTCTAAACAAAAAATCAGCAAAGAAACATAAATCCTAAATGACTCACTAGATCAGATGGATTTCATTGTCATCTTCAGAACATTTCACCCCAAAGCCACAGAATATACATTCTTCTCAAGTGCTCATAGGTCATTTTCAAAGATAGACCACATATTGGGACACAGGCAAAGTCTCTTCAAATTCAAGAAGACAGAAATTATATCAAGCATCTTCTCAGATCACAATGGCATAAAATTAGAAATCAACTACAATAAAAACAATGAGCCCTAACCAGTTTGGCTCAGTGGATAGAGTGTTGGCCTGTGGACTCAAGGGTCCCGGGTTCGATTCTGGTCAAAGGCATGTACCTTGGTGGCAGGCACACACCCAGTAGGGAGTATGCAGGTGGTAGCTGATTGATGTTTCTCTCTCATCAATGTTTCTAACTCTCTATCCCTCTACCTTCCACTCTGTAATAAATCAATAAAATATATATTTAAAAAAAAAAACAATGAAAAAAATCAAACACTCGGAGACTAACTAGCATGCTATTAAACAATGATTGGGTTACAAAACAGATCAAAGAAGAAATAAAAAAACATCCTGGCAACAAGCAACATTGAAACCACAACGATCCCAAAACTATGGGACATAGAGAAAGCAGTCTTGAGAGGGAAGTTCATAGCATTACAGGCCGACCTAAAAAAACAAGAAAAAATGGTAATAAATGATATATCCTTACAATTCAAGGAGTCAGAAAGAGAGCAATAAGAAAAACCCAGTGTAAGCAGAAGGAAGGAATAATAAAGATCAGAGTGGAAATAAATGACATAGAGACCAATAAAAACAATACAAAAGATCAACAACACCAAGAGCTGTTTCTTTGAAAAGATAAACAAGATTGATGAACCTTTAGCTAGGCTCACCAAGAAGCTAAGAGAGAGGACCCAAATAAACAAAACCAGAAATGAAAGAGGAAAAGGAACAACCTACCCTACAGAAATATAAAGCATTATGAAAAAAATACTATGAACAACTCTATTCCAATAAATTGGACAACTTAGATGAAATGGACATAGTGTTATAAAAATACAAGCTCCCAAATCTCAATCAGGAAGAATAAAAAATCCTCAATAAGCCAATAACTACGGAAGAAATTAAAGCAGTAATCAAAAATCTTCCAGCAAACTAAAGCCATGGTATAGACGGCTTCACTGGGAAATTCTACCAAGCATTCAAAGAAGAGCTAAAATCTATCCCCCTCAGACTATTCCAAAAAATTCAAGAGGAAGGCACAGCCCCGATCTCTTTCTATAAATCCAGCATTAACCTAATTCCAAAACCAGGTAAAGACATTACAAAGAAAGAAAACACCAGGCCAATAATCCTTGATGAACATAGATGCTAAAATCCTCAACAAAATTCTAGCAAATCAGTTCCAGCATTACATTAGAAAGATCATACACCATGACCAAGTGGGATTTATTCGGGGATGCAAGGATGGTACAATATGCACAAATCAATAAACGTGATATATCACATAAGCAAATTGAAAGACCAAAACCACATAACCATATCAATCAATGCAGAAAAAGCATTTGACAAAATCCAACACCCTTTCTTGATAAAAACTCTCAGCAAAGTGGGAATAGACTGATCATACTTCAACATAATAGCCTTATAATACTAACCTACAGCCAATATCAACTCAACGGGTAAAAACCAAATCCATTTCCCCTAAAAACAGGAACAAGACAGGGATGCACACTTTCACCACTCCTGTTTGATATAGTACTGGAAGTGGTAGCCATAGTGATCAGACAAAAAGAAGAAATAGAAAGCATCCAAATTGGAAAAGAAGAAGTAAAACTGTTGTTATTCGCATATGACATGATTCTGTACATAGAAAATTCCAAAGACTCAATTAAAAAACTACTAGACTTATGAACAAAAACAAATCTAGATTCAGAGAAGCATCGATCAGATGCTCAAACCTCAGATGGAAGGTAGGGGAGGGGGGAGTATGGAGCAGAGATCAATCAAAGGACTTGTATGCATGCATATAAGCATAAGCAATGGACATAGACAACAGGGGGTGTGCATGAGGGCAGAACTGGTGGCATGGGGGGACAATGGGAGGATAAGGACACATTTGTAATCACCAAAACAATTAAAATACCTAGGAATAAACTTAACTAATGAGGTAAAAGAACTATACTCATAAAAATACAGGATATTGAAAAAAGAGACTGAGGAAGACATAAACAAATGGAAGTGTATACCGTGTTCATAGATTGGTAGAATCAACGTCATTGAAATGTCCATCTTAACCAAAGCAATGTATAGATTTCATGCAATTCCCATTAAATTATCAATGGCATACTTCACAGATCAGAAATAAAATGTCTTCAAAAATTAATATGGAACAACAACAACAACAAAAAAGACCCAGAATAGCTGCAGCAATCTGGAGAAAGAAAAACAAAGTTGGAGGGATCACAATACCAGATATCAAGCTATATTACAAAGCCACTGTTCTCAGAACTGCCTGGTACTGGCACAAGAACAGACATACAAACCAATGGAACAGAACAGAGAACCCTGAAATCAACCTAAGACATTATTCTCAATATTTGACAAAGGAGGCAAGAGCATACAATGGAGTTAAGACAGTGTCTTAAATAAATGTTGTTGGGAAAATTGGACAGATATGTGCAAAAAAATGAAACTAGACCACCAACTTGCACCATACACAAAAATAAACTCAAAATGAATAAAGGACTTAAATGTAAGATGGGAAATCATAAAAATCTTAGAAGACTCCATAGGCAGAAAAATCAGACATATCTTGTAGCAATATCTTTACTAATACAGTTCCTAGGACAGTGGAAACTAAGGAGAAAATACAAAAATGGGACTACATCAATATAATAGCTTCTGCACAGTAAAAGAAACCATCAACAAAATAACAAGGAAGCCCACTGCATGGGAGAACATATTTGCTAATGTTATATCTGATAAGGGCCTAATCTCCGAAATTGATAGGGGACTCATATATCTTAACAAAGGAAGATAAAAAAAACAATCAAAAAATGGGCAAGGGTCTTAAATAGACACTTTCAAAAGTGGACATACAGAAGGCCAAGAGACATATGAAAACATGTCCAAAGTCACTAATCATCCAAAAGATGCAAATCAAAATGACAATGAGATACCAACTGACACCTGTCAGAATGGCTATCATCAACAAATCTACAAATGACAAGTGCCTGTGAGGATGTGGAGAAAAAGGAACCCGCATGCACTGCTGGTGGGAATGCAGACTGATTCAGCCACTGTGAAAAACAGTGTGGAGTTTTCTCAAAAAATAAAACTCCATTTGACCCAGTAATCCCACTTCTGGGACAATATCCAAAGAAACCAGAAACACCAATCAGAAAGGATATATGCACCCCTATGTTCATAGCAGTACAATTTACAATAACTACGATTTGGAAACAGCCTAAATGCCCATTAACAGATGATTGGATTAGAAAACGGTGGTGCATATACAGAATGGAATACTATGCTGCTGTAAAAAAAAGATATAACTCTTACAATTCACAACAGCATGGATAGACCTGGAGAATATTATGCTAAACAAAATGAGCTAGTCAGAGAATATAAATATCACATGATCTCACTCATTTGTGGAATATAATAAACAACATAAACTGATGAACATAAAGAGTTCCAGAGACAGAGAAGCATCAAACGAACTGACTGTCAAACTTTAGAGGGAAGGTGGGGGTAGGGTTGGGCTTAAGAAATCAACCAAAGGAGTTGTATGCATGCATATGAGCATAACCAATGGACATAGACACTAAGGATGTTATAGCATGTGCGGGGAGTTGGGATGGCTAGGGAGATGCCAATCGGGGAAAAGGAGACATATGTAATACTATATGTAATTTTTTAACAATAAAGACTGTTAAAAAATAATTTAAAGTAAAAATAAATAAAATGACAAGGGTTAAAGACAAAGAGAGAATGTTTAAAGCAGCAATATAAAAGCACTTAGTTTTCTGTAATGGGGCACTCATACAGCTGTCAGCTGATTTATCAACAAAAATTTTGAGGCCAGAAGGGAATGGCAAGAAATCTTTAAAGTAATGAATAACAAGAACCTACAACCAAGGTTACTGTACCCAGCAAATCTCTCATTTAGAATTCGTGATCAAATAAAGTGCTTCACAAACAAGAAAAAGTTAAAAGAGTTTATCACCACCAAACCAGTATTACATGAATTGTTGAAGGGTATTCTAGAAGAAGAAGAAGAAGAAGAAGAAGAAGAAGAAGAAGAAGAAGAAGAAGAAGAAGAAGAAGAAGAAGAAGAAGAAGAAGAAGAAGAAGAAGAAGAAGAAGAAGAAGAAGAAGAAGAAGAAGAAGAAGAAGAAGAAGAAGAAGAAGAAGAAGAAGAAGAAGAAGAAGAAAAAATATGAACAATAAAATAGTAACAAATACATATCTATCAGCAATTGGATCTAAAAATCAAAATAAACTCACAAGAAATCTAATGAACAAAATAAACTGGTGAATAAAATACAATCAGAGGCATGGAAGTATGGGACAAACTGATGAATCTCAGAGGGGAGGGAAGGGGGAGTTCAAGTGGGAAGAGTTTAACTAAAGAACTTACCTATGAACACATACAGTAAGGTGGTGAAGGACTGGGGCTGGGTTGGAACCAGGTGGAGAAAAACTATGGGGGTGGTTAAGGGGGACATCTGAATATTCTCAACAATAAAGATTTTTTTTTTAATTTGGAAAGGAGGAAGTAATACTGCTATTATGACATGATATTATATATAGAAAACCCTAAAGACTCCACGAAAACACTACTAGATTTATTTAATTAATTCAGCAAAGTAGCATGGTACAAAATTAACATCCAGATATCAATGGAATATTTATACATCAATAATGAACTCTCAGAGAGAAACTAAAAACAATCACATTTAACATTGCAACAACAAATAATAAGATACCTAGGAATAAACTTAACCAAGGAGGTAAAAGACCTCTATTGAGAAATCTATAGGAAATTGAAAAAAGAATTTGAGGAAGACTTAAACAAGTGGAAGAATATACCGTGTTCATGGATAGGAAGAATTAACATGATTAAAATATCCACACTATCCAAAGCAATCTATGAATTCAACACAATCTCAATTAACCTACCAATGGCATATTTTATAGATCTAGAACGAATATTCCAAAAATTTACATGCAAACAAAAAAGATCCTGAATAGCCTCAGCAATCTTGGGAAAGAAAAACAAAGCTGCATGGGTCACAATACCAGATATGAAATTGTACTACAAAGCCACTGTAATAAAAAAAGGCCTAGTATTGGTACAAGAACAGGCATATAGATCAATGGAAAATAACAGACACCCCAGAAATCAACCCATGCCACTATGGTCCATTAATATTTGACAAAGGAGGGAAGAGCATACAATGGAATAAAGACAGTATCTTCAATAAATGGTATCAGAAAAATAGGATAGATAAATGCAAATAAATTACACCAGCCCACCAACTTACACCATACACGAGAACAAACTCAAATCGATAAAAGTCTTACATGTAAGCTGCAAAATTATGTATTTCCTAGAAAAAAAACAGGCAGTCATCTCTGACATCTCATGGAGCATATTTTTTGCTGGTACATATACTAATGCAAGAGAAACAAAGGCAAAATAAACAAATGGCAGTACATCAAACTAAGAAGCTTCCACATAGCAAAGGAAACCATCAGCAAAATGAAAAGGTAACGCCCTAACCAGTTTGGCTCAATGGACAGAGCATCAACCTGCAGACTCAAGGGTCCCAGGTTCAATTCCGGTCAAGGGCATGTACCTTGGTTGCAGGCACATACCCAGTAGAAAGTGTGCAGGAGGCAGCTGATCGATGTTTCTCTCTCATCGATGTTTCTAACTCTCTGTTCCTCTCTGTAAGAAATCAATAAAATATATTTTAAAAAAATAAAAAGGTAACCCTTTTTCTGGGAGAACATATTTGCCAATGATACATCTGATAAGGGGTTATTTTACAAAATATATTAGAACTTACACAGCTCAACTCCAGAATGACAAATAGTCCAATTCAATGATGGTCAGAGGAACTGAATAAACACTTCTCCAAAGAGAATATAAAAAAGACCAATAAACATATGAATAGATGTTCCCTGTCACTAATCATCAGGGAGACGCAAATTAAAATTCCAATGAGGTATCATCGCACACCTGCCAGAATGACTACCATCAATAAAACAACAAGTGTTCATGAAGATGTGGAGAAAAGGAAACTCTAGCACAATGTTGGTGGGAATAAATTGGTGCACCCACTGTGGGAAACAGTATTAAGTTTCCTCAAAAAATTAAAAATACAGCTAATGTTTGACCCAGCAATCCTACTTATGCGAATATATCCTAACAATCCCAAAATACCCATCAGAAAGTACATATAAAACCCTATGTTCACAGAAGCATTATTTCCAATAACTAAAATATGGAAACAGCCCAAGTGCCCATGAGTAGATGAGTGAAAAAAGATACTGTGGTACATTTACATAACAGGTTACTATGCAGCTATAAGAAAGGAAGGATATGTTACCTTTGAGATAGCTTGGATGCAACAGGAAATTATTATGCTAAGCAAAATAAGCCAATCAGAGAAAGACAAAAATCACATGACCTCACTTATGTGTGGTATCTGTTCTCATTTCTCTCCCCTAATTCTATTTTCTCTGGTGGTCAGCTTTATTGGGTTTATTAGTGTCGTGAATACATTCATGTTTTGTTCGCTCTGTGTTGTGTCTTATTGATTTGTATTTTGTGCCTTTCAGTCAACGTGGTAGAGAGTGAGCCACATAACTGGACAGCATGAGAGGAGAAAAAATGGGGCAACAATGAAACAGCCTCCATATGAAAGAAATGGAGGAATCATCAGAAAACAAAGTAAATGAAATGGAGGCAAGCAATTTGTCAGAGAAAGAATTCAGAGCAATGGTCAAAAGGACACTGAATAGGATGGAAGGCAGATTGAACAACGTGTGTAAGAATCAAGAGGAAATGAAGAAGAACCAAGAAGAAATGAAGAATGACATAGCTGCAGTAAAGAATACAATAGGTAGTATCAACAGTAGACTAGAAGAAGCTGAGGACCGCATAAGCAAGCTAGAAGGCAAGGTAGAAAAAAATACCCAAGTAGAGCAGCAACTGGGGGGGAAAACACTAAAAAGCAGGGGGAGAGCCTAAGGGAGCCTTGGGACAACACGAAACAAAACAACATATGCATAATAAGGGTGCCAGAAGGAGAGGAACCTGAGCAAGGAATAGAAAACCTGTTTGAAGAAATAATGACAGAAAACTTTCCTGATATTGGGAAGAAAAAACCCCACACATGTTCAAGAAGCACACAGAGTCTCAAACCAGATGAACCCAAAAAAGCTGACACCAAGACACAACATAATTAAATTGACAAACAGTAAGGACAAAATAAAAATCTTAAAGGCTACCAGAGAGAGACAGAAAGTTATCTATAAGGGATCTCCAATTAGACTATCAACTGATTTCTCAACAGAAACACATCAGACCAGTAGGGAATAGAATGAAATATACAAAGTAAGGCAAAGCAAGGGACTGAATCCAAGAATACTATACACAGCAAGGCTATCATTCAAACTTGAAAGCGAAATAAGGAACTTCATAGGAAAAAACAAAAACAAAAAAACGGCTAAGGGAGTTTATGACCACCAAGCCACCAATGCAAGAAATGTTAAAGGGACTGTTGTAAAAAGATGAAATAGGAAGGGAAGAAGGAACACAGGTCTAATGAATAAAAATGACAACAAACAAGTACTAATCAATAATAACCTTAAACATAAATGGATTAAATGTTCCAATCAAAAGACATAGAGTAGCTGAATGGATATGAAAACATTACCCATAGATCTGCTGTCTACAGAAACCCACATCAAAACAAAGGACTCACACTGACTGATAGTAAAGGGATGGAATAAAATTTTCCAGTGAATGGAAAAGAAAAAAAAACCTGGGGTAGCAATAATTATATCTGACAAAAGAGACCTCAAAGTGTAGGCCATAACAAGAGATAAGGAAGGCCACATCATAATACTAAAGGGAACAATTCAACAAGAGGATATAACTCTGATAAACATATATGCACCCAATACAGGAGCACCCAAATACATAGAAAAACTTCTGGAAGATATTAAGGGAGAGGTCAACAGCAATACAGTCATAATAGGGGACTTTAATACACCATTCACACCACTGGATAAATCCTCTAAACAAGAAATCAGCAAAGATATATCAATCCTAAATGACTCACTAAATAAGATGGAATTCATTGACATATTCAGAACACTTCACCCCAAGGATATGGAATACACATTCTTCTCAAGTGCACATGAGTGATTTTCAAAGATAGAACACATATTGGGGCACAGGCAAAGTCTCTTCAAATTCAAGAAGATAGAAATCATATTAAGCATCTGCTCAGATCACAATGGCATAAAATTAGAAATTAACTACAATAAAAACAATGAATAAAAATCAAACACTTGGAGGCTAAATAGATGATTTTAAACAATGATTGGGTTACCAAAGCCATCAAAGAGTAAATAAAAAACATCCTGTTAACAAGAAAAACAATGAAAACACAGCAATCCAAAATATATGGGACACAGTGAAAACAGACCTGAGAAGGAAGGTCATAGCCCTACAGGGCTTCCTCAAAAAACAAGAAAAAAAAAGGTAATAAATTATCTATCCCTACAACTAGAAGAATTAGAAAGAGAGCAGTAAAAGTCCAGAGTGAGCTGAATGAAGGAAATAATAAATATCAGAGCGGAAATAAATGACATAGAGACAAAAAAGGAACAATACAAAAGATCAATGAAACCAAGAGCTGGTTCTTTGAAAGGATAAAAAAGATTGATGAACTTCTAACCAGACTCACCAAGAAACAAAGAGAGACAAGCCAAATAAGCAAAATAAGAAATGAAAGAGGTGAAATAACAACAGACCCCACAGATATACAAAGGATTCTAAAAATATACCATGAACAACTCTACTCCCATAAACTTGACAACCTAGATGAAATGAACATATTCTTAGAAAAATCAAGCTTCCAAAACTCAATTAAGAAGAATTAAAAAAAACTTGAATAGTCCAATAACTACTGATGAAATTGAAGCAGTAATCAAAAATCTTCCAGCAAACAAAAGCCCTGTTCCAGGCAGCTTTACAGGGGAGTTCTACCAAACATTTAAGGAACTAAAACCTATGCTCCTCAGAATATTCCAAAAAATTCAAGAGGAAGGCATGTTTCTAAGCTCTTTCTATGAAACCAGGATTACCCTAATTCCAAAACCAGATAAAGACACCACAAAGAAAGAGAACTACAGGCCAATATCCCTGATGAACATAGATGCTAAAATCCTCAACAAAATTCTAGCAAATCAGATCCAACATTACATTAGAAAGATTATGCACCATGACCAAGTGGGATTTATCCTGGGGAAGCAAGGATGGTACAATATCGGCAAATCAATAAATGTGATACGTCACATAAACAAATTGAGAGACAAAAATCACATAATCATAGCAATCAATGCAGAAAAAGCATTTTACAAAATCCAACACCCTTTCTTGATAAAAACTCTCAACAACATAGTGATAGAGGAATCATACCTCAAAATAATAAAAGCCTTATATGACAAACCTGCAACCAACATCATACTCAATGGGCAAAAACTAAAATCATTTCCCTTAAGAACAGGAACAAGACAGAGATGCCCACTTTCACCACTTCCGTTCAACATATTACTGGAAGTCCTAGCCATAATGATTAGACAAGAAGTAGAAATAAAAGGCATAAAAATTGGAAAAGAAAAAGTAATACTGTCATTTTTTGTAGATGACATGATATTGTACATAGAATACCTAAAGAGTTTATCCAAAAACTACTAGACATAATAAATGTATTAGGCAATGTAGCAGGATACAAAATTAACACCTAGAAATCTATGGCTTTTTTATACACCAATAATGAACTAACAGAGAGAGAAACTAAAAAAAATTCCTATTTACCATTGCAACCAAAAAATTAAGACACCTAGAAATAAACTTAACTAAGGAGGCAAAATATCTTTACTTGAATAACTACAGGACATTGACAAAAGAGATGTACCATGTTCATGGATTGGTAGAATCAACATCATTAAAACGTCCATACTACCCAAAGCAATTTATACATTCAATGTAACCCTCATTAAAATACCAATGGCATATTTCACAGACCTCTGATGAACTCTCCAAAAATTCATCTGGAATAAAACAAGACCCCGAATAGCCACAGCATTCCTGATAAAGAAGAACAAAGTTGAAGGGATTATAATACCAGATATCAAGCTACATTACAAAGCCACTGTTCTGAAAACTACCTTGGTACTGGAACAAGAACAGACATAGACCAATGGAACAGAACAGAGAACCCAGAATTCGTCCCAAACCACTATTCTCAATTAATATTGACAAAGAAGGCAGAACATACAATGGAGTCAAGACAGTCTCTTCAATAAATGGTCTTGGGAAAATTAGATACATGCAAAAAAATGAAACTAGACCACGAACTTACACCATACACAAAAGTAAACTCAAAATGGATAAAGGACTTAAAAATCAGATGAGAAACCATAAAAATATTAGAGGAATCAACAGGCAGCAAAATCTCAGACATATGCTGAAGCAATATCTTCACCAATACAGTGCCTAGGGCAATGGAAACTAAACAGAAAATAAACAAATGGGACTACATCAAAATAAAAAGCTTTTGCACAGCAGAAGAAACCATCAAGAAAACAAGAAAACCCACTGCGTGGGAGAACATAGTTGCCAATGTTATCATCAACAAGGGTTTTATCTCCAACATTTACAGGGAACTCATACAACTTAACAAAATGAAGATAAACAACCCAATCAAAAAATGGGCAACAGACTTAAATAGATACTTTTTGAAAGACGACATAAGGAAGGCCAAGAGACATATGAAAACATGTTCAAAGTCACTAATCATCCGAGAGATGCACATCAAAACGACAATGAGGTACCATCTCACACCTGTCAGAATGGCTATCATCAACAAATCAATAAAGGACAAGTGCTGGAGAGGATGCTGAGAACAAGGAACCCTCGTGCACTGCTGGTGGGAATGCAGACTGGTGCAGCCACTGTGGATAACAGTATTGAGTTTCCTCAAAAAACTAAAAATGGAACTCCCATTTGACCCAGTGATCCCACTTCTAGGAATATATTCCAAGAAACTGGAAACTCTAATCAGAAAGGATATATGCACTCCTATGTTCATAGCAGCACAATTTACCATAACTAAGATTTTAAACAGCCTAAGTGCCCATCAGCAGATTGGTGGATTAAGAAACGGTGGTACATCTACACAATGGAATACTATGCTGCAGTAAAAAAGAAGGAATTCTTACGATTTGCAACAGCATGGATGGAACTGTAGAGCATTATGCTAAACGAAATAAGCCAGTCAGAGAAAGATAAATATCACATGATCTCACTCATTTGTGCAATATAATGAACAACATAAACTGATGAACAAAAACAGATCTGGAGACAGAGAAGCACTGATCAGACCATCAAACCTCAGAGGGAATGTAGGGGAGGGGGTAAGGGGAAGAGATCAACCAAAGGACTTGTATGCATGCATATAAGCCTAACCAATGGACACAGACACCAAGGAGGTGAGGGCATGAATGTGGGGGGGAGAGGAAGACCTGGGGAATAAGGACACATAAGTAATACCTTAATCATTAAAGAAAAAAATAAAATTAAAAAAAAGAAAATAAAAGAAAATGTAAATATATATTAGAGTGGAAGAAGCCCATCTCAGAAGAATACAAACTGTATGATTATACATTGTGATGTTCATTAAAAGGAAAAACTATGAAGACAATAAAAAATTATTATTGTCTGGGACTGGTGTACAGGGGTTGATGAATTTGTGGAGCTCAGTGATTATTTCTATGGTACCATAATGAGGGATCCATGTCATAATACATTTGTCCAAACTCACAGATAGTACAACACCAAAAAGGAACCATAATGCAAACTATAAAGTTTGGGCGATTGTAATATGTCAATGTCGATTCTTCATTTGTAGCAAGTGAACTACTCTTGTGGAGTAAGTCAATAATGGTCAAGGCTATGCATGTTCAGGGGCAGGCAAATCTCTGTAACTCCTCCCATAATTTTGTTGTGAACTTAAAACTGCATTTAAAAAAGTCTTAATTTTTTTAAATGACAAAAAATGGTAGTTTAAGAGGGAAAAGTTTTGGAAATGCAACTTTAAGTTTATATTATTGAGAAAGGTGTCCTGTAGGTGGAGGCATCCTCTTTTATCCCAGAAGGAGACATTAGTTGACTATATGCCAACCCTCATGCTCCTGCAATAATTGGCATGAAACTTAAAGAGGTGGGTTGCTCCGGATATGTCAGAAAAATTTCATGAACAAAAAAGGCCCTTTACGTGTTTATTCGGGTTGCTGTTGATAGCACTATAAAGAGACTTAGGAGAAGAAAAAATGGCAGCCAAATAGGCAGACATGTTGTGAACCTCGTCCTAGGGCCAGACTGGATATACAATTAAATCAAAGAACAACCATCCAGAATTAACAAATTGAGTACAGCTGGGGAGACAACTCACAACAAACAAGGGCAGAGGACCCAGTGATCCCACTTCTAGGAATATAGAGACAAGTAGGAAGGCTGACTTGCTCTTGAAAGGGGTGGCCAGCCGGCAGGCTGAGAGGTAGAGGAGAAAGGTGTGTTATGGGAATGTCAGGCTAAGTACCAAAGCAGTGTCCCTTGGCGGTAGGTTTAACATCCAACTGTGAAAAGGAGAAGCCACAGGGCTGCTGGCTGCCGCAAAAGGTTCTGTAAGGGGAAAGCAGCAAGGTGTTTGGGGTAGAGAAAGCCCAGTTTCATTGTTGTTTTTGTTTTCTTTATTTTTATTCTGTAAACCAAGAGCACAAGTCTTGTTTTTAAAAAAAATATTTTTAATGATTTCACAAAGGAAGGGAGAGGGAAAGAGAGATAGAAACATCAATGATGAGAGGATCGTTGATCAGCTGCCTCCTGCATGCCCCCTACTAGGGATTGAGTCCACAACCTGAGAATGTTCCCTTGACCAGAATGGAACCCAGGACCCTTCAGTCCGCAAGCTACCTACTGATCCTAACTGGCTAGGGCCAGAGCGCAGGACTTTTCAATTGCAACCACTCACCTGAGGCTTTGGCCCAGGAAAGGAAGCACAGATTTGAGGTACTTGAGGAGAGGCTGGGGAGGGAAGCAGGCCAGGGAGACATGGTCAGGAGTCCTGCATTTGGACTTTCTCAACATAAGCTAGCTAGCCTCTCCCAGTAGCCTCAGGGCAGGTAATTCAGCTAGCCACATCCTGCATTTTGAGTTTTACAGAGGAAACAAAGTCAGGGGCCAAGCTAACAGGTCTGAGTAGTCTAAAGGAACCATCAGTGACTGGATTAGAAGAGGGGCCATCTCCCCCACTATTCTGGAAACCAGACTGATAAAAACTCCAGGTTGCCAGCCAATCACACTGGTGTCCATACAAGGATCTCTGACCAACCAAGGGAAGAGTAGTATTTTGGGCCATTTCGGGTGGAATAGCTCTGGGTCTAGACAAAACACCCATCTTATTCCCTGAAAGTGAAACAGCACCAATCCCACCTAAAACCCTGCCAGAAACAGATGCTTTAGTGATTAAGATTGACAGCTGGCAGACAGGAAAAGAGGGTGGATTGGCCCTGCCTGCTTGCAGCCAGGGCCTGTGGAAACAGACAGAAGCAGAGGACATGGTGGATCACTGGAAGCTTCAATCAAGGTGCTAAAAGTCAAAAGACAGTGCCTGACAGTGGTTAGCACCCAAACAGGAAGTCCAGAATTGGCAGACAGAAGACAGTCCTAATCCAGTTCCCATGGGGCATTAAAACATGGCTTAAACAAACAACACTTTACTTTTCTATTTTTTATTTTTAAAAATTGTTTATTATTAATTTTTAAAATTTTCATCTTTTTCTTCCTCTCTTCTCTTTTTTCCTCCCATTTTTCTTCTTCTTTCTCCATTTTAGTTTTTCTCTTTCCTTTCTTTTTTCCCCTTTTTAAAAATTGGGTAAAATCTGTTTTATTGATGTGTTATTATTCTAGTCTCTGCTGGTTTATTCATATATCTAATTGCCTCTTCCTTAATCCTACTCCATTTTGTCTTCTCTTTTCCTTTTCTTCACTACTCATTTTCCCCCTCTCTTCTCTTCCTCTTTTCTTCTCCTAAGTTTTTAACTTGTTTCACTTCCTAAATTTAGGCTTATCTGCTCTCTCCTCTACTCTCCTTTTTTAAAAAATTATTTATTTATTTATTTATTTATTTATTTATTTATTTATTTATTTTCCTCTTGTAATCT
>NW_005371404.1:352412-353584 GCF_000412655.1 Myotis brandtii
AATCTCACCTCTTTTCTTTCTCCTCTATTCTAAACTGTGGTACTTACCCTATTCATCTGATTCCTTAACATTATGTACTTTATGTAAGACCTGCGTCTAAAGATTCTGCCCTCTCCCTTTATTCTGGGTGTTTTTTGTTTGTGCTTTTTGGTTTATCTGTTTTGTTTTCTCCCCATATTCTTTTTTTCCCATTTTCTTGCTATCATTCTTGCTCATTTTTCTCTTTCCTAATTCTCTTTTCTCTGGTGGTCACTTCTATCTGGGTCAGGTGTCTTGTGTACATTTGAGTTCTGTTTCTTCTGTGTCTTGTCTTGTCATGTTGTATCTTGTGCTGTTCCAGCAGTACATCCACAAGTTTGGCACAGCATGGTAGATAGTGAGCCACATAATCAGAAACCCTAGGAGAAGACTCCATCCACAAACAGAACAATAGCATTCAAGGCCAACTACATCAGGAGAAGCCAAATATCTGACGTAGGGGGCCTCCCTAGAATACCTAGCCCAGGGGACCTGAGAGACTGCACCACTGGGCCCCACAAAACATATACTACATAAGACCAACTAAAAAATATCTGTGTGGCATAGAAATTTTATCTAATATATAGTAACAATTACAGAGGAACAGAAAAAAATGGAGAGACAAAAAAATAACCCCCAAGTGAAAGAAAAGAGGAATCACCAGAAAAGGAACTAAATCAAATGGAGGCAAGCAATTTGTCAGCAAAAGAATTCAGAGTAATGGTTATAAGGATGCCCAAATGTCTGAATGAGAAATTCACCAACATATGTAGGAATCAAGAGGAAATAAAGAATGACATAGCTACAATAAAGAACACCCTGTAAGGTTTCAACAGTAGACTAGAATAAGCTGAAGACCAAATCAGCGAGTTAGAAGACAAGGTAGAAAAAAGTATTCAAGCAAAGTAGCAACTGAAAAAGAAATTAAAAAGCATGAGGATCACTCTCTAGCACCTGGCCAGACCGGACAAAATTCTTCTCCACAAGACACAACACAAAGGGATCAAAGCACGAATGTACTCACGACAATAATAACCCCACTATAAGTGACCACGTGAGAAAAGAGAATTAAGGGCAAGAAAAGAGAGCATAAATGATATTGACGAGAGAGAAAAAGTTAAGAGAGAAAAGAAAAAGGAAGAAAAAGGAGAAAT
>NW_005371404.1:354466-355968 GCF_000412655.1 Myotis brandtii
AGTCCCAGGTGTTATCTGAGGGCACCCTGGGTGGGGGTGTGGCCTGGCTCCCAGTTACAACAGCTCTCCCCTTAAAAACATTAGGCCTCCGAGGACGAGCTGGCCTCCCGGAACTGTTTACAATGTTAGCAGAGGCTGCCTAGTTAGGCGAGCCCATTTAGCCTGACCCCAAAGGTCCTGCGGGATCTATCTGTGCCTCACTCACATACACACACACACATCCCACATGACCACACAATCCTCTTTTGGTCCCTCACTGACTCACGCTCTCTCCCTCACTGCCGCCTTCTTCCTGCCTCTGTAGTTGGGTCTGCGGTGTTATTGACCCGTTTGTGGGTGGAGTTTATTCTCCAGGTGTCTGGTTATGAGGCTCACTCTCTAGCACCTGGCCAGACAGGATGAAATTCACCTCAACAAGACACAACACAAAGGGACCAAAACACGAATGTACTCACAACAATAATAACCCCACTATAAGTGACCACCTGAGAAAAGAGAATTAGGGGTGAGAAAAGAGAGCATAAATGATATCAAAGAGAGAGAAAAAGATCAGAGAGAACAAAAAAAGGAAGAAAAGGAGATTTTATATATATATATATGAAAACACCACAGAACCAATAGGTAAACAATCAAACAAAACAACAAAAATAATAATAGTAATAATGATAAAAAAATTAAAAAATTAAAAAAATACAAACACCAAACCCCCAGCAAAGAGGGTGGGGGCAGAATCTGTAGATGCTGAGCTTATATATAGAAGATAAGGTTAAGAATTGGATGAATATGGGGAGGATCTCAGTTCAGTATAAAGGAAGTAGAAAGAGGATGGGGGGATAAGAGGAAAGAGAATGAGAAATAATAATAATAATAAATTTACCAAAAAAAATGATTTCAAAAATGGTATAAAAATAGCAAATAAAAATAAAATAAAATAGAGTGATGGAAAAATAATGTGAAAAGAAATAGAAAATAAAGCAAAAAACAAAAACAGGAAAACAAAGAAAAAAAGACATAACAAAATAAAAAATAAAAATAGAAATGAAAAAGTGAAGTGTTCCTTTGGCTGGCTTAAGATCCCAGTCATCTGTACTGTAGTGTTTCTCAGGTTGCAGTTGCTGGGACTGAAAGTCTCACTTTAGGCCAGTCCCTTTGGACTTTTAGGGACTACTGGGTTTATTTTTAATCATTTGTACCATTCAGGGTGGAATCTGGGTGTGGCTGTATTAGTTGCCTGGATACTGAGGGAGGGGCTATCTCTTCAAGACAAAATGGCTGCCCAGGTCCCAAGCTCAGGCATGACTCAGCACAGCAAATAAAACCATCAACAAAGCAATAAGAAATCCCACTGCGTGGGAGAACATATTTGCAAATGTTATCACTGATAAGGGTTTCATCTCCAACATTTACAGGGAACTCATTCAACTTAACAAAAGGAAGATAAACAACCCAATCAAAAAATGGCAATCGGACCTAAATAGATACTTTTTGAAAGAAGACAGAAG
>NW_005371404.1:357018-357358 GCF_000412655.1 Myotis brandtii
AAATAAATAAATAAATAAATAAATAAATAAATAAATAAATGAAAAATAATAAAAAGCATGAGGAAAGTCTCAGGGAGATTTGGTACAATAAGAAATGAAACAACATTGGCATAATAGGGGTGACAGAAGGATAAGAAGCTGAGGGTAGGTTTGTGTAGCCTGCCTCCATCGAAGGAACAGCATCCTCCTGATCACCACACCCTCTGTCTGAGGAACAGCAGCTATGTGTGAAGCCTCCCCCCACCAGCCAGAGGAGCCACCACAACTCTGAACAGCACCCACCAGAGGAGCTGCTACCAACTAAGGAGCAGCTACTACCACAACCGCCCGAGGAGCAACC
>NW_005371405.1:0-822 GCF_000412655.1 Myotis brandtii
GGCATAGAAACTGACCAATCAGAACCAAATCTGGGCGGATATAAGGAGCCAATGGCTGCCTAGGACTTGGAGCTTTTGAGGCTGACTGGCATAGAAACTGACCAATCAGAACCAAATCTGGGTGGATATAAGGAGCCAATGGCTGCCTAGGACGTGGAGCTTTTGATGCTGACTAGCATAGAAACTGACCAATCAGAACCAAATCTGGGTCAACTGTGAGGAGCCAATGACTACTTAGGAGGCAGAGCTTTTTACGCTGACTAGCATAGAAATTGACAAATCAGAAACAAATTGGCTGGCTGAGGATGGCAATTGGGGGCGAGATCAGACCAGCAGGGGAGGGCAGTTATGGGCTATCAGGCAGGCAGAGGCAGTTAGGGGCAATCAGGCCAGCAGGGAAGAGCAGTTAGGGGCGAGATCAGGCCGGCAAGGGAGGGCAGTTAGGGGTGATCAGGCATGCAGGCAGGTGAGTGGTTAGGAGCCAGTGGTCCCAGATTATGAGAGGGGTGTTTGACCACTGGGATCGGGCCTAAACTGGCAGTTGAACATCCCCTGAGGGGTCCCCGATTGGAGTGGGTGCAGGCTGGGCTGAGGGGAACCCCCCACTCCATGCACGAATTTCGTGCACTGGGCCTCTAGTATTTAATAATCTAGATGACAAAAAAATCTTAAATCAAATAAGATCAGCAAATGTATGGATGCAGAAGTTTAAATTTTTAGAAGTCTCATCATTCTCCAAGATTCTGCATAAGTATAACTCAGGAAAGTAGTAAAGGGGCCTTTCATTATTTTTCTCTTTTGATGAAACAGGATCTAGAATGT
>NW_005371406.1:0-785 GCF_000412655.1 Myotis brandtii
TTCTTCCTTTTTTTTCATTGGGGATATGTTTCTTTGTGTCTGAATTTTGGCTGCTTCCCTGTGTTTCTTCTATGTATTATGTAGAGCTGCTATGTCCCCTGGAATTGGTAGTGTGGCCTTAGCATAGTATGTGTCCTGTAGGGCCCAGTGGCTCAGCCTCCCCAGTTACCTGAGCTGGGCACTCTTGATGCACCCATGTGTGGGCTGTGTGCACTGTCTTGTAGTTGAGCCTTGATTGCTATTGGTGTCACTAGGAGGAATTGACTTCCAGGCCAATTAGTTGTGAGGACCAGTTGTGAATATAATAGAGGAGCTGCTGTGCAGGACGCACCCCTATGGAGCAGGGCTTGCTTCAGTGGGGCTTTGGTGCTCCCTGAGTCTGCCCCTTGAGTGTGTCTCTGGTGGATGTGCAGAGTTGTAATCTGGTATTGTCTGAAGCTGTTCACTGGGTACAGTCATTCTGGGGCCTCCAGGGAGGTGTAAAGTCAAGTACTTATTGAGGCACCTGAGAGGAGCTACAGCATGATCTGCAGATGGCTGCTACTTGTGTTGGGCTTGGAAGTGCCCGGAGAGGCTAAGCCATGAAGCCAGGCAGGCTGCTGCTAGTGCCAAGACTTGGGTCTCTTATTGAGTGTTATGGGGCACAGGGACACCAGCTGCTGCTTGTTTGAGAGATTTTAGGAAAGTCTGAGTCCTGATCCAGGACAGGCCATTCATATGGAAAAGCTGCTGCAAACACCTTAGGTGGGGCTGCGAAAGGGGTGGGGCAGGGTTACCACCAAAAC
>NW_005371407.1:0-547 GCF_000412655.1 Myotis brandtii
CAATCCTGCAGGCCAGGCCGAGGGACCCCATTGCTGCATGAATTCTATATAATAAAAGCCCAGCGACCAAAATGGTGGAATGACCAGAACAACCAGAGACCAGAAAGACCACAGCCCCTCACCCTGGCCAGCAGCCCCCCAGCGAGCAGTTAGGGGCAATCAGGCAGGCAGGTGAGCAGTTAGGGGCAATCAGGCAGGCAGGTGAGTGGTTAGGGGTTATCAGGCAGGCAGAAGTGGTTAGGGGTGATCTGACAGGCAGGCAGAGGTGGTTAGGGACAATCAGGCAGGCAAAGGCGGTTAGGGGCGATCAGGCAGGCAGGCGAGTGATTAGGGGCAATCAGGCAGGCAGGTGAGCAGTTAGGGGCAAATGTCCCGGATTGCAAGAGGGATGTCCAACTGCCGGTTTAGGCCCAATCTGCAGGGATCTCTGCGGGATGGGGCCTAAATCAGCAGTTGGACATCCCCGGAGGGATCCTGGATTTCGAGAGGGTGCAGGCAGAGCCCTCAGGACCCCTTCTGTGCATGAATTTCATGCACTGGGCCTCTA
>NW_005371408.1:0-1202 GCF_000412655.1 Myotis brandtii
ATTTCACAGCAGTTTTCTTGGATCAGAAAACTAACAACAGTGCCCTCACTCTGAGTTGGTAAGTAATGATATGTGTGACCAAACGTTCAAGAATAACTAACACTAAGGATTTTGTAATTGTTCTTCTCAGCAACTTTAGGTGTGGTAAAGTATATCATTCCACCATTGTAACATGCTCCCATTCTTATTCCCTGAAAATGGAAAATCAATCTTTGAAAAGTAAAGAACCATTATCATTCTTTGCATTTTGTCTTGACATTTTGGAATTTCCTTGGAATTTCTTCCCACTTTTTTGTTATTCCAGTTTTTCACTGTGACTATGGTCTGTTAACACCATTATTTTGTTATTTCAAAATAAAGAATATTCTATTGCTTTTTGTGGAATAGTCAGTGACCCAAATCTATAACTAGTGCTTCTAAGCACATGCCAGTTTTTTTCTTTTTGTTTTAAATTAAAGACCCCAAGTCAATATTCTAACATCACTTTTTGTTTAAGATTATTTTGACAGAAGCTTTGTCAACATCAGAAAATATTTTTTCTCTAAATAAATAAGAATATCTACCCTCCTAGGATCAAATTTATAACTAGAGAAAATGTAATAACCAACAAAGGCTAGAATTATGTAGTTTGAAAATATCTTTAAAGCTATTGAATTTATATTCTGGGTAGGATTAGATGTTGGGTAGAGTATTTTAAAGACAATTCAAGATGCCTTTTATTATAATACTAGAGGCCCAGTGCACAAAATTCACGCACTGGGGGGGTCCCTCAGCCCAGCTTGCCCCCTCTCACAGACTGGGAGCCCTCTGAAATGAATGGCCCAGGCCCTAGGGTAGCTTAGGCCTGCAGTCTGGCCTCCCTCTGCGGGAGGTGACCAGGCTGATCAGGGGAAGGCGCAAGCCCCATCACCCCGCTGCTGCTGCCACTGCTGGCAGCCACAGCCACCTTGGTGTTTTCATCAACACGGACTCCAGCCCCTTCACCACAAAAAAATGACAACTTTCTTTAGGCATTTTCAAGATATGTCTTTCATAGGATATGACCTTTCTTTCTTTCTTTCTTCCAAGACAAAGAGAAACATCAGTGTGAGAGGGACACTTTAATTGGTTGCCTCCTGCATGAGCCCTGACCTGGGCCCCAACCAGGGAGGAGCCTGTGACCTATGTACATGCCCTTGATCAGAATCAAACCCGGACCCTGC
>NW_005371409.1:0-338 GCF_000412655.1 Myotis brandtii
GAAAGAGCTTGGAAGTGCTCCTTCCTCTTGAATTTTTTGGAATAGTCTGAGGAGGGGAGGTTTTAGTTTTTCTTTGAATGTTTGGTAAAACTCCCCTGTAAAGCTGTTGGCCCAGGGCTTTTGTTTGCTGCAAGTGTTTTTGATTACTGTTTCAATTTCCTCAGTAGTTATCAGCCTATTCAGATTATTTAATTCTTTCTGATAGAGTTTTGGAAGATTGTATTTTTTTAGGAATATATCCACTTTATCTAGGTTGTCCAGTTTGTTGGAATAAAGTTGTTCATAGTACTTTATTACAATCCTTTGTAGTTCTGTGGGGTCGGTTGTTACTTCCCCTC
>NW_005371410.1:0-21695 GCF_000412655.1 Myotis brandtii
CCAACCTCTATCCCCCAGCCCCCCCCCCCCGCTCACCAGGAGAGTCTTGCCCGCCCCTCCTGCTCCCAGCTTCACCCCTTCCCACTGGCCCTGCCTGCTAAGCATTGGTACCTGCTACCCGTGGGCACAGTTCCAGGAGCTTCCCCATCCCTGACAAGGGAGGGAGGAAGGGGAGCTGGGCTAAGTGTCTGTTGGAGGAAGACCTGAATCACACAATAGAAAAGAAATACCTTTCTTTCGGAGCTTGTGGATTTTCTTCCTGAAATTCCAGCCAAAGAGCAGTGCCAGAGAGGGAAAGCCACAGCCCATTGCCCGCTGCGGCATCCTGGGAATACGAGGCAGGCAACAGCGAGGAATCGCAGCCTCTGCTGGGCCAGCCTCAAGCCTTTCCTCCTCCCCAGGCTGGGAGAGCCACCCTCTCTCGCCTCCAGACCAGCACATGCTTGTAAATACTGCGCGGATTCTGACTCCAGCACAGAAACTCTGGGATCTGTAGGCACCTGCCCCGGGCCCTCCCTTCCTCCTTCCCACACCACTTCCCCTCCCCACTCACCTTTATTCACATGACTCTTGGCTTTTAAAGAGTGAACATAAAGCTGTCAGGGCCCACAATAAAAATAAGTGCCTCCTTTTACTTAGCAGCTAATTGTCAACTGCCATTCAAGGGATACCACGGAGGTGGGTTAAAAAAAATTCCCTCACGCAAGCCCTTACCAGCATTGCCCCATATATCAAAGCATCTGGCAGGAACACAGGATTTCACTTAGCGTTGATGAAGCCAGCCCACCCTTCTCTGGGAACGCTTTCACAGTTGTAGGTGGTTCGGTCAAGCCTTCAGAGAGAATAGCCTTGGAGGTGGGTTGTTGGCTCAATGGAGATGCTTTTCCCCCTCCCGTGGAGATGACTTAGCAAAGAGTGCAGCAACCCTACCAGACAGGCCCAGGAGACTTGAAATGGACTTTTGGCATCACGGGGGTAAGAGATGGGGGTTAGGGGTGGGGGTGGGAGTGAAGCTGCGATTGGCAGGAGCAGGGAGGATTGCCAGGAAAGGCCCTGGGCAGTGCGATGCTGCCAACCAAGAGTGTTCATCCCTCCATTCACTCCTAGGCCAGGAATAGAGGACTCATCTTGGACCCACATTCTCCTTCATTTTGAATTCACTCCCAGGTCTGGCAATGTTACCTCTCAAATGCTGCACAGACCTAGTCACTTCTCTCCATCTCCACCATCACCACCCTCTTCCAAGCCACCTTAAAATGAGGACCAACATCTTTTTCAGGGCTCTCTTCACTGTTGTCACCTTCCTCTCAGTCCAGAGCCTGTTCTTTCTGTCACGGGACATTCGCACATGCTATTTCTCTAACAGACACTTCCTCTTCCTCTTTCTCTGCCTAGTTAGCCTCTATTAGCCTTTCAGATTTAAGCTTAATCATCACTAGTTCAGGGCTTCTCTGAATTTCTTAACAAATACAATTACCCCCTCCCCCTCACCCAGCACCCCCCATCTTATCATGTGTTTTTCCTTTGTGGTATTTTTTTGAGTTGTAGTTACATGGTTTTCTTTGTGTGTTTTTAAAATTAATTTCTGTGTCTTCTACTATACTATGAGATCCCTGAGAGAAAGGACTTTGCCTTTTTTTCTCTTCTCTTCCTTCCTCACCCCTCCCACCCCTCTCTCTTTCACTGTTGTACCCCTGGTGCTGGTACAATGCTTGGCCTATGACACATTCTCAAGAAACATTTGTTGAGTTCATGAATAAACTTGTATCTATCTGGTGTTAGGATCTTGGGGAAGAGAATGAGGGAATTAATGAAAATGAGTTTAAAAATCGTCCCTTTTAATGTCCAGTTTAGCTAGAGAGAAAGAACCAGAACACATGGAACAATGAATGACAGACACAGCACTCTCTCACAAGCCACACTGTGCTACAGATTGTGAAATCATGCTCTGAAGGACAAGAGAACTTCAAAAATGAGAGGAAGCCAAGGAACTTAGGCACTTAACAATTCCATACTTATATACCCTATGCCTAGTGTTGGCAAACACACAAAGACGCTTAACACATGGGACCTACTAGTACTCTTGGGCCTTATTATCTGGTTGGGCTGAGCAGACCTACTAGTATACACAATTTAGTGCAGTGCTTATGCGCCCAGCAGTGGCCTGAGAAATGCCTCCGATGGCCAGCCTCCGGAGGAAGAGGGCAGAACGGGTCCCGACTGAGCAGCAATTTGCAATGTGAACTGCCTGATCCCTGGGGATGGGACAGAGACCAGGTTTCAATGTGGGGATCCAGCGGAGACAGAACCCTCTTACTAAAAGGAGGAGGTGTTTTGAAGAAAACGGGCAGCTATGAGCCTGAGAACAAGTCACCAGTGGTGGAGATGTGATCTCCTCTCTTCCCTTTATCCTACTTAAATTGCAAAAACCTGGAATTGCAACCAGAACTTCTGGGGAAGGTGCTGCTGTCTAAGGTGTGACAGTGTGATTGATAGCAAGAAATATATATTTGGCCTTTGACTCGTTTCTTGGCACAGAGCTTGTAAAACTCTTGGAACTTCCATTATGAAAGTTATAAAGGTATCTTTTATCTTTTGGAAAGCACCAGATGATGAGAGGGTTGCAACTTTCAATCCTACCCTCTCAACTCAGAAGTCAGGGGAGGAGAGAGGGCCCGGAGGTTGAATCAATTCCCAATGGCCAGTGATTTAATCAATCATATCTGTGTTATCAGGCCCCATAAAAACCCAAAAGGACAGTGTTCAGAGAGCTTCTGGGTTGGTGAACACATGGAGATGAGAGGAGAGTGGAGCTGCTGGAGAGGGTATGGAAGTGCCATGTCCCTTTCCCCATACCTTGCTCTATGTATCTCTTCCATCTGGCTATTTCTGAGTTATATCTTTTTATAATAACTGGCATATAGCCAGTAAACTGGTTTCTTGAGTTCTGTAGGCCACTCTAGCAAATTAATCAAAACCAAGGAGGTCATTGTTGGAAATTCCCATCTATCGTCAGCCATCCTGGAGCACAGGTGCCAGCTGGACTTGCCATGACATCTGAAGTGTGTACGTGATTGGGGTCAGTCTTGTAGGACTGGGCCCTTAGGCTGTGGAATCTGATGCTATCTGGGTAATGTCAGTACTGAGTTAAGTTGTAGGACTCCCAGCTGGTGTCTATGACGCATAGGAAACATCCACACACTCGCATTGGAATTGGGTCCTGAATCAGATAAGGTGAGAGGAATGCTCAGGGCCAGCTACCAGGCAGGAGGAGCCACAGGGAAGAAGCTGGGTATGCTGTGGAAACCACGTAGGCCATCTTTCCCATCAAGGGAGAAAGGAGGCCAGGAAGGGGACTGGGGCAGGAAGAGGCCTTAGCTTTGCAGAACTGTCACTAGAGTGACTTCGAAAAGTTGGGATTCATTACCTGGGGAAGGTAGATGACTACTGGGGTCTGAAAATACCCTGCAGTTGAACTCAAAATTATTTTGTCTGAACATATCTTTGAAGAGAGTATCCAAAGCTTTTATTGAATTCTTTAAGGGGTCTATGAACCCTAAAAAACTTCACTAAAGCTCATCATTAATGTGCTTAAAGGAAGATCATTCTAGAGCAGCAGTTCTCAACCTGTGGGTCGTGACCCCGTTGGCGGTCGAATGACCCTTTCACAGGGGTCGCCTAAGACCATCCTGCATATCAGATATTTACATTATGATTCATAACAGTAGCAACATTACAGTTATGAAGTAGCAATGAAAATAATTTTATGGTTGGGTCACAACATGAGGAACTGTATTTAAAGGGCCAGAGGGTTGAGAACCACTGTTCTAGAGGGAGCAGGCCACTTACCGAATAATTTTGCAGATAAGGTGGTAGTCATTTATCAAAGTAGACAGCCTAGGGGAGTAGAACACAGTGCTGCTTGGATAAAGGGGACCATTCCTGGGCCTATTCCTTTAATAAACATTTATTGAGCACCTACTCTGTCAGGCACTATTTAGATTCTGGGATACAGCACTCCCCCAGATAGAGGGGAAAAATCCTGCAAAGCAGATTGAAGCCTTCATTCTAGTGAGGGGAGACCAACTCAAAACAAATGAGTAGACTATTTAGCATGTTAGAAGAAGGTAGGAAAGGAGAAAAATGAAGCAGGAAGGGGGGATAGGGAAGGCTGGGAGAAGGGTGGGGAAGGGGTTCAATATTAAATGAGATGGTCAAGGGCAGGCTTACTGAGGTGATGTTTGAGCAAAGACAGGAACAAAGCAAGAGACCAAAC
This sequence comes from Myotis brandtii, assembly GCF_000412655.1. Taxonomy (NCBI): domain Eukaryota; kingdom Metazoa; phylum Chordata; class Mammalia; order Chiroptera; family Vespertilionidae; genus Myotis; species Myotis brandtii. Next base: position 4,277 of record NW_005371410.1, read on the forward strand.
CATACAGCTACCTGGGGGAAGAGAATTACAGACAGACAGCGCAAGGACCTTGGTTCAGAAACATTGCCATGGTGTCTGGAGAAGATCAAGGAGGCTGGTGAGTTTGGAGTGAAATAAGCACAGGAGGAGGTACTGGAAGACAAGGTAAAAGGTAATGGATGGGGCAGACTGTGCACTGTGATTCATTATAAGCCTTTGACTTTTCCTCGAGGTAGAAGTGAAGCTATGGGACAGTGTTGAGTGGAGGAGGACCTCCACTGACAAACAGGTTTAACAGTTCATTCTGGCTGTTCTGTTGAAGACGACTGTAATTCAGACAAAACAGTATAACACCTCACAGGAAGGTACAGTGAAGGTCATGAGCAGTGGGCAGGTTCTGGGTGGGAAAATCCATAGAACATTTCACAAATGAGGCAGCAGCAGCATTCTCAGACTTCTCAGTGGTTGAGGGTGTGTGCCCTGCCCAGCTAACGGCACCAGGGGATCTTTACAAGTGGAAGTGAGCTACATACAGAGGCAGGAGCCCTGGCCCTGCTGCTCCATGGCTGGATCCCTTGGGCAAATTATTTACTTCTTCAGGACTGAAGTTTCCTGACTTACAAACAGGAAGAACAAATGTCTGACTTGCCCCGGGACCTCAGACTGGACTCTGCTATCTTCAAATGCCTTCTCATCCTGAGATCTATCATTTGGGTTCAATGAGAGGCTTGAAGAGCATCTGAAATGCCACAGCAAAACCAATCCCTGTTCCTTGAATAAATAGATCGTGCTGTACTCCTCCCTTGGACTTTCCCCAGCCTACAGGACTTATGCTTGACTTTCTTAGGATGTTGGCCTTGGGGAGGGAGGAGGGAGAAATCCCCATGTGGATAATGACACAGTAAAGCAGTGTGCAGTGGCAGGGCCGAGCCGAGCACAAGGGATACAGATGTTGGCTACAGCACACAGGCAATATTTTGACTCAGAGGAGGTATACGATTAGGCAACATCCATGACCCTTGTCAATGCAGACAGCCTAACGTGCTGGGCTGGGAAAAACAGAAAATGTCAACCATTTCACAATCCAGGGCAATAAGGAAGGTTGAAGCTACGTTTATGCAGGCTGGATAGCATATAATAGAGCTTTAGTATATAAAAGCTTCATCTCAGCCTGATTAGCACCATAAAATTATTGTGTTTGGGAATTGGGAAATGTTTAATGAAACCATGTTATTCTTTTTTTGTAATAGGTTGCCGCTGTTCAGGATGACTGAGGCAGGCACTCCTGAGTTTGGCTGTCCCATCCAAATTACTTCTTTTCTTGTAGCCCCCACATGGCAGGTCACAGGTCCCAGAACTGACTTCCTGCCCCAGACCCTAGGTTCACAGGTGGACTCCAGACATCAGCTGAGATCACCTGGGGCAGGAAGCTAGAGGCTTGACAATGAGCATGGCCTCAGAGTTGTCCTCTGGCCTTTGGACACTGTTCAAGGAAAGATCAAATCTAGAGCTACTTCCCTCCTATCCCAGAGATGTTACAGACACCTGCCCACAAAAGCCTGCCAGGGTCCTTACCTCCAGAGGGTGTGCCAGCGACTCTCTTAAGGAATTTAACCCATTCCTCCATCTCCGCCTGGGAGCTGGCCATGAGGACATAGGAGTCCTGTCCCGTGCGACTCTGGTCCCATGAGGCTAGAGGAAGAAGCAACACTAATGAAGGTCTTAGAGTGGAAAGGGGCTGGAGCAGGAAGAAGCAAAGAGAAGTGAACCTGAATTGCTTCCATGGTTCAATTAAACAATCCTTCAAACAACACCAAAGCATTATCTACTTTTCCTCAGTGGCACTGAATATCTGTGCACCCTTATTGTTTTTGCTGACGCTCTAGTTCTCTAGACAAACACTGACCACAATGGCTTGCAGTCAGGGAGGGTGACTTGGGCTGACAGCTGCTCCTGTAGAGGACAGAAGCCATTTGCTACCAAAAAGGAAGAGGAAATTCATGGGGCAGGTTCCGTATTAGAGGAGACAGGATCACCCCATACAAGTTTGAAGACTTCGTTCAGTTCATCATGCCAATCATAGTTTCCTAAGCTACCCTTGAATTCAGTTGTGGGGGTGGGGAAGAGAACAGCATCTCAGGAGGGAGGGACAATAAACGTATGTGTGTCTTTCTCATGAAATCGGTGCTTTCTGCTCAGATTACTGCTCTCCCGCCTGTACAAGACATTGCAAATGTTAGGTTCTCATTCATATTTAATTGACAAATGAAGTTTGCTAGGATTTTATTTACCATTTTTTACTTTAAACACAAGATTGTAAAAGGATATATGTAGTATTTCCTGAATTGATGTTCTCAAATGGACAAAATGGTGGACAAAATGACAGGGGTTGGAGAGAGTACGGGAGGAGACCAAGAGAGAAAATGAGAGAAAATATAATAGAGAACAATAGGGAGAGAGAAGGAGGAGAAAAGAAGAAGGAGAGCATCAAACATGGGTCTTGGGAAGGACAAGAAAATAATAGCAACCCTTTTCAATTATCAGATTCTATTAAATTTCAAAGGCCTTTGCAGACATCAACCCAATCTTCTCTCAATGTCAGGGCATTTCCCTCAAAGAGAGCCTGTTTTAGCACCATATTTGTGGACACTCTAGTTCTCTAGACAAGCACTTTTTCTTTCAGGAAAGCAAAAGACTTTCAATTCCCACCTGTTCTGGTCTCTTGAACCCATCTTAATGTCACCAAGCCACATCTTCTTTCATCCTTTGTGATGACCTAATCCTGAATCTATGTTACCATTGGGTCATCCGCTGTTCTAACCAGAAGTGTCAGTCCACGGAAGCCCTGGCTATTCAGGAACATCCTGAGATCCGGGTGTTTCCAAAAGTAGAATGGGAAGTAAAAAGTTCTCAAGGCAGAACTGAAACATTCCATAGAAATCACAATTTTCCTTTGCTTTAGTATCATTTCCACTCCACAGATAATGTAACTGAAGCCCAGAAATTCACAGGCACCTGCTCATTGGTACCCAGTAAGTTACTGCCAAACTCAGGGCAGGGCTACTGGTCTCCTTTCTTCCAAGAAGAGTTTCCACTAGGCCATATTGCTCCCAATTTTGGCCAAAATTTATCTGGTGTCCTTCCACACCCCAATCCATTCTGTTGTTAAGAACTGCCTTTCGGTTTACCCTGATTCCTGAGAGATCCTTCAGTGTGACCATGGCAACCCCATGGAGAAACATCCAGCTCTCAAGATGTTGCAGAGTGGCCAAGGCTTCCATGGACTCACACTTCTGGTCAGGAGATCTGATAACCCAATGGCAACATAGATTCAAAATCCGGCCATCCCATAGGGTAGAGAAGGCGAGGCACAGTGATATTAATATAGGTTCAAGAAACCAGGTCCAAAAGGCTTTTGAATATCTTTTGTTGCCCCATAAAAAAATGCACATGGAAGTGCTAGGATGAGCTCTCTTTGGGAGAAACTGCCTAACATTAATACAAAGCCCATGAATAGCAACTCTGCCCTCAGGGACATGTTTTCTCTGACTTAAACAGTTTGTTCAACGTGTCATATATTGGGCTATTTTCCTTATCAGAAAGAAGCCTCCCTTCTTTTCTTCCCTGCTTGAGCAACTCCTACCCATTTTTAAAAACCTAACTCAAATGTCATCCTCTCTAGGGATATTTCTTAATATCATTTCTTCCCACTTCAAAGTAAGTGGGGAGTCCCTATTCTAAATCCCTTAACATCCTATCCTTACCTCTCTCACAGCAGTAGCTAAATTATCCTGAACATCAGTTTCCTTATCATTAATATCTAGGCAATTATTTGATACTAGAGGCCCGATGCATGAAAATCATGCAAGAGTAGGCCTTCCTTCCCCCTGGCTGCTGGTACCAGCTTCCCTCTGGCACCCAGGACCCGGGCTTCCCCCCGGTTTCATCCGGAAGGACGGAAGGACATCTGGAAGGACGTCTGGTCTAATTAACATATTATGCTTTTACTATTATAGCTGTCCAAAACTAAAGCCTGCTTTTCCCCCCAAAATTTGCTAGCTGCACAAATCTCAGCAAATACATCCTTCCAATTGTTTAGGCAAAAACCTTGCAGTCAACCTTGGCTTCTCTTTCCCACATCCAATCTATCAGCAAATGAAGTCCTGTCTACCTTCAAAATGTATCCAGAAATGATTATTTCTCACCCCTTCACCGTTCTCATTTCTCACTTGCATGATTGCAATAGCCTCTTCACTGGTCTCCCTGATCTGTCCTTGTCTCTTTTAATTCTCAACTCAAAAGAGTGGAAAAACATAAGTCAGATCATGTCATTTCTTTGTTCAAAGCTTCCCAATGGCTTCCCATCGTTATAGCATAAAAACTAAACTTTTTACAACTGCCTGCAAGTACCAGTAAAAGCTGTGTTCACCTCTGACTGAATCTCCTACTCTTGTTTCCTGTCATCATTCCACTGTAACCACATTGGTCTCTTTGATGTTTCCTGAACATGTGAATAGGCTCAGAGACTTTGCATTGACTGTTCCCCTTCCTGGAATGCTCTTCCTCCAGACGGGCACTTGGCTCACTCCTTAAGGTCCTTGAGATTGCTCCTCAAAGGTCACCTTCTCAATGATGCCTACTCTTCCTGCTCTATTTAAAATGACAAATCAACCACTGTCATCCCCATCTCAACCAGCACTTTGTCTTTCTTTGCTTCATTTTTTTCATAGTACTATCCCAGCATAAAAAACTATACAATTTACTCATTTATTTGTTTCTCTTGTCAGTCTCCTCCCATATATGGCTATATGCAGGCTATTTTGTTCTTTGCTGGATTCCCAGTTCCTATAATAGTGCCAGGCTCATAGTAGATGCTCAATACATTTGTTGAATAAGTGAATGACATCTAATAAGGCAGTATGAGAATCAAAGGCAACATATGCACTGGAAGAAATAACCCCCTTATCCCTGGGGACTCCCTTTGGGTAGGAGACCAGATATTTTTCTGCAGGAGGTAAGAACGGAGAAGGAAGCTTGCCCTAAATTTTTGCCTGTCCCAAATAAAGAAAAACATAACTGCAAAAAATGACCCTGATTAGCAGGGTCATTTCTTATGCCAGCAATGGCCCCTGAGAATCATCTTGCACAGGAGAATGACAAAAAGAGGGACTGAAAAGTCTCTGCATCATAATGTAAAGAGTTGTATCTTGGAAATAATGGCACCTTTAGAAAAATTGTTCCCAACCTTGCCATGCTTTAGAATTGTTTTTCTTTACGAGACCGTGTGTGTGTGTGTGTGTGTGTGTGTGTGTGTGTGTGTGTGTGTTTTCTAAGAATTTCCCCAGCAGCCTGCACGTGTGAGTGAAAATGAGAGAATAAATCTTCATTTTACCCCAGCACAGCAATCTCTGAGGGTACTGGACTGGTGCAAAGACCATGGTGAGTTTGCAGTTGGCGTTTTCGGTAGAGCTACCCTAGATTGAAAATTCAGGCTTTGAAACACATGTGACCATGGATGGTGGCAACCCATGAATGGTGCTGGGGAGGGAATCCTGGGAAAGAGGTGGGTTTCCCCAGAGAGGAGAGGCTAAAAAAATAAACTCTTTCTCTGAGGAGGAAGAGAGATGGATAGACCTTCAGATAAAAAAGCAAGAGAGGACCCATGAGGAGGTTCCCTGGGAAGAGCAGAATTTAAAAAGAAATATTTGTCTTTGTTTTATATGAATAGTCATAGCCAGTTTTAGGATTCGCTTCTACATTATAATTTCCTCTAGCTCTTCCCCAAATATCAAACACTTACATGGCATTAATTGTATACCAGACACTGTACCAAGTGTTTCGTATATATTTCTTTATTTAACCCTCACTATTATCATCATTGGCCCCATTGTACAGATTAAGAAACAGAGGCAGGGAGAAATGAAAGAACTTGATCACAGTTACACAAATAGTAAATGGCAGGAAAAGGTTTTGGACCCGGGCAGGATGGCTCCAGATGGGGCACATCTAACCTCTCTGCGACACTGCCTTTTCCATCAAGTTTCTTATGCATTTAGCTGCCTCAGCTGAGTGGTGAGGGGGGAGCTAAGGGAAAGGGTGCTCAGGGGATGTGTGGCCTGCCCTGTTGTGTCAGCGCGGTGCAGCTGCCTGGCTGCACAGCCTAAGCAGCAGACCTGGAGTTCCTGGTGGGGCCGGGCTGGCAAAGGAGCAAGAGACCTGGAGAAGCAGCCTAAGTGTGATGGATTCACGCAAATACAAACTCGCCCTGAGACAAAGCAAGGCAAGCTCCCCTTGTCCCACATGCATTCCAGGAAGGTAAAGTGACTCTTGTTTGGGAAAAGCACAGTCCCGTGAGCTGCTAACATGTTCCATAGGTGAATTGCAGCACCTGACACGAGCTAAGTGCTCAGCAAGTCAGAGCTGTCATTCCTTGTTAGGTCACATTGAACCACAGGAGAGACGGTTGACTGTCAACTACTTTCCACCTACCAAAATGGCAATTTCACATGGTTCAATTTAGAGTTTAATTTTAATGTCCCACTCCCCTTCTAGACTGAACTTCCTTTAGTGAGCAGGGATGATGTACTTTCCAGATCAGTGTCCCAGCGTCTAGTCATGGAACACCTGGCTCCAAGTCCATGCTCAGGGAATGCAGACAGAGTTGAAAGAATGCGCACCCACTTAGTTTGCTTGCTAGTTAATGAGCTAGTATGGTTCATTGACTATATACGGAATTACTATGCATTCTTCTTTTGTTTGTTTGTTAATCCTCACCTGAGGATATTTTTCCATTGATTTTTTTAAGAGAATTGAAGGGAGGGGGAGAAGAGAGAGAATCATCAATGTGAAAAAGACACATCGACTGGTTGCCGCCCACATGCACCCCAACCAGCGCCAGGGACTGAGCCTGCAACCAAGGTATGTGCCCTTGACAGGAATCGAACCCACAACCCTTCAGTCCGCAGGCCTGTGCTCTAACCACTGAGTGAATTGGCTATGCCCTACTATGCATTCTTATTAGGTTGGTTGGTTAGCTGTTGACAGACTCACTGAATATAGCTTTGACTTATAGGATCCAGAAGAAAATAAGAATGTAATATACCTCTGGCCCACCTTTTGTCACTTACCTGGAATGACTTCAAAGACAAACTTCCCCGCTTCTTCTGGGTTTGTGGCAATCTCCTTGATTGTACTTCCGGGTAGATACATACAACCCTGAAAGATCAAAAGTCAGGCCTTTACGATGGGCAGCAATTGTATCACCTATTAGCTAACATTAAGTTGGAAGACAGGTAGGATAGTGATGGGATGGAGAAGAACATGGAAAGCTAGGCCCTTCTGCTATTCAGGCCTCAATCAAATAAAGTGGTAGCTATCGGAGAGCAAGCTAGGTGTCTGGAGAGAAAAGGATAAGGTCCTGACAGGAGAATGAGCTGAGGGGGCATCTTCACCAACACTTGCCCCTTCCCACTTTTCCAAGGACCTGACTTCCTGGACAAACCAGATATCAGGTCTTTGTGAAGGCTGGGTGGACCATGCTACCTGCTGGGCTACAAGAGGGGGCATTAAGTGCTGAGCCACAGGTAGTCATTCAAAGGGATGGAGTTTTCCCCCTTGCTAAGCACCTTGAATATATTATTCATTTAGTCCTTCTAGCAATCCTCCAAGCAGGATGTCATTATGCCCATTTATAAGGCAGAAAACTGGGGATCAGAAAGGTTCTGTAATTTGCCCAACATCACAGAGCTAGTAAGTAGCAGAATAGTAATTCATCTCAGAAGTGAGTTCAAAACCCCTTGTACATGAAGATGCTATTAGACAAACAAGTCACTCTCACCATGGGTACTAGTATGCTTGAGGCTTTACCATTCACAGTACATGGTCACAAGCCTAGCTCATCAGATCCCCGCAAAGCTCCATATCAAGAGCATGGCAAGATTTGCCACTTCTACTTTACAGATGAGGAAACTGATGCTTTGAAAGTCCAAGTGACTGCACGAAGAGACATAGTGATTACGTACTACATTAGTTACTCATAAGTTACATCGCACTGGCTGTTGGAGGTAGCATGTCTGATTCTGAGCTGAGTAGACATGTGTGTCTTTATTCTACAACAAAGTGTGGGTGAAGAGGACAGGCAACAAAGAAGCTATGAAGGCAAGAGTCTTAAGGAATTCTCAGATCAGATCAGGACCCCGAAAGAATAAATGTTTATTAGAATGTCTAGAAATAAAAATGTCTAAGAATGAGAAAGTAGAAGAAAAAGAAGAAGAAATGGAGGAAGAGTAGGAGAAAAGGGGAAAAGGAAAGGAAAATGAAGGAGGGGGAGAAGGAGGAGGAGACGAAGAGGGCAGGAGAAAAAACTAAAAAAAAATTGTCTATAAAAGGGAAGTCTGCATTTCCTTTTACATTTCTCTAAGTTCATTACTTAAAAATAACCTCCATCTACATGGTCCTCGCCATCTTTAAATATCAATGGTCTCATAAAAAAAAATGACCCTGAAGTTGTGTTGTTGAGGCATTACCATCTTTAAATATCAACGGTCTCATAAAAAAAAAAAATGACCCTGAAGTTGTGTTGTTGAGGCATTTGCATGACCTATGGCACCATTTTCAGACAGAAGGGAGCATTGCCAGATAGGAAGGGGGAAAAAGAGGTACCTGCCTCTCCCAAGTGCCTCTCTAAACTATTATTTGATAACCCAAATCATTTCACCCAAAAATAGTAAAATAAAATACCATTTATTGAGCAATTACTAGGTGATAGGCTCTATGCTAAATGGCCTGAATATATTATCACATATAATCTTCAGAAGAGCTCTATGAGGGATAACTGATATTTTTCTCATTGGAGAGATAAGGAAGTAAGGCTCCCAGAAGTTAGTTAGCTGATTCAAGATCACAAAGCTAGTTAATAGGAAAGCTATAACTTAAACCTTGGTCAGTGGGATTCCAGAATTACAAGTTAGGCTTTATTTACTGCCCCCATTTCCTTGCTGGAAGAAGTAATGATCAGAGTTAAACTAAATCACACCAAGGCATAAATGACAAATTGCAAGCCATTTCCTCATATTGAGCACGACAACCTTGAACAAGAGAGAGGAAGAGTAGAAAATACGGAAAAAGACATTATTAGGGATGGGGTGGGGTGGGAACAGTGAAGGGAAGGAAGTATTGTCCCAGAAAAGAAAGGGTTTAAATTGCCTATGGCCACTTTTGCCTATTTGACAAGTAGATTGGGGTAAACCCTGTACAAAGATGGAAGGAGGGAGAGGTTTATGCTGGAGGCCACAAATCCTACAGCAATGATCATGGGGAGAGAGGTTTGTCAATGGTATACCAGAACCCGGTTATATTGGCTTAGAACTATTATATTTTCAGGAACTCTGTGAACCAATTGTTAAACACGGCATTATTAAAAGTTGTTATATAAACTTACAAAGCAATATTTTATATTAAAAATAAAGTTAGTAGTACTAAGAATTCACCACTTCCTAATTATTTACTATATTTAACCATGATTTTTGTCCATGTGGTTATTCACATCTAATCTATTTATGTGATAGAAATTCTATATAATATCTCTTCTTCTCAACTCTGTGTTCAGTGATGTCATGTTAGTAGTTTGAATCAGCCATGGTAGGAGTATTTACACCACAGAAATTAGTGTGAGCCCAGCAGGCATGGTTCAGTGGTTGAGCATCAACCATGCTTACAGTCAGAGGTCATGGTTTGATTTCCGGTCAGGGCACATGCCTGGGCTGCAGGCTCGATCCCAGTGTGGGGTTTGCAGGAGGCAGCCAATCAATGATTCTTTCTCATCATTGATGTTTCTATCTCTCTCTCCCTCTCACTTTCTCTCTGAAATCAATAATATATATATTATATATATACATGAAATGCTTTTTAAAAATTGGTGTGAGAATTAGACAGACCTTTCTGAGACCTCAGAGGAAAAAAAAATGCACAGACTGCCTTCTATCAAGCCTAGAGGTTCTCAAAAGCATACACATAAGAGTCCATCTTTAGCATTTTATAAGTTATTTAATCATTCTCCGTTGTTGGACATTAGGTCCAATGTTTCTCACTGTAAGTAGCACTGCATATATTATTGCTTTTGGACAGGTTCTTAAAACCAAAATGATTAGATGTGATATTTTTTTGGCTCTTGGAAATATGGCCACATTGCTTTGTAGAAAGGTTGCACCAATTACATGCATATCATCAGTACATTTGAGGGCCCTTTCATTTGATTGCTCTTAGATTTGGGGGTAGCTTCCCTTTTTGAGGTTTTTAGGGGTCAATGTGCATGTGTTCTTTTTAAATTGACAATGAATTTATATTTTTGTCATAGAAAAATTAGAAAGTAGACCCAAAAAAAGGAAAATTAAAATTATGGTAACTCCAGTACTCAGAGATAACCACAGTTAACACTTCTGTGTTTCTCTCCAGGCCTTTTTCCATAAATACACATTCATGATTTTCCCCCTCAAGAATGGGATTACTATACACATAATTCTTTGTTATAAACGGCTTTCTTTTCCAAAACAATTATATTATGGATGTCTTCCAATTTCAACAAGTATTAATTTAAGGCATCAAAGGCTGAAATGTATTCTATTGTATATAACGCATATAACTATATCTATATCTATATCTATATCTATATCTATATCTATATCTATATCTATATCTATATCTATATTTTCCCTGATATAATTTAGCCCCTACCATTGTTTTCACATCACTGTTATAAACAACACCCTGGTGAAAACCTGTACAGGTAAATTTAATTGCCTACATCAATGTTAATTTTCCACTTAGGTTAAATTCCTAAAATTAGAAATGCAGGGTCAAAGGGTTTGGTTTTTTGTTTTTGTTTTTTAAAGAAAGACAGATAAATTTTACTGTGATTTAGTGGCACAAAAAGCACAAAAGAGAATTAAAACGTTAGTTAAAAGGCACAAAGGAACAGGGAACAGGAACTAAATTAGTTGAAGCAAATTATCTTATGGTTGTAAATCAACAGGGGTTCAGATAGATGTAAGGAATTCACTTCTGCTTCAGAATAGTTGTTTTTGCTTTTAAACAATAGGACTGGGCCTGTTCCTGGGGGAATTTAGATACTTCATTGCCAATCTTCAATTAAATGAAGAGCCCCCTCTGACTATAAGTATAACCTGATCAGTTTCTTGTGGCTGAATTTTGGAACTGATCCTACCTTCCCCGCACCCTTCTTTTTTTAAAAACATATTTTATTGATTTTTTACAGAGAGGAAGGGAGAAGGATAGAGTCAGAAACATTGATGAGAGAGGAACATCGATCAGCTGCCTCCTGCACACCCCCCACCGGGGATGTGCCCGAAACCAAGGTACATGCCCTTGACTGGAATCGAACCCGGGACCCTTCAGTCCGCAGGCCAACGCTCCATCCACTGAGCCAAACAGGCCAGGGTCCCCTCTCCCTTCTGATGATTGGGTGACCCAGAGTTGATTCCTTAGTGAATTTCTCCTTTAAGAAAATATCAAAGAGAAAAGATATAAAGAGCCACCTAAAAAAATGTTCAAAAGGTCTTATTGTATTTGAAATGGAGCATGGGACCAGTGAATTGGGAGGCTGGGATAGAAGGAGCTGGACCATTTCTCCTCCTCAGGCCCCCTGTACATTTGGGTGCTAGGAGGAAGGGTAATGGACAGGTGGCAGAGGAAGGAGAATGGTCCAGGGACGTTTACACCTGTGCAGAAGCAAGGGTGCAGAACTGGACTGATCAAGAGAATTGGATAGCCGTCCCTCTGTCTTTCTGTCCATTCCAGCCAGATATACCAGAAGGGAGCGGGCATGGCTACAGATTCCAGTCCCACATGGGGTTCTGTGAACCTGGGCAAAGCGTTGGAACTCGAGTCTCTGTCCCCTTGTCTGCAAAATGGGACTAGTATCTTGTGCTCTGCATAACTCAAAGGTTTTGGGTGTGGATCAAATAGACACCAAGTGTGAAAATACTTTGCAAAATTTAAGATGTTTAAAAAAGTATCCTATTAACGTGAGAATGGAGTTCCTGAGCCTGGCTTTGTATTACATTCACCCAGTGTGAGCTTTTAAAGTTTACATCTTATCTCCTTGGGCTCCTTCCCAAGGAGTAGGGTCTGAAATCATTAAAACACACACACACACACACACACACACACACCCCAAAACAGAATTATAGAAATAAAAGAATATCAATAGAACCCAGATGGCATGGCTCAATGGTTGAACATTGAACCAGGAGGTCATGGTTCGATTCCCAGTTGGGGCACATGCAGCCAATTGACGATTCTCTATCATTGATGTTTCTATCTCTCCCTCTCCCTTCCTCTCTGAAACCAATAAAAATATTTTCAAGAAAACAGTATCAGTAGAAGTCCTTTAAATAATGATGATATAATGCATATAACAATTATGATGGGCTCTGACAGAGAAATAGTTCAAGGTTTTGCTTTTGCTAATCCAGTGGCACCTGGTCGCTCTCAGGCTCAGGTGATAAGGAGCCTTAGGTAACAGGCTTTCCTAGGGGTTGGTTTTACATTGATGCTTGATCCTCCTTTCGTGAAACAGGAAGGCAAGGAAATAAACGTACAGTAAGGGACTTCTCTGTGCTGGGAATGACGGTGGGTAATTGGGCAATTTTCAAGCATTCAGTGGGCCCCACGAACTCCCAGGCCGCTGGAGGGTTTGCATTTTTAAAAGGCATATTCCTCTCCAGAAAGGTGGTATGGATGATGATTTCCACCAGCTGTGCATGAGAATTCCTATTCCCTACAACACTAAAATGTCTAAAAAATCTTTGGCAATTTGATTACATAACAAATCCTTGCCAATTGGATAAGGGAGCAGTAGTATCTCATTGGTTTACATTGTATGTTTTTTAATTATTAATGAGATTGAACTTTTTATGTGCATTTTTTGTCCATTGCATTTTTGGAGAAATTATCCACTTATGTCATTTGCTCATTTTTCTATTGAGCTGTTTCTTATAGTCTTTAAAGAATACTTTAAATATTAAAAGTATTTGTTTGTTATATGTACATAAGCAATTTTTCCTGCTTATTATTTGACTTTTCGTTTTATTATGTTGGTTTTTATGTAAGGTATGGACATTTTAATTTATGCAATTAAATTTGCTTTCCCTAGTGCTGTCTCTGTTGCTATGCTTATAAAACACCTGCCTCCCAAAGATTTTGAGGATAACTACATTTTCTTCTAGGATTTTTATTAGCTACTTTTTTTACATTTAAGTCTTTAATCCATCCAAAAGCATGAATGGTGTAAAACATAGTGTGGAACTATGCCATTACTTTTTCCAAAGAACTTAGCTCATGTCTGTAACTTTCATTTCATTTTAGGTATTTGAAATGCCTGTGAATCCCCAAACAATGTTAACTGGTAGCATAATAAAAGTACTCTATTTTGAATAGATTTTTCTTTATCTTAATGAAGTAATTATGGATATATGAAAAATCTACAAGGATATCCTTTCAATTCTTGTTTGTAATAATAATATAGAACCATCGGCCCAATGGATTATAAAATGTCCATACAATAGATTATTTTACCACCAATAAAAATTACATTGTAGAAGAATATTTATATAATGGACAATACTCACAACATATTGTTAAATTTTTAACTAAAGAATATTATTATGTTGACTTTGCATTTAGAATAGACAAGTTCCTAAATGTATATATATACTTATATATATATAAGATTTGGGTAGTTATTTTTGCTAATGGGATCATTTTTATTTCCTACCTTATGCTTTCCCACATCTTACAAATTTCCCATTATGTACACATATAGCTTTTGTAATCAAAATATACATATTCAAATAAAGTAAAATATTCTTTCTAAGAAATTCACTGTATTCCTAAAAACTTTTTTTTTAAATAAACTTTTTATATCTGAAATTATTATTTAATTTTACCCAATGCTTTTTTCAGCCATCAATTTAGGGGTTGTGTAGTTTTTCTCATTTGATATATTGCTCTCTACCTATTGACCAAATATATTAAGAGATTTCCTACAAAATAAACCCTACTTGTCATCCTGGAAGCAGCTTTATCTAATTTTCCCAAACTAATGTAATCCTGAGAGGACTTTCCAGACTTAAGGGAGAGAAGCTAGGACCTTCACTAATTTATTTCACCCTTTGACATCGTTTATGCTTTTTCAAAACAGAATTTTCTTACACATGTTACATATCATTTGATCCTATGACAAATACAGGCCAGGTATGATTGTCTAATTTTACCAAAAAAGGGGGGTGTCCAGAAAAATAAAATAAGTACATAGTCAGATGGTAGTAGAGCCAGGAAAAGAACACAAGCTTGGAGAAAGCACACCCGTCACCCTCCACACCTCACGGAAGTAGACCCCGCTGAGCTGTCCTTTCTGCTCATTCTGGAAAGCCCACACATTGTTGCCATCTCTCTTGCTCTCTGCTGATGGGAAGACTTCCGGCATCAGCTATCAATGCACCAGTTACCACGCTCTGAGCCTGTAATTACTTGGATCTGATAGAACTGGGTTGTTCATAAAGTGAAGGAAATCTGGTCACCACGCACAGGACACTGAGCAAGAACCGGGTCTGGGGGGAGGGGGGCGGGGGTGGAGTTTCTGGCCCTTTTGTGGCCTCTGAAGTGACAGACATCACAGCCCCCACTGGAGGGCCTTGTTAGCCAGGGGCTGCTGACGCATCATGGATCCTTAACTCTGTCCTTAAAGAGAACTCTTATTACCAAAATGACAGTCTCATTTCTTCACATACCCTGCCAAGAACCCCCAATATCTTCACCCTTCCTGGGGCTTTCTTTCTGGTTCCGGAAGATTCTAGAACAGTGGTTCCCAACCTTTTTTTAGCCATGCCCCACCTAAGCATCTCTAAAATCCTGATGCCTGCCCCCCTCCCCCTGTGACATATAATTCCTATTATTCAAAAAGTGAACTCCTATTCACGTGGAGGAAGCCTAAAAGGCCATTAACTTGGTCTGAACAAGCTTCCAAAGACCATGGCATCCATGAAAGAGAAAAATAAAAGAACGAAAGGACAGTTGAAGTACTGAGGAAGAAATCACTAAGAAATTGTTAAAAAAAAAAAAGTAATAATAATATGAAATGATATAAAAAATAGCAAATAACGTTTCAAAACAGAGAACTGAAATGCATAAATGTCACAATATATTTTTATATGCTGTATATGAAGCCCCTAGAACCTTAAGAAATGCAAAAAATTCACTGTTAATAACTCATTCTCAAATTGTCCCTTAAAAATCAACTTGCCCCCTGTGGGGCATGTGCCCCACGTTGGGAACTACTGTTCTAAAGTCTGTCTTCCACTTCCAGAGACATGAGATCTAGATAGGGTGACCAGTTGTCCTGTTTGCCCTGAGACAGAGTTTAGACCTGGGGTCCCAGGGTAATTGCTAAAGCACCCCTTTCACTCTTATGCAGCATGATGGCCACGAGGATCAGTGATGCAGGGAGAAAAGATCTAGGCCCAAGATTTAGGATCAAAGCCCTCTAGCTCCATTGGGAAATCCTGTTTGCTCTGCTTTCAAAATATATCAGGCATCTGACCCATTTCCCTCCAGCTCACAATTCCCACTGAGATTCTAAACATTATAACCTCTCACCTTGTGCCTCCTTCCTGTCCCTGAATCTATTTTTGGACATTGTATCGACAGCCATCTTTTTACAACATAAGTCAAAGAATGTCCCCTTTCTCCCCATCACCCTCAGTGTAAACACTCCAGCCCTTATTATGGCATACACTAGCTTTTGCAGTGTGTGTCCCAATCCTTCCCCCTCCGCAACCTCTCTGACCTCATCCCCTCTGATTCTCTTAATCCTTAGCTCTGCTGGTCCCACACCGCCCTCCTTGCTATTCCGCACACGTGCTCCGCCTCAGGGCCTTTGCACGGGCTAGCCCCTCTGCCGAAAGTGCTCTTCCGCCAGAGATGTGCCTGACTACTTGTCTCTCCTCCCTAGTCCTTGCTCAGATGTCACTCTCTTCACAGATCATTCTGACCATCCTTTTTAAAATTGTAACACCTCCCTCAAACGCTTGACCTCCCCCCTTAACTCATTTTATTTTTTTCGCATAGAACTAGTGATTTTCCTAACAAACTGCATACATTTTATTTATTATGTTTATTCTCTGCCTTTCCCTTCATCTTCTAAGTTCTACATGGCAGAGATTTTTATCTATTTTACTCACTGGTTTATTCCAAGTACCCAGAACACTGTCTGGCACATAATAGATGCTCAATAAATATCGATTGAACAAACAAATACATGAAAGCCCCCAAATCCATTTTCCTGACCCCCAAATCCACTCCCTCTGAGCCCCCATACTCAGCATTACCATCAAGACCACGTTGCCAGCCTTGACTTAGAGGTGCCCTTAGGAAGGTCCATGGCGTTCACCTGGGGTTTCCTGGAGGAGGGTCACCCTGTCATCTTTGCAACTCAGGTTACTTATCTAGAAAATGGTGAAAAGGAGAGAGTAACCTCCTCTCAAATAAATGTGTGTCTAGTCCCAGTACGAAGGCCCCTGGGAGTTGATAGCGATTTAAGGGGGCTCCATATCCGCCTCCTGCAGGCCTGGGGACAGGGCCCTGGTAATGGGGACAGACAGCCTGGCAGTACCTGTGGCTTCGTGTCCTCTTCGTCCTTGTAGTAGTAGAGTTGCTGCGCCCTCAGCACGAAGTACCTCTGCTGCCAGTTTTTCACGATGGACCGCTGTTTCTTCAGCCAGCCCATTTTGATGGGCCTTTCCAGCGGGTTGGGGGTGGACGACAGGTGGAAGGCTGCCATCTGCTCGCCGGTCATCACGCTCCTGGACCGAGCTATGGAGAGGAGCAGACAGGCAGACTGACTGAGGGACATGAAGCAGTGTGCAGAGCGTGGGTGGAGAGGCCAGAGAGGAACCCCCGAGGGGGTGGAGAGGCGGCTGGGGCCCCAGCCAGGTCCTGCTCAAGGGTCCAGATCTGTATCAGAGAAAATTCCCCTGTGACCCAGAGAGCTGCCTGCTCCCGCCCAGGCCAAGGCCGGCCGAAAGGAGCCCGAGGAGGAGGGGAGAGCCCGCGGCCCAGCGTGCACGCAGTCCGGCAGCTGGCCTCGGCCCCCTCATTCTGCAAAGCGCGAGATTGGCTGGAGACTTCTGAAGAGGAAGTGGCCGCAGCATCTGACAAAAGGTGCTTCCTTTTTCCTGCGTGGGCGTCGGTATCTGACAAGAGAGAGAAAATAATGCCTCGCTCTGAGGGTGCAGGGTGAGTCCCACGCAGCTGCAGAGGCACCGGAAGCTGCCGGGCATTCTTCACCCAGGGGAGCTGGTGTGTTTCGCTCTGGTCTCACCATCAAATAGGGCCCTTCCCCAACCGACCCCCCCAAAACACAGGC
>NW_005371410.1:21721-47250 GCF_000412655.1 Myotis brandtii
GCCAAAACCCAGGGCCCTGTCCACACAGCCCGCATGCAGGAAGCTGGCACCTCCTGAATTTTCCTGATGAATGTCATTGAGTGCCATTCTGTCCCCTGCTCACTGAGAGCGTTGGCAGCCTTTTCTACTGGACCAAGGGCCTCCCATAGCTGCGTTCTTGCTTCTCAGTCCAGTTGTCCCTCCCATGTGGCTGAGAGCACACAAGTGTTTGAAAGGAAAATGGATCTGCCAGCAGAACACAGAAGCAGAATTTGAATCCAAGCCCTCTAATCCACTGTATTGTGTTGCTGGCTTTTGTTTTTGCGTAAGAGCTCTGCCTGCCATTGGAACAGGACCCGATGTCCACAGCTTGTCTGCACAGTAACTCCATCCAGAACAACTCTCTCCTTTTCTTTCCTCCACGGGGAATGAGGGGGGATCACCATGCCTGTGGCCCCGTTTCAGCATGTCCTGAGCCTCACCTATCTCCTTTCCCAGACAGTTTAACAGTGCCCTTGAAACCACCTTGGAGCTCCTCATCTCCTTGACCTTGAACTGTGTTCCACACTTGCCAGTCCCCAGTGTCTCCATTCCTCTCCTTGCTGGAGGAAGTCTCCGTCTCACCATGCTTTTATTCAGCTTTTGTGGGTTCCCAGAACAGCCACGACTGAACTAAGCCAACTCCACTCTCCCCTAGTTGCCTCTCACCTGGTTAGAGACCAGTGCTTCCTTTCACCCTGAGTCCATTCTGCAACTTCTCTGTGCCTCAGTTTCCTCCCTGGTTAAGACAGGATAATAATAGTCCCTACTCTATGGAGTTGTTATAGAGATTAAACAAGCTTACATATATCAACCACTTAGCACAGTCCCTGGTTCAAGGCAGCATATGTTACTCATTTTTATCAACAGGTGACTTTACTTCCTACTTCAAGGATGGAGATCAGCTTTGAGAGCTCCCTAAACTTCCCCTTCATTTCAAAAAGCCACTCCATCGGCAAGCTTTCTCTCTTCCTTCATCCCTATCGCTAATGCACCGAATTGACAACTTTTCCCATTGCTTTTGATTCCTTTCTCTCTATCTCATTCTAGGCCTGTGGTCTTCGAGCTTTATTTATGTTCATGGCATACTTTCAAATACCAAAGTTGTATTTGAAAGAGAATCTTTCAAGGGTCCAGATCTGTATCAGAGAAAATTCCCCTGTGACCCAGAGAGCTGCCTGCTCCCGCCCAGGCCAAGGCCGGCCGAAAGGAGCCCGAGGAGGAGGGGAGAGCCCGCGGCCCAGCGCGCACGCAGTCCGCCAGCTTTTCCCATTGCTTTTGATTCCTTTCTCTCTATCTCATTCTAGGCCTGTCCGGCAGCTTTTTTGGCCCTTCTGTCCTCTCCTTGGATTTCTACAATAGTTCTCTGACCTGTTCTCTCCCACTCAATGACACTCATCAAAGAGAATCTTTCTCCCACTGACTCCAACTGTATCCAGAGTTATCATCCTATCCACATGTCGCCTTTCAATCCTGTATTGCTGTCTGATGAGGACTCTGCCCTAACTGGGCTCCCTTGACCCTCACTAGGGGTCTGTGTTCTTGTCATATACCAGCTGGCAGTCACCCCTTACCTCCCACCAGGGACTGGAGAGGTCATACTATGTTGTACACAAGCGACAAGACATACTTGATTCAACAACCTCCTTCTGGACAGACATCATCAGATGAGTGCATATACTCAACTGCAGTAAAAAGCAATTTGACATTTTGATGACAATGTAGCAGCATGGCTTTGCATCTGTGAGTCTTGGAACCCCAGTTAAAATTCTTCTCAGATTCTTGCTCCTTAGTTAGCTGCTATCTTCCAGATCTTACATCTGTAACCCACAGAACAGACATGGGGCTGGTCCCTTACGTGAAGGCTGTGTAAAAGATCTGAAGGAACCGTAGGAGGGTTTCAGCAGGAATACAATGTGGAGGAGGGAACTGAAGAACTGCATACAGCTCTGTGGCTCTCTAGCTCTGAGACTGTAACTTGTAAAGACTCATATCTGACCTTGAAAGAGAGTAGATAGTAGGGAGAAATGAAAAGTGGTTCGCACACACACACACACACACACTCATAGGGAAAACTAAGGCGTTGTCGAAGATGCTGGGTGATTCTCTTCACCTCTGTGTGGCCTAACCCAGTGTGACTTTTGTCACTATGCAGCTGAAGCAACATTAGACTTGGGAGGAAGGGTGAGGGAGGCCCCCTCCTAGCAGGGGCATAATTTGGAGTCTTCACTTGGCTTCTGGATGATCATGTCACCATGAGGAGCCAGCACAAGAGAGGAGGAAAACAGACAGGTACCACCTGGTGATTATGAGGACTCAAGCTTCATGGGCTCCTCCCAGAGAGCCACAGAAATCGTTGGAACCACCACAGGAGACAGGAGAACCTCAAGGTCTCCAACAGCACCGAAGAAGTGGGATGGGGGCACAGAAGCCAATAAAACACTGTAGACTGAAGAGAATTAACTCCGCACAGAAGAACTCAGTTGCTGGGATATTATTCTATGGTTAGTTCTGAGAAATTGTTTATGCTCTGTTGTGGCAAAAGCAACAACCACAAAAACAAACAAACAAAACCCCAAACCTCCCTCTGGAAGCGTCTGTGCATTGCAGAATGGCCTGGCAAAGGCAGGAGGAGGTATGCGAATCTGATGTTCTTAGACTCAGCCAGGAGGGGATTAGATGCCCCTCGTAACAAGTAGACAGCCACCTGTCTGCCTGCATATTGTCAAGGCCTTGACTAACCATCTTTTATATTCCAGATACAACGCTGTCCACCCATACATGCACCGTGTTTCTGGAGTGCCTATGACAGTCTCCAACGTGGGCGGTGTGACTGTGGTCATGGGTCATGTGTTACAAGTTAGGGTGTGGATGGCTCAGTGCAAACCTCTGCACTGCTGAGGCCCCAACATGGGGGAGATGACAGGGCGGGACTCCAGTAACTAAGCAGGGGAACTTTCTGTCCTGTGTCAGGGTCATCTCCCACCTCAGTCCTCAGCGTTGCTCATCAGCCAGGCATATCATGAAATGATTTAAATATCAAGGACGAAAGCCTGCTGGGCCTTGAGTTTCACTTAGTTTTAACTAACCTTTCCTATTAGTTCCTTTGAACAGTCTCTCTTTGTGGGTGTGACTTGTTCCTGGACAAAGTAAACAAAGAAATCTGTTACTATTTATGGAGCTATTTCTCATAATGAAAATAATAACTGTGATAAGCTTCGCTTGGGAGCCAGTCCTTGCACATTGTGTGCATGCTCCCAGGCCTTCAGAAGGGATTTCTGAACCAGGCTGTGGGCTGGAGAGGGGGCTGCAGGCAGACCAGGGAGGCGAGGAGGAAGGCACTTGCTAAGCGTTTACAGAACACTCTGTACCAGGGGGAAATGAGGGCCTCGTGAAGTCAGCAACTCACCCTTACTGGAGTAGAGAGAGAAAGAACAGCCCCTCGCACTGTGCTTTCAGTACAGTAGCCACTTGCCATGAGTGCCTATGTCCATGAAAATGAACTAAGAAACTAAATTCAGTTCCTCAGTCACACCAGCCGCATTTCAAGTGCTCAGTATTCCGCTGTGGCTCCTGGCTAGAGTGGTGTACAACATAGACGGCATGTCCATCATCACAGAAAGTTCTATCAGTCAGCACTTCTCTGAATCTGAGTGTCATCATTACTAAACACGGGGCCTTCCCCACTAACCTGACCTGGCTTTTTTGGCCCTTCTGTCCTCTCCTTGGATTTCTACAATAGTTCTCTGACCTGTCTCCTCCTACCAGACCCACCTCTAGTCCATTGACGACATCATGACATGGTCCCACTAAAACCCAAATATGGCCATGTCACTCTCCTGCCTAAAAGCCTCAGATGACCCTCCAACATCTTTTTCCTAAAAGATGGAGGCTGAACTCCCTCCCATGGGGTTCAGAGTCCGTGGTGGTTTTCCTACTGCATTCCCTGTTCTTCCTGAATACCAGCCCACACTTCATCCATGACAAAATGCTATTCCCTTTGCTGGAATATTCTCCCCATCCATGCCCATCCACCACTAATTTTACCTCTTGGAAAGCTCTCATTCATCTTTTAAGATTTAGTTCAGGCCACACCTCCTATGAGAAGCCTTCTCAGCCCAGCCAGACTCAGTTAGTTCCTGGGCTCCATTCCTTCTTAACTGGGTCGTGTGCCCATCAAAGCACTTACCTTCCTGCCTGATCATTTTTCTTAATGCCCTCCCTCTCCACTATAAGAAAACAGGGACTCTGTCTTGATGCTT
The DNA here is from genome assembly GCF_000412655.1 of Myotis brandtii. Classification (NCBI taxonomy): domain Eukaryota; kingdom Metazoa; phylum Chordata; class Mammalia; order Chiroptera; family Vespertilionidae; genus Myotis; species Myotis brandtii. The sequence continues at coordinate 26,002 of NW_005371410.1, forward strand.
TGGCCTCGCTCATCCTTGTATTCCCCAGCACCTACCACAGTTCCTGACAAAGAGAAGGCAGGGTGAAATAGGGCACATGCTTTTACATACACAGCCCTGGGTGAGTCATGTTCTATCTCTGGGGGTTTGCTTCCTTCTCTGTGAAATTGTGATAATAATATATACCTTGAGAGGTGGCTAATCTGTAAATATTAATAATGATGAGTGGACAGGCTTTAGCCAATGTCTGCTTCTTAAAACATAGCTGTTATAAGTGGAAGCTATTATTATTAGCACTATTCTTATAGTACTAGAGGCCCAGTGCATGAAATTCATAAATGGGTAGGATCCTTAGGCCTGTCTGGTGATCAGGGCTGATCAGGGCCTTCTGGCTGCCGGCCTGGGCCTTTCTTCGTTCCGAGCCACCCCCCGGTAGTCAGCTAACGTCATAATGAGCAATCAAACTCCTGGTCTCCTGGTCAAACTCCCAAGGGGACACTTTGCATATAAGCCATATATCTACACTAATAAAAGAGAAACATGGTAATTGGCGTACGACCGCTACCCTTTTCATTGGCTAATCAGTGAGTATATGCAAATTAACTGTCAGCCAAGATGGCGGCCGGCAGCCAGGCACTGAAGCGAGCACGAGGCTTGCTTGCTGCAGACTCCAACGTTCCCCGCCTCGCCAATTACCATGTTTCTCTTTTATTAGTGTATATATATATATAGAGAGAGAGAGAGAGGGGGGGGGCTCGATTTTATGCTAAATGAGGGAAAAGGAAGAAGAAATGAAAGAGGGAGGGGATGAAGAAAGGAGAGAGAGAGAGAGCAAAAGAGAAGACTAGCTGGACATTGTACAATATTTCAGGTGCAAATCCAGAGACCTGAATTAGGATGGTGGCAGTAGGAAAGGAAAGAATAAGAGAGACAGCTGTGAGGCAGGCCACCAGACCTCAGCAACTGTCTGAACAAGGAAGATTGGGAGGCAAAGAATTTGTGAGATTGTAGTTTGAGTGGCTCAGATAAGGTAGCCTTCTCTATCCACTCATGTGATGCACATTGGCTAAGCACTTGGCATGGACCAGGAACTGTGGCAGGTTCTGGGACATAAGATCAACCGGACACAACCCTGCCCCCGAGGAGCTCATAGACATAGGAGACCTGCTCATGGAAGCAGGGAAGGAAGCCAGAGAACCAGGAGGGTATGAACAGGTAGGGAGCCTGGTTCTGGCCATGATGAAATGTGAGGGTGGACTGAAGGCTTTAGACTTCCCAGAGTTCTGGTTCTGATAGGTAAAGCCTGTGGATTAAGAAAGAGGTTAGGGAGAAAAAGAGGTGCAAGCAAAAGCCAGGAGATTTGAGTGACATGAAAATCTCAGATCGGAAAAGTAACACAATAGATGTTCTGAAACCAAAAGAAAGGATGAGCACAGAGGACTTGAGCATTGAGGGAAGCATTTTTTAAAAATATATGTTTTTATTTATTTTAGAGAGTGAGGAAGGGAGAGGGAGAGATAGAAACATCAATGAGAGAAAAACATCAACATTGACCTGCTGCCTTCTGCATGCGCTGCACTGGGGATCGAGCCCACAACCCAGGCATGTGCCCTGACCGGAAATCAAACCCGTGACTCTTGGTGCATGGGTTGAAACTCAACCACAGAGCCTTACCAGCTGGGCGAGGGAAGCATTTTTAACTTGAGACTATGGAGATAAACTTTGATAGAAGACAGAAAAGATGTGTGGGCACATTACACAGAGAGAAAATAATGTTCAAATAAAACATATATAGCATGGGTTCCCTTTAACAAAGAAACTCATCTTTCTTATCCCTAATCAATCAGAAAAATGTATTGGGCACTTCTTATGCACAGGGAGGGCATGGTTTTAAAAATACAAGAAACCATCTAAATTAGTGAACCCGAGACTTATACGGGGTTTCAAATATTTACTGTGCATCTGGCACACAAAAATGCAGTCCACCACTCCCTGTTGCCATGGTTGCCTCAATTGCAGCCCATTTCATGATGTCATACTTGCCTTGAGTAAAAAAGTGGGATTAGCAATCAAGTCATTGATTACAAAGTGTTAAGGAGAGGTGAGCATCTAGTTTATCTGGTAGAACGAGAAAAGAGTACCACTGATGAAAGTGTAGAATGGAAGCTCAACCATCAGGAAGTGGGTTCCCAGTGGCAGGGGCTTTTATATATTTTTCTTCACCAGTGTAACCACACCTCCTAGAAGCGCATCTGGCCAATTGAAGGTGCCCAGTACATATTTGCTGGGTGAATCAGATGAACATTTTAGAATGAAATGTGAGCCACTATCGGGCATTTTATATTGGCAACAAATATTGGCCAGTTTACCTAATTGTGAAATTTCTAGATATGTTCACAATTGCCCCCTCAGCAGGGTGGCCAGTAGAAGATGTCATTCCTGATGTAATAACAGTCCATATCAATAGTGACATGTTTAATACAAACACTTTATAAGTCTCATTTCATTTAATGCTCACTCGAATGCTTTATGGTAAGCACTGTACTGTCATCCCCATGCTATGGACGAGCAACTGAAGCTCAGAGAAGTGAGATGGTCTGCCCCAGTTACACGGCTAGAAATCTGATTTCAAAGTCCAATATCCACGCAGCCCCTGGAGAAGCATGTATTCTAGTGATGGGGAGAGGCACTGGCATTGAGAATCAGTGTATAATAATTCACAGGGTTAGACAGTAGAGTGAAGTGAAGGAGAGACGACACCCCTCTTCATCTGGGAAGGGAACAAAGCCATTCTTCCTAACCCATCACATGAGGCACCTGCCTCAGCCTCCACCCATTTTGCCTTAATATTATGCATAAACAAATTTATGTTATTTTTTTTCCATCCAATGTGTGCTCTGCAAGGCTCAGCTGGCCTTGGAACAAAAAGTGACAACGTAATGGCACTGAAACCTCAAGTGCATCGTGAGGCTGTGCTGACGCCCCAACAGGAAATAGACATATTAGGCAGTCCTGCTGTGTCTTACCAGCCCTCTGCCCAAGCTCATTTGAAGAGATTTAAGGATTCTGACCAAAGCCCAGTGTGGCCAAGGCATGGGAGAAAGGAACATGGAACCAACCTGAGGTGGGCCCAGCCCTCACAGCCAGCTCACAGCCCACGCCCCACCCCAGCTGAGAAGGGAGCTGCTGGGAGATGTGTGAAGTAGCAGACACGACATCACTGCCTCCCTGATAAACAGGGATACCTACACCGTTGCCTACATCCTGCACACACACAAGCACGCACACACACATGCACACGCACACACACAATCCCCACATACACCACACACATGCAGACACTCTGTCCAATTATAACACAGGGAAGATGGCCCACATAGGAGAAAATTAGGTCTTCTAACTTCAGAAACTCGCATCTTGCTTTCTCTACCCCCCTTATCCCCCTCAGCCCTCCATGATAAATCACCCTCCTGAATGGGGAACTTTTAATATCTTTCCACTTTCAAAACCTGGCATGTAGAGTTCAGAATGAATTTATCCTGTGATTACTCTCCTAGATTTTTTTTTTATTTCTAAGTTTCATTTTTAATGTTGGTATAGGGAAAACTCTGGCCCATGTCAAAGGCAACACGCTGTGACTGAGGACAGCAAAGGGACTTGCTCTGTGTGTGCACCTGCAATTCAATCACACGGGGTTTTTCAGCACTCTCACAGGGGAAACAAATTTACATACCCTCATTAAAAAAAAAGATCTAAAAGTTGTTCCCTGGCTGCCTGCTACCATTTGCAGGAATTGAGCAGGTTTAATTTCCCCATGTTCTATCGCTTGTAGAAATGTCCTTCACTGTTTGACAAGCGAGCATTTCAACCCAAAAGAGCAAATTCTGCTTTGGAAAGGGACTTAGCATACATGGCTATGTCTTTTGCAGGAAGAGGCAAAAATGTGGCAACGGTAGCAATAGGAAGGAGAGAGAGAGAGAGAGAGAGAGAGAGAGAGAGAGAGAGAGAAGAAAAAGAGAAGGTGGGGGTGGAGACCTGGAGGAAGGGAGAGAGAGAATTGGTTTTCTGTTTCTTCTTAGGCTTGCAAAGTCTTTTGCCCTCTGGCAAATTCGCTTGACTGGATGCCTTTCAGGGCCACCCCTCTGGTGTGCTTGTGTGTTTCACAGGAATTTCCAGCGCAGTTGCTTCTTGTGGGTGTATGGCTCTATCAGTTGCAACACTTCACAGCCCCCTCTGCCTATTTTTGCATAACAGGAAGCCAAGTATAATAACAAGAAGCTTACAGAATTGTGACTGCTTCCTCCTAAGCACTGCGGGGGCTGCCTATTCCTCGGCACAAGGAGAAGTGGAGATTTGGCAATTGTTGTAGACGATGTGGCTGTTTAACTGTGTATCAAGCTAACAGCCTTCCCAGACAGCCACATAAGGAAGGCCTTGGCATCACGCAAGACTATGGGACGTTGTGCTCTGCAGCAACATGGTGTGCTAAAGCAAGAGGGCATTAGAGGTACTAACCTTTTCATTGTCAAAGCCAGTCGTTTGTTCTAGGTCAGAGGTTTTGCTCAGTCACTAATATTTGTACTTAACGTATTTGTATTTTATAGAGTCAAATGAATTCCGTGGCCCCAGCAGCCACAGCAGCAATTCAGCCCTGGCAATGCTCAAGGACTAGTATTGATGATCAAGCACTCAGCCTTGACTATGTCACTCTTGGGGCCTTCACTGGTTTTCAGAAATAGTGATCTTTAACCTTGTAATTTCACTAAGAATGTGAACCAGGAACAATTCTTGCAGTGGGATGGGCCTGGCATGCAAGTCATATATGATTCTCTTATTCTACAACCTGATAAAAATAGTCTATTGAATATTAACACAATAGGTTATGGATAGAGAATATGATACCAATAAATTATTAATTAGTTTTGGTAAGTGTGATCAGGCAATGCAGCTGTGATAGCACTGTAATTAGGCAGTTATTAATAATAGGAAAAAAGCAAAGGGAAGGCCGACATTATAAGTGTGTCATTTGGGCACCTTCACCTGGAAGCTGCAAATTCACACTCCCCAGGGAACCACCAGCCCATTCCCTGCTAAACACTGGGGGAAGGGGCTGGACAAAGGGGAAGATGGGCATATGCACAGTGAATCGAGATGACATAGGTAAGATACTTGCCTATCAGTCAAGCCTGGGGAACCGTGAATTGGCTAGAGTAGGCAAGGCCAGTGCAAACCCATGAAAATTTGGGACTACAAAACCCCTCAAAGGAGCTCTCTTGTGACTCTTGGCTCTTGGCTCTCTGGTTCCTTTGCTTTTGCTCCTGCTTCCTGCATTTGCCCATGTTTCCTCCATAGCCATGTGACCCTTCAGGCCCTAAATGCAATGGACTGATGGACTGCAGCAGGAAACACACACTAAACTAGCCTGATGCTGGATTGGATTATACCCACCATAGTCCAGAGACTCTGGACACTGACTTTGATTTTAGCTCTACTGAAAGCAAAATGGGACTTCTATGGGACCTTGGAAACTCAGGGGGTTGATTCCACAGAAATAAAGCTTCCTACGATATCTTATCTTCCCGTGCGAATCTCAGAAAATTCCTTTTCTTGGGATATCGCAAAGAGCCCACTCCCAGTAGCAACCAGTGGAGACATGGAGCTCTCTCCACCAATAACTGTTAAAAAAATTAAATGTTCATATTTTTAAAGATGTATACTCAAGCGTGAGGAATAAAAACAGAGTGCCTGGGATTTGCTTAAAAACATCTCAGCAAAGAAAGGGATAGATAAAGCAAATGTGACAAAACCTTGACAATTATTGAATTTCAGTAAAAGATACACATGGAGGTTCATTATACTTATTCTCTGTGTTGCGGTTTGAAATATGTATATAATAAAAACACTCTTTTTCAAGATTCTACTAGGCTTTTTTTTTCACACATCAGCTATCACCCTGAACTTCAACTTGCTCGTTTTCCCAGGCCTGCATTTCCAGACCTGTTAGTGACTTCTCCGAGCACAGCAGAATGATACTATGCAGATGCTGTACCACACACGTACACATTCCCTCCGGAACAGACCCTGCCCGTCCATTTCCCCTGCACTGTCATTTTATCAGTTAATGAAGGGGAAGAACCGAGGGACTCCTGATGTTTCCAGTTATGGATAGTATTTCCTGTAAAGCCAACTTTTCTTCAGTTAGTGATGTTGATGGTGTGTGTGTGTGTGTGTGTGTGTGTGTGTGTGTGTGTGTGTGTCTGAGAAAGAGGAGTGGACAGCCCCACTTTGAAAAAGAGTGGTTGCCGGGAAGGCTTTGTCTCAAATGACAATTCCTTTTGACTGGGAGTAACATTGGGGCATCTGAGGCCTAGTACAGGCTCACTAGAAGAATGGAGTGACTGGTTATCAGTGTTTGCAGTGGCAAAAGTTGGAGGAACTGATAGGCCACAGTCTACCAATGTAACACAATCATCAACACTTGACAGCTCCCCTGGCCCTGTGGTAGAGGGGCAGGCAGTATGGTGCAGTGAAAGGTGTATCTGATTAGGCATCAAGAGACCCAGGTTCAAGTTCTAGCTCAGACATAAGCCAGCTGTGCAATTCTCTGGGCCCTTTTGAACCTTCATTTCCTCATTTGTAAAATAAAAGGATGGAAATAAACCATCTTGAACACATATTCAACTCTAAATTTTTTTATTGACCTTTAAAACATATGTCAGCCAACAGCTTTGTGTAGTAATCCTATTGTAGGTGCAATGCATCAAACTTAATTTGCCACCTGATGCAGGACTCCATTTCTACACCAAAAACATATGCCTCTAGAGATGCATTCCTTTAATTGATTAAGAAAAGTTGATTTTGCAAAATACATACTCTGGATGACTTTGATTAAACAAGATGGTTTGATAAGTTTCTGGTTAGAGTGTTTGTGAGTTTTAATATTAGGTTAAAGAAGATCCCCTTTGCAGTCCCCTTAAAAATGCAGGGTGGGAAGTAGAAAGACAAAAGTCACTGTAACTATTACTCAAGGACCGACAGCTCAATAGGCTGTGTGGCCTATTTATTCTGGGGTAATACCTGAACTCCCAAATATCACAGAGCCACCACCTTCTGGATAGATCTCTCCAACTCTAAACCAGATTTTACATATCAAAACAGCAAATGCATCCATGGCCTTTTAATCAAGGATGTCTTCTAATAATTTAGTTAAAACAATAATATTTGTATATTAAGTTTATTTACAAATGTATTCACTGCAGTAAAAAATGTATACAACTAAATGTCCAATAACACAGAGTCGGTTGAATGAAGTATGCTATATCATAAAGTAAAATACTATGTAGCCTTAAAGTAAATGCTTTAAATTCATGGGAACACATTGAATTTATGAGTAAAGTTAAAAATTGTTTCTTCCAAAATAGAACATATAGAGTAAGTACATTTTGTTAAAAAAAAATACATGTTATACACACACATTGTGACATAGGAAAAGCATAGATACACATGAGGTATAGCACAGAAAAACAAAATGGCAAGATTCACATAAGACTGGTTATTTTCCAGAGATGTTGGATTGTGGCTCATTTTTCTGTCTCCTATTTGCTGTCATTTTTTAATTTTTTTAAAAAGAAGTTATTTGTAAATGCTCTATGTCAGTTTTCTCTTCAATGACCTGAAGGATGAGTTTCCCAATCTACACATTTTAAGACTTAAAGTGGGTCAATAAAGATGAAATCACTGAGAGGAATCCGTCCCAGTGTTAGGAAGAATTTACAGAATCTAAACCAAAGCAAATTCCAAAAATTTTGAAATTGAGCATTTCGAGAGCTAGCTCTGTCACCTTGGACAAATCACCCTTCTGTGCCCGATGGGACATTGTACCAGCAAGAGACAATATATGTGTCCTTTACGACATGTAAAGTAGGTATAGATTTGCTTATTATTCTTGTTGTTGTTAACAAAGTTTATACATATATAAAATGAGGTTGTTGACAAAGATGCTTGCTAAGATCCTTCTCAGCCCCCCAACTCTTATATTTTTTGCATACTAACAGTTCTACCAGTACCATAATGTATGCAGAGTATACAAGTAGAGAAAGGGCAGCAGATGAGGGGTTCATTATTTGGGAAAGAATATAAAGGAAAAAGCACTCTGGGAAGGAAAGGACCAGTACAGCTTGGAGCTGTCAGCCAAGATATCCCAGAAACTATAGAGCCTGACCATGTTCTTTGGGGCTAAGAAGAAAGGACAGCGGGAATGCCAAGGGAGCATGAAAGGAGGTTACTCTAAGAGTGCTCAGGAAGGAAGAACCACTTGGAATTCCATGCGGTTTGACCTCATGGTGTAACAGTTCCATTTCCAAATATCCATTGCAATAACCAAAGAATTACTTCAGTGATAATGAAAGAAAAATGGAAAATGAAAGTACAAGTAAGGAAGGATGCTATCTGTGTGCTATCTCTTGGGAGGATTTCTGTAAGATGCAGGTGGTGGGCATCTGACCTGACAGAAAAGCTAACCAACCCACAATTCAGTATATACTGTATAGGGAACAGCTGCCTCAGAACAGGGGCTAGAATGTTCCATAAAGATTCTGCACCAACATCCAGAAAAGAGCATCACTGCTGGAGGCGGGGGACAGGTGGAGACCCCAAGAGCCACTTCCGGAAGTGCTCACAGAACAGAGGCCTGGCTGGGGCATGTGACTGCCAGTGCACCCCGGTGCCCAGAGTCCCGCCAGGGAAATCAATGGTGGCCCTGTCTTGCTGGCTCCTAAACTGAGGCCCTGCACTGATGAGGGAAAGGGATAGGAGAAAAAGAAGCTCCCTGAACAGAGGAGGAGCTACTCTCTTTAAACTGGACGGTTCTTAAAACATTACCCATAAGCTTACCATGCCACCCAGCCATTCCACGTCTAGGAATCTATCCGTGGGAAGTGAGACACACGTCCACAAAACTTCCATGCAAATGTCCCCTGCAGGGGTATTCATAATGGTCAAACTGGAAACAGTCCAGGCTCCATCAGCTGGTGGATGGTAAACACAATACAGGATCGCCAGGCTGTGCAACACCACCCCAGAATAAAAAGGAATGAGGTACTGACACATGCTACACATGGTGAACCTCAAAAACGTTATGCGAAGAGAAGGAAGCTGAATGCAAAAGACAACGTATTATGAGTCCATGTATAAAACATACCCACAAATGGCAATCCTCTAGGGACAGAAAGCAGATGAGTGGTTGCCTGGGCTGAGGGTGAGAGCAAGGATTGACTGGAAATGGCAGGAGGCAACCTTCTGGGGGTGGTAAAGCTGTTTTAAAACTGCACTGGACTGCCCTGGGATGGTGTTTCTCATAGTTAGAGCCAGCCTGCAGACCAAATGGTCTCAGGTTCAATTCCTGGTGAGGGCATGTACCTAGGTTGCAGATTCGATCCCTGGTCCCAGTTGGGGTGTATGCAGAAGGTAGCCAATTGATATGTATCTCTCACATTAATGTTTCTCTCTCTCTCTCTCTCTCTCTCTCTCTCTCTCTCTCTCTCTCTCTCCCTACTTCCCTTTCTTCCACTCTTTCTAAAAACCAATGGAAAAAATATCATGGGTTGAGGATTAACAACAAAGACACTGCATTGTACTGATGCTATATGTTATAAATTTACTAAAAATCATTGAATTGCACACATAAAACAAAATAATTTATGGCATTTAAATTCTACCACAATAAAGCAATAATAAGGAAGATCAAGAACTATATCTATTTAGCTGCCACACACACAAAGGAACCCACAGTGGAAGCAGTGATAAAGTTCAACATTGATTTATATCAGAAAACGAATTATTAAGAATACTTCCTTAGGTGGTAAAGAATGTGTCTCTAACCAGCAGGAGGGAATTGAGAGAGTACTCTACGTCCCTGAAAATTCAACTACTGAAAAGTAGAAGAATCATAAGTTCTTAGGAATCAGCTCAAGTGTTTGGTATTTTAGCAGTGCAAGGAAAAATGATGTACAGGTGAGACACTTCAAAGAAATAAAAAATGGCACAGCAAAAAGTTTCTGACATTTCTACTATCTCATATAATTGAGAATTGTGGAATGTGTGAAAATTTCTATCCCTGTGACATTTTGCAATGCTGTTGAAAGTTTTTATGGTTTGACAAAAGGAATCATTCTAAAATTTAGGAAACATACATAGAAAAAAATCAACAGCAATGTCGTGCTTAGAACTGCTGACTTGTGGGACATTATTGAGAATTGACTTTGTCAGAAAAGTATGTTGTTTACCGGTGTTTCTGTTCATTGCAGGCTACGTTTTGCAGTACATGGGTGAGGCTTTGCAGAAGGCAGAATTTCCCCTGTGATTCTGCCGCTGACATCCTGCCTCCTCGTCTAAGCTGTCAAACGTTATCAGCTGTCTGGGGGGGGAAATGGCTTGGGGGTTTCCCTTTTATCACCCAAGGTTCTCACAGAAATGTTAGGATTTAGTCTGCATGCATCTGTGAGCAACCAAAGTGTCTCTATCCAACTTGGGCTTTCTTGGTCAGACACAGGCCTGGCCCTGATATGCCTTGACGGCTCTCGCGCCTCTACACCAACTCTCTTGCTGCCCATGGAAGAACTAGAAGAATGTTACTCCCCTTTCTTTTTTCTTTACCCATGTGTTTGCTTTCAGCCGATGGTCAATGAAGGATGAACTAAAACACTGAAGTCCTGGATGCAGAAGCTGAAGAAGCAGGAAGCTCAGACAGACAAACAGGAAGTGGGAGAAGGGAACCATGAACGAATGACTTTGTGACTGACACTGAGACACCAGGATTCACTTCCATTTTCAAGGACCTCTGACCTGGCACATCTTATGGCATAAGAGACCTTTTCCAGGTGAAAACTAATTGCAATGTTTGGGTGGGTTTTGCTTTAAGGGGACAGTGTTACTAAACTCCAAACATGCACTAAATAGAGATTCACCCAACAAAATAATTGATATGTCTCATAACAAACTGTCGTGGGTACATTTAGGAAAGAATTCATAATATTTTAACATCAATTTTAAAAAATGGAAGAAAGGATTTACTTTGTGTGCTCAGGGATGAACCATTTATTCTCCTTCAACTCCACCCTTGCCCTCTCTCCTCTTTCCTAGCATTATTTTATTGTACCGACTATGATATGGCTGACTTCAAACCAAGAGAAGTGGGAGGAGGCTATATCCGGGCTTAAGAGCAGTCCCTGAAAACATCTCTTCCTTTTAATATATGGGAAGGTAGTTTCAAAATACAAATAGAAAAACATAGCAAATTAATTGACTTGAACATTAAGTTCCGTTGATACATAGCTCGAGTTTTGCTGTACGAATGTATTTTTGAGGAGATGGGCTTCCAGAATGCCTTTCCTACTTGCATAAGTTTGCAACAGAGGATTGAGAGTGTTCAACTATAAAAGTAGCACTGACTATTCTAGTCTCCCAGCACTTTCCCCTGCACAATAAAAAAAAAATGCTTTGGAAAATGTGACTTTTGTGATCTTTGGGAGGAGGCCTGGGAAGGGAGGGCTGAGGTTCACAGTGACACAGGAAATCTGTGTTTGTAATGCTGAAGTGTGTGGGTGTGTTCACATGGGCAGAGCTGCAGAGGAAAAACGAAAGAACATGTTTGCAAACCATTGCAGAGGCTGAATGAGAGGATCAAAGAGTCTTTACCACTTATGAAACATATTGATATCTACACACTATCCTGGGTTGGGATTCTGGAAAACAGCCCTTGACATCAAACGTGCAGTCTATGAGAGAAAAATGTGACATTGGGCTTCATCAAAATAAGAAGTTTTTGCTCTGTGAAAGGCACTAAGAGAGTGAAAGTAAGCCACACACAGATTGGGAGAAAATATTTTCAATCACTTATGTGGCCAAGGGAATTATATCCAGAATATCTAAAGCATTCTCAAAGCTCAACAATAAGAAAACAAACCGATTTTAAAGACAGGCAGAATATTTGAATAGACACTTCAATTAGTGAAAAGATGCTCAATGTGATTAGTCAGCAGGAAGACAATAAGTAAGACCACAATGAGACACCACTGCAAGCATTTTAGGATCACTAAAATAAAATTTAAAGACAAAGCAACAATCTCAAGGCCTGGTAAGGATGAGAAGCAGCTGGAACTGTCGTACATGGCTGGTGGGAGCACAGAATAGTACAGCTGCTTTGGAAAACAATTTGGCAATTTCTTACAATGTTAAACATATGACCCAGACGTCCCACTCCTCAAAATATACCCATGAGAAATGAGACTTTATGTTCACACCTGTGATCACATATTTATAGCAGCTTATTCATAATTTCCAACAATTAGAATCAACCCCGAAGTCTTTCAACTGATGAAGGGCTACATCCATGCAATGGGACAGTAGGGACTAATAAAAAGGACAAAAATGTGTGTATTTAAGCAATAACATGGGTGAATCTCAAATGCATTCTGCTGAGTGAAATAAATCAGACTCCAAAGGCTACATACTGTATGATTTCGTTTATATGACATTTTGGAAATAGCAAAACGAGAGGGATGAAGAACAGATGGGTGGTTACCCAGGACTGCGACTGGTGAAGGGAGGTTAACAAAAAAAAAGAGATGAAACTGTTCAGTATCTTGGTTGTGGTGGTTATCACACGACTGTGCATTTGCCAAACTCATAACTGCAGACCAAAATGAACACATTTTATTCGATTTCAAAACAATCTTTTTCATCTGCTCACATTTGTTACACAGAATCGTCTGATATTCTCACCCTGTCCTGACCTTCAGAAGTTTCCATAGCTAATGCAAGTTCTGAATGGAAAACAAGTGATATCTACCACTTCCCGGTGACTTGAGTGAGGTGTATGGCCTCAAAAATCATGGAAATGTGGGAAGACCAACATACCAAGCTAAATCTCCCCAAGTTGTAAGGGAACAGGATAACAGAGTTGGTATCTGTGCCCCTACATTTAGCTTGTCCCTTTCCTGGATGTTAGGGAAGGCCAGGCCTGCCATCCCCAGCAACAAGCCCACATTCCTGTGAAAAACGTCCAACCGTGCTCCTCACACAGATTATTCACTGTGGTGTCCCAGACAAATAAGAGACTAGAGCAAGGGATGTTTCATTCCACACACACAATCTGTTAATTCCAGTGGTACTGGTTTTAGCATAAGGGATAGCACAATGTTGGCAAGATAGTGGGTTTAAAGACCTTGCAAAGGAATTCTCTTGGGGAAAGTAGTAGGAAGCCCACTGGGTAGTGTCCAGGAGACCTGCTATCCAGTCTCGGTTATGCTGCTAACTTGCTGTATTCACATAATTTCTCCATGCTTTATCATTGTCTTAGTCAACAAATTTTTGGCTGCAAGAAAAAGATTCTGAGTCAAGCTGATTTAATATAGATAGACTAGAGGCCTGGTGCACGAAATTCATGCCAGATTCTGAGTCAAGCTGATTTAATATAGATAGAGGCCTGGTGCACGAAATTCATGCACTTGGGAGGAGTGGGGGTCTCTGGGGGAGGGTCTCTCAACCTGGCCTGCATCCTCTCACAGTCTGGGAGCCCTCAGGGAATGTCTGACTGATGGTTTAGGACCATGGGGAGCGGGCCTAAGCCAGCAGTTGGACATCCTTAGTGCTGTGCCACTGCTGTGCTAGCCAACTGTGAGCCTGGCTTCTGGCTGAGTGGCACTCCCCCTGTGGTAGCGCACTGACCACCAGAGGGCAGCTCCTGCATTGAGCATCTGTCCCCTGGTTATCAGTGAATATCATAGTGACTGGTCATTCTGCAGTTTGGTCAATTTGCATATTAGCCTTTTATAATATTAGATAGATAGATAGATGATAGATAGATAGATGATAGATAGATAGATAGATAGATAGATAGATGATAGACAGACAGATGGTTTTTATCCCCTAGGGGACATTTGGCAATGTCTGGAGATATTTTTATTTGTCACAAGTGAGAGGGCTGCTACTGACATTAATTGAGTGGAATCCAGGGATGCTGCTAAACAGCCTACGATACACAGAGAAGCCCCAGACAACAAAGTATTGTCTGGCCCCAAATGGCAATAATACTGAGGTTGAGAAACCCTGATATAAATATAGACACATACATATCTATCGATAGGTAGATAGATAGATAAAGCATGTGCATGTGTGTACAATTATTTAAGGATAGCATATTATTTCAAAAAATCTAAGAAATGTTGAGAAAAATAACATGGCTTCAGAGGTAAAAATCAAGGTAGATTTCGCTAGTGATGAGCTCTTACCAGAGCTCAAGGGCCATCCTGTTAGTGCCCTACAACTTGCAGGGCTCAGTTCCAAACACCCATTCTCTATGGACTTCAGACTGAGAGAAAACAAGATAGATGCATCTTGAGTCATCTGCCCACCCTGCTCCAGTCAACACCGTCCAAAGTGTCAAGGTTACAAAGGCCACGCCTGTGGCCAACCATGGAGACTGGGAGTCCTCTGAGAGCAAGAGCTGGTGAAACAGCCCCAAGGAGCCCTGTTATATTCATCCAAAAAAGTGACAATAGCGCCACCTCTCTTCTAGAAGCCTACTGCTAAACAAAGGGCCATGGGCCTCAAGTCACCTGAAAGGAGAAATAGCAGGTCTCTCCTTGAAAAGGAATTATTAATCTGTCGTTTCCCCGCTTCTGATCTTGCAGAACAGTTTGCAATCTTTGCTACAGAACAAACAAAACCATGACTATGTTCCACAATTTGCATGGCTGATTTCATGCACGTTAATAAGTTTTTCTTCTTTTTGGCAGGTCCAAGTTTTACCCCCTTTGAGCTGAGAGGATGCGGAAGGTCATTTTTCTGCCTGCCTGTTATAAGAACCAAGTGAGATCATAGAAAGTGCAGTAAATCACTGCCCAACACAATAAGCAGAGTCCCAAATGCAATCATCCACTGTACACACATGTCAAGTTATTTTGAAGCTGATGAAATGGTAGCATGAACCTGCTCAGCTTGCCAGTGGCCGCTCCAGAGGTCTGGCTGCCCCAACCAAACCACCCCAGCTCTGGCTGATGTGCTGCCATCTGGTGGCCATGGGCAGCTTCATTTACACATCAAGGAACAGGATGCAGTCACTTGGCTGGCTAGGACCTGCATTTCAGAAACAAGAAGCAATTCTAGGAATTTCTCAGTTAGGTGTCAGCATCCTATTGGCCCCAGCCAGGAAGACTGGATCAGAAAAAGACTGTGGACTAGGGAACCCATGGGATGTTTTCCCACTCAACCATATGGAGGCTTCTCTCTTCCACTCACCTCACACTCACACTCTCCACTTTTCCCTTCTCCTTTTGACAGATCCTTCCATCTGGGTGCCTCTGTCTTACTCCCTTCGTCTTTCCTCATTTCCCCCTTTCCATGCTGCTCCTCACCACTTACCTCAGCTACCCACTTATACCAACTGACCATATGACAACACTGATGTAGAACCTTAGTATTTGTATTTCTTGAGTAAAGCTGCCTTGCACCTGAGTTAGGAGCTCCCTGGATACTAAAGATGTTGAAGAAAAGAATTTGTTAAAGAGAAGAATTTAGAGGGACCCAGTGAAACATTTGTGTGGGCCCTGGGAACATCTCTGGCCTCCAGGGCATATCACAGTCCCAAGTGGTCTAGAAGGCAAGCAGGATCCAGGCTACATGTGGGCACATTCCCCTGGCCAGACACCTCACCCCGTGAGGAGGAATACAGCAGAAGCTGGACCCTATAAGATCAGGGTCTCTGGATGGGGGCCCTCATTGCCCAGGGCTACGGGTAGTACTGGAGGTGAAGATGTGGGTAGGTGAAAGGACTTGGTGGCAGTAAAATGAGGGGGTTCTCATTCATTTGAACATATGTTTTCTTTATGAAATATAAAAGTGAGAGTGTTGGTGGGAGGAGGTGGTAAGGCCTCGAGGAGAGAAAGAAAAGTAAGTATTGGGGAAAAGGAAAGTAAATTTACTAGGTAGGCGTAGTATGCTTGTCTACCTAATATGTTCGGTCACAAATTTAAGTGAATCCAGGTGACTCGTTTATCTCATGTTCCCCAGCCATGCTCAGCTGCCCAGGTACAGGCACTGAGAAGGTGGACCATTGTTTAAAAAGGTTTAGGGGTTTTCCCATGTGATTAGACAGTAGGAGAGAGGGGCGGGAGATTTGAGGGTGTTTGTTCAGTATTTCTACAATGCCGGAATTAGGAATCTACGCTAAAGGGGATGTAATGGATGACTGGTAGTAAAAAAGTCACAGAACCATGGGAGCAGTAGCTCGTTGAGATCAGAGAATTGCTGAGTGGGTGAGCTGGGCTCATAGGGTGTGGCAGTCACAGCGTGGGAAGCCTGAAAAGAAGATTTCAGAGATGGTACAATTATAGGGATGACATGGTTTACTTATGAGTATGAGTGGCTGAGCTGGTTGGAGGACGTATTATTGGAGATGGGGCCATTAAAGGAGAAATACTACCAATAATAAAACAATAATTGGTGGCCGGGCACGATGTTAAGTGACTTGTACACACATTACTTGATTCTTATAACAACATTATAAAGTGGCAGGACTACTTGTTTTTCAGATGAGAAAACAGGTACAGAGAGATTAATTACTTTCCCAAATTCAAAGAGGTGATTAAAGGCTGAGCTGGAAATCAAATCCAGGTTTATCTGACTTCAAGGGTGGTGTTCTTAAGGACATCCCATCCCCCTACACTCAGTTTGGCTTCTTAGCTAAGTGGAGTTGAGGGGGAGGGGTGTGTCTTCATTCAAGAAACACTTTTTATCTGGAACCTCACTTTTTATCTGTAAAGACACAAAGATGACTAAATCATCACTCACTTTCATCATAACCCTGGGCATTTCAGGCCACAGAAGGATGAGATATGGGATAACTTTGTGCTGGCCAGAGACTGGTGAAATCCAGGACTTTCTGGAAACAATGGAAACCAAACAAGTTGATCAGTAGTAATACAACTACTGTACATTGTCTGTGGACGCCCTCTATTGGCCATTAAGCAGAATAGTCTATAGCTCCCGGGAGGCAAAAACAAAAAACAAACCAAAAAAAAAACTTTAGTTACAGAACAAACCCTGTGTCAGCTTTTTAAGTGTCATAATTGCAATGGTGTCACTTAGGAATTGATTATCTTCAGTGGGAGAGCTCCACTTCCCTCTGAGCGTCTCTTCAATGAGACTGTGAGCTGCTTGAGGTTAAGAGCTTGATCTTTTTAATCTTCTTACATTAGTACAGTGCCCAGTGCACAGTAGGTGTTTGATAAATGTGTCAATCAGAGTGGAAGAAAAATGAGCCACGTGGCATAATTCCACAGAAGGAGAGATTAATTCTACCTGGGCAATCCAGGAAGTCTTCCAGGAGGAGATGAGTGGTGGTGACCATGGTGATGGGGAGGGAGTGGTAGAGTTGAAAAAAGAAATCCAGAAAGCAGAATGGCAAACCTAGGAGTCAGATATAGATTCCACAGGGCAGGGGTTTTTGTGTGATTCTGAAAAGAAATTCCCTGCCATGTGACTGACAGGTGTGGCTCCCAATCCTTCCAGTATGAACAAGAATAAAAAATGTCATAAGCACAGATTCAGTCTGTCATTAACATGTCAGATTCAGGTAGGCTAAAGAAAGAATTTGAAAGGACTTCTGGTTCAGCCGGTGTTGCTCAATGGTTGAACATTGACCTATGAACCAGAAGATCATGGTTTAATTCCTGGTCAGGGCACATGCCCAAGTTGTGGGCTCGATCCTCAGTGTGGTGGGGTGTGCAGGAGGCAGCGAATCAATGCAATCAATGATTCTATCTCATCATTGATGTTTCTATTTCCCTCTCCCTTCCTCTCTGAAATCAATTATATATATATCTCAAAAGAAAGAACTTCTGAGTTGGGGTTTGAAAAAAACACCCCAATATAAGGTTTTAAAGTTTCCCCATAATTGCACTCTTTTTTTTCCCACGTTAAACTGTGTGACCTCACTGGAAATTTAACTCAGTAGATATATAGAGCACCTACCACAATGATGGCATTATTTTCTCAAGATACCTGGTTTTCTCAAATATAGAGCACTGGGGTCAGGGTGACTTTCCTGGTTTTTTACTGAGTGTTCATATTGTGGAAACCTCTGACTCTGAGACAAATTAGAATGGCTGGTCACCCTAGCTGAGCCGGAGAACTGAGAATGGCTCAGAAAGGGATCAGTGCCACATGAAGGGAAGGCAGGGTGGTTTCAGAACGGGGCACAAGGACCTTGGCTGAGAGCTGGGGTGACAACTGTGCACTGTACCTATTATTATCATAATGCTAACTTTTGTGTGTGGTGAGATTTCTCACCCACCGGCTGTGGATTTCTGGGTTCTAAATGACCAAGTGAAGAGAATAAATTCCGGAGGATAGTGAGAGAGGAAGAATACACTCACAAGAACCCTTGAGTAGCAACAGCAGAAACTGGGGCCAAGGAAACGAAAGTCTCATGTCGAAGGTCCGGCTGTTTTCTCACAATTATATCTAAAAATAAGGGCCTGAAAATGAAGAGTAGGCCATGTGCAGGACTCTTACAGTAAATCAGAAAAACAAGTCGGCGGCTGCTGCTGTAACCCACATGTAAATGATCACAGACATTAAACCTTGGCGCCACGGAGACCCAGACAAACAACATTCAGCTTCACTCCGGCGGTCAGAGGTCCACGGGACAGCGGGGGACATAGCAGCTCTGGAGGAAGCGGCTGCTCAGGAATGGAGGGTCTTCCAGGCGGCGCACAGCCCACGTCACTCTTTTCCTACCCAAAGTACGGGAAGCTGGAGGAACTGCTCCCACCGCAATAGCTCAGAGACCATGGCGTCTCTACAGCCAGTAGGAAACTTACAGGAGCGCCTCACTACTCTATTGGAGAGTCACAGCTCCGGCGCTTTACTGACTTGGGAATGAAATGGCCAAAAATAAAATAGAGACAGAGAGAGAGAAGAAAGAAAAACAAGGAGGAAACTGATATCGCTCCATAAACATGATTGATAACAGTCGTATGCATTAAGGACGGCGCATTCAAACACTGGAGGTAAGAGGAGTAGAAGCAAGACGTGGCCCATCAACCACAGACCAGCAGGGTGGCTGTGGGCCAGGAAAGTGGATCAGCAGATGTTGTAAACACTATTTCTCTAAAGAAAAGAAAGAAGATCTAAACTGGAGTAGGACAAGCCAAGCTCTAGCACTGTTGGCCGTGGCTTTCACCAATGACTTGGTTAGGAGGAGCTAATATCATGCCTGCATCGTAGCAAGGCCCATAGTGGTGCTATGATGACAACTGATGTTTATGAAACACATACCAATGGTGCTTTTATAGGAAGTGTTTGACAAAGATCATCTCTTTTAATCCTCACAATAACCATGTTACAAATGTGCCCATTTTACAGATGAAGAAGCTAAAGATGAAGGTCACATAGCTAGTGATTAGGGATAGTGGGATTCAAATTTAGGCAGTTTGACTCCAAAGCTAGCTTTCTAATACCATATTATGTGTAACTGGCTCATTTTATTGTAGCT
Organism: Myotis brandtii; assembly: GCF_000412655.1. Lineage (NCBI taxonomy): Eukaryota > Metazoa > Chordata > Mammalia > Chiroptera > Vespertilionidae > Myotis > Myotis brandtii. Next base: position 45,536 of record NW_005371410.1, read on the forward strand.
AGTTCAGACTTTGTCAGAAAATTCTTTTTGTTAAATTTATAAAATTATTTTAAAATATTGAGGAAATATTCTGCATCCGTCTCAAAATCTTTCTACTGTAGCACTTCTTCTTTCACTTTGAAACTCCCAAACCAACAAGGAAGCATATAAATGGTTCACAAGCCATAGGCCAGAGACCCAGCAGTAGAGTATCGCCAGCCCCCTCTGGAACTAAGATCTGTGTGTGCACACTTGGGAAGCGGGGATGGGCATCGGAGGGAGGGAGCAAGGGAGTGAAGCAGTTGCCACCTGAGTTAGTCACAGTTCTGGTGCCGGACACCTCACAGCTTATGGGGAATATGTGGAGGCACCAAAGTTGAAAAACACTTTTTCTTTGGAAAGATAGAGGTGTGAGTGAGGGAGTGCTGTCAGAATGAGCAGTCCACTACTGAGGATGCTCCTTGAAATGGACCTATCATATAGAGGTGAGCAAAGAGTTGCTTTATGAATGAATGAAGAAATGAATGAATGGAATGCTCAGCCTCAATGGACTAAAGATACCATAAGTGAGGGAGTGCTGTCAGAATGAGAAGTTCAATATTGAGGATGCTCTTTGAATTGGACCTATCATATGGAAGTGAGCAAAGAGATGCTTTATGAATGAGTGAATGAATGAATGGAATGGAATGCTCAGCCTCAATGGACTAAAGATACCATTGTTTTATGCAACTCCAGGGAAAGAATATGAGTGCTCATTAGCACCGTGTTTTGATTTATGAACTGAAAACTGTAATGTCTAGTTGCTACAATAAGTATGACATCTACCCACAGGATATCTGAGGAGTTGTGGCTACCGATATGCCTATACTTCCATGCTCTTCTTAAAGTAAAAGATGTAATGGGGTTTTCATATTTAAATAGAAATCTTATTTACAATCAAGACATAAATATATTTCAAAGACAAAGGAAAATATGTTGTGATTGAGTGTCAATTTAGCTCTGAGCTTCCATTTAACTCTGAGTTTCCTGGGAGCCAAGACAAAATAAGAAACACAATAAATTGCACAACTGTCTTACCAGAAGGAGGAAGCATGGCAATCCCTCAAAGGACACATAGTACTTCTGAGCACTCAATTCTCAACAAATTTTCTCACAGCAAGTCACACATAGGAGAGTGGCTGAAATTGTCCATTCCTTGTTCTCATGTTCACAGAACACTCAGAAACAAATTCCATGAAATCACTAATTGCAGTAATGGTTAAAAAATGAGGGTGTAACATTAAAGCATAACTCAATGCACCCATACTGTGAGGGTATCAAGATAATGTAGTTTGATCTGAGGTTGGAAATGAGATTATCTATTCAAAAGGAAACACATGTTTGCTGAACGCCTAACATATGTTATGGGCATGAAATATTTTCTTCCTCTCAACATACGTATTATGAATTCTATTAAATAATTAAGCTAAGCAACTTGCCCTTGGGATTCACTGTAAAGTAGCAGAAGGGTCCCAAGCTCAGGCACTCTTTTCTGTACCAAATACCCTCCTCCCCTCCCACACTCCCATCAAGAAGAGCCAATGAAGAATCAACCGAAGGACTTGTATCCATGCATATAAGCATAACCAATGGACATAAGACACTGGAGGGTAGGGGAGGCCAGGGGATTGTCAAGGGCAGGGAAAAAAAAGGAGACATATGTAATACTCTTTGTAATACCTTAAGCAATAAAACAA
>NW_005371410.1:47323-71105 GCF_000412655.1 Myotis brandtii
AAGAAAGAAAGAAAGAAAGAAAGAAAGAAAGAAAGAAAGAAAGAAAGAAAGAAAGAAAGAGCAAGCCAATGGGCAGTTCAGTGCCTTAGACAATCTTGTCAGTGCAGCTTTTTCCAGGCTATTCGAGTTTATTCTCTCCAGGAAAGGCCGAGAGCACTGGCGTTAGATATTACTGATTAAGGACAAACTTCTTTGTTGAAAACCAAGCCATCTGTTGGTAGGGTCGACTCATATCATGCAAGTTCATGAGCGTTCATTGAGCTCACCTCAAAGGAAGCCCACAGTGTCTAAAGTTATGAGCCTCTCTGTTTAAACGACTTGAGGAAGGAGTATGATACTCTCCTTCCAGTGATTTGCAGATTTAGGGACTCCCAGAGGACAAGATGTCCACACTTGTGGCTAAGTCACAGGGAGGAATTGGGTGGTCGTAGGGGAGCCCCGAGTAGAGAGGGCTCCAGGCAGATGAGAAAGAACAGAGAACTGAAAGAGATAAGTGACTGAGGTCTGGCATGTGAGAGTGTGTGTGCCTGAGGGGGCTGGTGTGGGAAGAGACAGGTGGGAGGGTGAGCAAGGCCAGGACGTAGGACTTCCGGTTTAATCCCTCCACAAGGAGGAGCTATACAAAGTTACAAAGTTTTTTCTTCTCTGGAGAAACAGAGACTGTGTACAGGAAAACCAGTGTGAGAAAAATGGCAAATCCTAGACTCACTGAAGAACATACATGTCTAAATCTTAAAGAAAAGAAATGGCCGTGATGGGAAGAATGGTGGCAGGACCAGCTCCTGTTCATAGGCTCCGTCCTGCGGCTCCCACGGCTGCTCTCAGCCCAGTGCTTGTCTAGATGTCTTATAAGTTTTCTCCTCATCTGTGCCCCCACTAGCCAATGAGCCCTGCAGAAACAGAGAGCAGGAATGCCTTTTTGTTTGTAAGATGATTTTTTGTTTTCTAAATATTGTCCAAAGCGGGGAAAAAAGTTTACAAGGAGAAAAATGGTGATGAGTAAAGCATAAGACAAGAAATGTATTCTCTCTCTTTGTAACTTCCATATCTCAGTTCCCCTCTGGGGAGTCTACAAAATTTACGGACCATCCCCTGGATAGAATCACTCTGCTTGACCTGGGCTCCCATGGTATTTTCCTGGCTCTCCACACTGCCCTGTTGTCTCACTTGCTGTAGCCACAGCTGGGTTTCACTTCAGCTCTTCACACACTCCCTTCTCTTGTATCCAATTAGCCAAGCACAGTGCTGCCCCGTGAGAGGTTACACTTCTTTTCTTTCAAGTGTGTGAAGGAACCACCATCACCAACTTACTCTTTCAACCCCCATAGAAGGCACTGGCTACTTGAAAGGCCATGCTCCAGCTCTAAAGGGGACGGGTGGTGTCTCCATAGTTCTCCCAATAGACACTCTGTGCACATGCTTTATAAACTACACCAGAGACGGCAGACTACCATGTCTGGGAGGCACTTACAGCTGTGTATACCAGGCCAGGACCATGCCACATCCTCACTCTAGACCCTTTATCAGAGATACATACACTGAGAGCCACTGAGCTCACCTCTGCCAACCCAAGTGTATCTGTACTTTGGCCATGAGGGATCAGCAAACAGGATTTTGACTTCCTGTCATCACTCAAGTTGGCCCTCTCTCTCCTGATGCTTAGGGTAACATCAGTCCCTGTCCCCCAGGTGGCCAGGAGGCTCTGAACGTGGGCAGTCAGAGGCATGTGCCTTTTGGAAAGAACTTAGTTTATGCCTAAAGGTAAGTCAGTGACAACATAGGGACAGACATTTTTACTTGAACAGGAACAAAATAGGTATGGGCCTTAAGAGGAGCTCCTCTGTGTCCGTGTTCACTATCTGAGGAAGGCATGTTCTTGTCCTGGGCGCTGCTTGCACATGTGGAGACCTTTATCCATCAGGGACCGGGAGCTGCTCAGGGAGTGCAGAGGCTTCGGCCACAGCAAATGGACAACATTTGGCCCAGAACCCAGGCCAGACCAGGTTAGCACATTGTAAGTTTCACAATGCTGAAAGCCAAACCAACCAGCTAACTATAGGCTGGGTGGAATAGTTCCATGTTTATTGTATTACTAGAAGCCTGGTGCACGAATTAATGCACCAGTGGGGTCCCTCGGCCTGACCTGTGGGATTGGGCCGAAACTGGCTCTCCAACATCCCCTGAGGGGTCCCAGATTGCGAGAGGGTGCAGACCAGGCCGAGGGACCCCACCAGTGCAGGATGGGGCCGGAGAGGGACGCGGGAGGTTGTTCAGCAGGGGAGGGACTGTGGGAGGGCTCCAGGGCATGTCTGGCCCATCTCACCTGATTGGCCAGACCCCAGCAGCAAGCTAAACTACCGGTAGGAGCGTCTGCCCCCTGGTAGTTAGTGCATGTCATAGCAAGCAGTTGAGTGGCCTTAGCATATCATTAGCATATTACACTTTGATTGGTTGAATGGCCAACGGGATGACCGGACACTTAGCATATTAGGCTTTTATTATATAGGATTCCTATTCTGAAAAATATCCATTCATGTTGTTTGTTAATTTTTTGTCATTTTTTATTGATTCATAGTACTGCTTTATATATTTAATTCTACCTCTGTATATCTATGTATCCATCAATGCATCTATCTAAAAGCACACTTTCAAATAAGACTTCTTTTAATAAGAATAATAACCTGCATTGAATAAAGCCATATGGTTTTATAAATTGCTCTAGTTATGAAGGTCTTAAGTACAAAAGTTTTCATTCCCTTTACTCTGATTTTCTAAGGGACAGAACTAGACCCAATATCAGACAAATTATAATTTATCAGATGGAAAAAAAATTAAGTGGAGAAAAACCCACCACTGTTGTCATTATTCACTTTACCTTTTGGAGACTAGAATAATGATTTTTTTGTTTCTGAATAATTTTTTTCAACATTAAATTTCAGAGAGAAGAAAAGTTTAAACAACCCCCCTCATAGTCACTTTCATTACGTATCTCAGAGTCACATGCACTCTAGGGCCTGTTCTGCCCTACTTTGGCTGGGGGAACTGAGAAAAAAGAAAAAAAAAAAAAAAGATGTGCCTGTGACTGGATACAATGTGGGTGGTCCTGACATTCACCCAGCAATCTTCCAACTAAACACTCCCAAACCACAGGCAGCAGGGGCTTTCCCTGTATGGTCAATACCCTCTCAATAGAGTGCCTACATGCCAAGCACTGGATGTCAGACCCCCCGGACAGTGAAAGAAAGGATGCTAAGTCCCGCAACCCACCCTTCAGGGCGTACAATGGATTAGGAAGACATGTGAAAGAGTAAGAGTTTTGAGTAACAGTGTGAGAAAGCAGTGGAAGGTTGTCACGATTTTCATTGTTGGGCTAAAATGAATGATCAAGAAGCAAAAGAAGAAATGTGTGCCCTGGGAGCCGCCTCAAGTGAAGTTTGTTGGTTCTGTATTTCCCTTTCTTCCAGCTTCCACCAGGATCCATGGGTCACAGGCAGGGGAGCCAGGGTCAGTTCCTCCCACCCATGTCAGGTCCACGGTGGTCGTCTCCGGGAAGCTCTCCCATCCAGGGGGCCCTCCCCCAATCTCTGAGATGGGAGTCCAGTGGAGAGTCCCTCCCCCACTCTCAGACACTTTCACTTTCACAGCAGCCCTGGCTCAGCACCTACAAGATTTAGGGGAAACTGGAAGCACAGATCACCAAAGAAAAGAAAAGGCTGGGGCCCCTTTCTGGGCCACATAATGAGTCCATTTCTTGCTGTTTTCCTAAGCAAGTGCAGAACCCAGCATCTTCTGCGGGCTACTGCCCGGGCCCCTGAAGTTCTATCTTGCTAAGAGCCTCTTGAAAATTTACCAGGACAGTGAATACGAGGTAATATCTGGCTTCCAGCCCCAAGTGACCTTAAAGTCACACTGTTTTGGTGATCATCTCCTCCAGTGGTTCTCAGCTAGGGAAGGTGTCCCTCCCCAGACGTCTGGCCATGTCTGGAGACGTGTCTGGTTGTCACAACTGGTGGTGGTAGGGGGGAAGAGGTGCTATTATCATCCAGTGGGTGGAAGCCAACGATGCTGCTATTGTGTTATAATGCACAGATCAGCCCCCATCACTAAGAACTACCCAGACCAAAATACCCATAGTGTCCAGGTTGAGAAACCCTGATCTACCCTGCACTAGGCCAGGCTGGAAAAACCACAGGCCATTGGCTTCCCTGACATGATTCCCAGCTCCACACATCTTCTTAATAGAGGTGAGTTTCTTTGACATACAGGGTGGGGCGAAAGTGGATAGGTTTGTAGTTGTTCGTATGGAAAATAATACAATAAATAATAATCCAAGAATAAACTCTGTGTTTCACATACTCACAACTGTATACCTACTTTTGCCCCACCTGGACACAGGGCTCTGGAGAGGGGATTGGAGGTCCTATGATTCAGGGACTCTCTCCCCTTGGAGGCCTCAGCTTATAATCTGAATTCTCATTGATGGGACACTCATGAAAGGTATTCCGACTGCAGTCCAGTCTCTAGGGATGACAAACTTATAAATGGCCTGGATAATGACAAGCGCTCCTTTATATTTCATTATACAATTATGTTTTATTAACTAGTACTAAACGATATCTTCTGCTGGTAATCAGTCATTGATTCGGTCAACAAACATTCACTGTGGGCCCTCTAGGACCAGGCACTGTGCTCTATTCTAGATGAATGGTAACTCTCGGAATCTTCTAACTTCAACCATAGCCCCTACAGCAAGACTTCATCCGGTGGGATGGAGAGGTGAGTGCTTGTTAAACTGCAGGTGCTTGGGCCTCCCTCCGGAGATTCTGAGTTCACAAGTCAGGATGGTGCCCAGGAATCTTCATTTTGAGCAAGCACTTTAAGTGACTATGATTCAGGCTACCCATGGGACCATGATTTAAGGAACATTGGTAGAAAACATAAATCTACCCAACCTAATCTCAGGCCTGAGAATATGCAGACCTGAGAGCTAATGTAATTTTCTATAACCCTGAAAAAAAATGTAACTCTTTAATCATCTAATCATTCCTTGTCTCACATTTCCCATTTTTAAACAGAAGGCGAGTAAGACCTGTCAAACACAGATGGTGAAAGGGTAGAATGACCTCATGTAACCAGAAGCAGGACACCGAAATGGAACAGAACCATAGAAGTTTTACTTCTAAAAACAAATGTTTATGACATATAACAGAATGTAAATCAACCAAATACATTGGTTAGGAGAAGAATCTCTTGCTGATGTAAGACATACATGCTAGCTACTCTCTGAACTGACATCGGCATGACAAGACTCCTGGCTTGATTAGGACTAACCTTCCTGGTTACCAAGATAAATGGCTTCTCTGATCACTCTCGATTTTCTTTCAAATCCTTTCTCGGACCTACATATTAACATCCCATTATGTGACTTTGCAATGGATCACTTATTTTAGCAACACGTTAACCACCATTAGAAGCCCAAGTCTAAAGCTTGTTCCAAGCCATTAGAAACACCTTAACACTTGTCTAATATCAAGGAAGTTATCTCACCATATGGGTAGAAGAATAAAACACGAGGAATCATTTTTGGCCCAATTGCTCTACCTAAATTACTGTGATCAATTTAATAGTAGAAGAAACGCACATAGAGAAACACATAATAATAATTATATAACAGATGGAAGTTAGGGTGTCACTATCATTAATGAGAAGAGGTGTGGTTTAAGGGTCAGCGAATTCAGAAAACATGCCAGCGTCCCTTAAGATAATTCATCTAAAATGCATCGCTCTTTGTCAACTTCTCCATCTAAGAATTCCCTTCCATCCTGTCCCTTTAACTAAAATTATCTTTATTATCCCTTCACATGTCTCCATGTTGCTCTCTTGACTACCTTGTTTCCTTTTGCTGCAAGTCTCAGCCCCACCTCAGCCCTGAGCCTGCCGCGAGGGCCTAGAGACCCAGTGGACTCATGGAACAGGCTACCTTGACTTTGATCGCAGAGCAAGCACTTCAAAGACCACAATCTGGGCTCTGACCAAAACCCACTCCAAATATGGATAAGTGTCCACACAGGAGGGGAATAATCCTTCCATGATAGAGAAAAACTTACAGTTTTGTGTGCGATCGGTAGCTTTAACCCATCCAAAGTAACCCAGATCCCACACACCAGGGAGCTCCATTCCACGGCCACCTCCTAACAAAAGAGAAGCCCCTCCCGGCATTTGGAAACTTTGAGCCAACCTATCAACTTGAATGCAAATTTCCCCCCAAACCCAGATTTGCCAAGACCCATTTTTAGGTAAACTATTCTCCCTGCAGACCAACATGCAAATGGTGGGGGCTCAGGTAGAAGAACCACGAAGGCAGCAAAAAGACACGGACCGTACCTATTTTCCCAGCCTCTCCTTTCAGGTTGAAATCCCAGTTTCTTGGCAATTTCAGGGACATTTTGCTTCCGGTTCTGGTGAGCAGCTGCTGAAGCAGTGAGCCTGCCACGGTTCAGCCGGCCTTTCCAAGCTTTCCCTGTGGCTGTGGCTGGTGCCTGTGTTTTCTCCTTTCAGATTGCTTCACGGGCGGTCTTGGGTTTGAGGTTGATTTGCCAGCGTGTGTCCTCCTCTCTCTCGGATGAAAGGTCCAATCATCTGTGACTTGGGGGATGGCACCCAAACCCCCACCAAACCCCACCCACAGCCCCCAGGGGTTGGTATCTCGTGAAGTGTGCACCCTGCTTCTCTTGCTTTCAGTTTTAGCAGAAATATCCCAGTTGCCACTTCGCTCTGTGTCGTGGGAAGCAAAGCCCCTGGTTGAGAGAATCTCAGGCCTCTCTGAGGCGTGGTCCTCATAAACAACGCTGCTGCCTCTCGGCTTTTTTTTTTTTTTTTTTTTTTTTTTTTTTTTGTTAACTGTCTGCTTCCTTGCATTTGAGGAAGTGGTGGCTGCTCCGTGTAGATGATACATTCTGAACACTCTTTCTTAAGAAGAGGTTTTTTGGAAATGCTTGCAGAAGTACAATGAGTGCTCTAGAAGGCTAGAGCTTTGATTACAAGAAAAAGAACATTCCAAGACTCTCGCCATCTCCCTCTAAGCTCTCCTCCTCACCACATGGATGAGGCATCCAAAAATGATCAGTCAGACAAGCAGCATCCCCCCAAACCTGCCTTCCTTGACATGTTTCCTGCTCCACGGACCACATGGTAAGTTCTCCACCTGCTCAGGATAAAGGTGCCAAGTGACCTCGGCCTGATCTAGGGAGGGTTCTCACGTATGTAGCTAGTAGGTTGGCTTTCGATGGGGAGACCCTCACACATGTTATAATGGTTCTTTGGCATTCTGTGCAGGGTGTGGGTTTGGGAATCAGATCAACATGAGGTCAAAACTCAGTTCTTCCACTTCCTAGCTCTGCAGCTTTTAACAAGTGGTTGAATCTCTCTGGGTCTCAGTGTCCTCAGTGGTAAAATGGGGCTGATGATAACCGTGACTGCACGGAACAGCGAAGGCATCTAGCACAGAACTCGACACACAGTGGTTGCACCACAAATGTTATGTCAACCCTAATTCTCTTTAGCTCAGTTCCGTGACGGGCTTTTATAGGTTTAACTGAGTCACGCTAACCTAGTTTAAGTGTTTGGCCCCAGAGCCAGACCACCTGTGTTCAAATCTTAGCTCTCCCACTTTCTTACTGTGTGATGAAGGACAAGTTTCTTGACCACTCTGTGCTTTAATTTCCTCATGTGTAAATGAGGCAAATAATAGGGCTGCTTCATAGGGCTGGCGTGGGGCCTTATTAGATAGCAGGTAACAGAGTCACTGCTGGCTAGCATGCAAGCTACACATCGTAGTCCATTCATTCTTGGACTCTCCTGGAGGACTCCGTCATACTTTCTTCTTCACCTCCCATGAGCTCACTTTTTTGTTGGTGACCTGGCTTCCAGTTTCATTGAGAAAGTTGTTGCAACTGGAAGAGGATGTCTGCAGGCTCCCACCACCCTATCTGCCACCCCCCTGCATGTAGGCCCACACACTCAGCCTTCTCCCGGTCACCGTGGGTGAACCAACTGTCATCACACCTCCATCTCCACGGCATCATCCATTTCTTCTTTCTCCTGGATCATTCCTGTAAGCATTCAAGCTTGTTATTTTTTAGCCCATCATTTAAACACGCCTCTCTTGGTGCCAGTTTCCTCTCGGACAGCACCGTTTCTCTCCTTCGTTTCTGAGCAAAGCTTTGGTATGAATTGTCTACACTTGCAAATGTCTCTGCTATTATTCTCTTCGAATGCCCTCTGTTGATGTGGTTGCCCCCATAACTCCACAGGAGATACTCCTATCAAGGGCATCGATGACATCGCTGTCAGTAAACCCACTGGTCATTTCTCCATGTCATCGCACTGACTTATCAGCTTTGGACACATTTGATCCTTGTCTCCAACTCTGAGCCTTCTTCTTCTTGGCTCCAGGACTGTTCCTGGCCTGGTTGTCTGCCTGCCTTTCTGGCTGCTCCAGCTCTGTTTCTTTGCTGCTTTCTTCTCATCTCTCTGGCCTCTAAATATTGAAGGAAACCAAGACTCGGTGGGCTTCGTTTCCATCCACACCCACACCATGATGAGTCCATCTGTCTCAAAGCTCTCAATGTCACCTGTCTGATGCCTCCAGTATAGATTTCCAGCCAGACCCTCCCCTGGACCCCAGATCATACATATCTCTGCCATCTCAAACTAGACATGTCTGAAACTTCTATTTCAGGGACCAGGCTGAAGAAAGAGTGGTGACCTGAGGCATATTCTTCTCATTGTGAATGAAAGGAGCGTAAGAGGGAAGAACCACACAAGTATACTTAAAGCCTCTGGTCACAGCATGTTTGCTCATATTCCAGTGGCTAACTCACATCACATGGTCAAGTCCAAAGTCAGTGAGGCAGGAAGTACACCCTCCCTGAGGGGATGGGAGAAGAAGAAGGCAGGGAATATTTATTTGCTGATAAAAACTCCAACCCATCACACCAACCCACTTTACCCAGCTACCCTCTGGTCTCCCCAGGGCTGCAGGACTCCTCTGAACCTGACTCAGCCAACTGGAAACTTTGAAGCTCCCCCACCCTCTTCATTAGTACCTGCCAGACAGAAACACCACTGCTCATTTTTTCTGCCCTGACTTGGGTTGGGGTAGTAGATAGCTACCCTGAGCCCCAGCAGCATCTTCACCATCCAAAGTTTCAGTCCTGGGACCTTTAACTCAGGAACTCTGACAATATTGTGAAGCAGCACTTAGAAACATATAGGGAACTTCCTTTACTGTTTAGGGTGGGTTCCTGTAAGTCTTGGAAAAACTCATGACTGAGGGGGAAGTTGGTTGTGAGTACTTGGAAACGGCGATCGGAGGAAAGGCACCCCCGGAAAGGCCTAACACAGCAGCCTTCCCTCTGAAGAGCCCCCATAACTCCACAGGATGGGTCAGCCAGCTGCCTGGCTAGGGGTACAGGGCAGCTCCCCACTGCAGCGCCGCTCCCCTCATCCTTTCTTCCAGAAAATGAAGAACAAGATGTCTTATCTGGTCCCGAAGCTACAATCAGCATCTGTAATAGCAAAAGCAAAAATTCATTCATCTATTTGCTTATTGAGTGCTAACCATTTATTGAGGAAGGACTTGAATTTGCTATACACACTCACGAACAAGCAGTCTTGGTTTCTGCTCCCGTTCAACTTACTATCTATTGAGAGTGAAGCACAATTAAGTAAATAGTTAAACACAGCATGAGAAGGGTTATGTTGGAGGAAACTATGGAAGTTTATGTCAGAGGGGCATACTTGGGACATGGGGAATGAGGGAAGGCTTCCTGGAGGAAGTGTCCTTTAAATTAAAGCTTGATGAATGAGTTATGGGGGCAAGAAGATTGGAAAAAGGCTTCCAGACAAAGCAAACCGCATGCAAGAGGCACAGAGGCAGAAAAGATCTCATCAGGTGGCTCCAGAAATGGATGAAAGAGGTGAGATAGAGGAGAGATGAAGCTGGAGAGACAGACAGGGCTGGACCGGGGCAGGATCCCTGGTAAGCCTTGGTAAAGAGTTTTGACTTTACCCTGGGGCAGGGGTGATGAGGCTGTGGCTGTGTGTAGGGAAAGAAGGGAAAACAACTCAAGAGCACCCAGGTGATAGGATTGCAAGCCCCAGCGAATTTCTACCACAGTCTGGCTCCAGTCCCTGGAGGGTTGGAGGCTCCAGTCACAGAGATGGGCAGGGCACAAGGTGGAGGGCTGCTAATGAGGAGTAGGGTGGGCTGTCAAGGTAGCCCAGGTAGAAGATGCTGGGCTCAGTTTGGGAAATGCTATGTTTAGAGACCTAAGGGGCACTTAGGTACAGACGTCCTGCCGGTATGTGAACCTACAGCTCAGTAGACATTCATTTATTTATTCATTCATTCATTCATTCACTCACTCCATAAACATTTATCCGAGACTGTGCTGGATGCTGAGTAAACAAGGATGATTAAGAACCTAATCCTCAAATGACTCATGAGAGAGGCGTGTAAACATAACGGCAGTGCTGTTCCAGGTACAAAAATAGTGCACGCACAGGGCGGGGTGAGAACGGGAAGGCTGAATTCTGCTTGGGTGGCCAGGGATGGCTTCCCGGGACAGGTGACCCAGGAGAGAGCAGCCGGGCAGGAGGCAAGGTGGGGCATGGGAGGAGGATGTGCTGGGCTGATGGAATAGCAGATCGCTGCTAAGATGATAAATCCTTTTAGGGAAGTACCAAGAATGGTGTGTGGCTACAGGAAAAGGCTGGAGGAGGGGACAGCAGAGGTGGCAGGGGCCGCTGGGCCTCTGGCACTGGCTGAGGAGTTGGACTCTATCCTAAGAGGCGGTCATTGGAGGAGTTTTTAAACAACCTTTTTATTGTTATTTTTACCATTTTAGACGTCTATGCAACTTTATATGAGCATAAAGAAAATGAAAATCATTGTTACCATTTAATGTGTAATGAAAAATTTTCCCATTCTCGGTTTCCATCTCTCTCACTCTTTCTGTTTATCTGTATATGTAATATATGTATATATGCACTTTTAACTTTATTAAGAAATAATTGACATGTGTAATTGTATATGATTAAAGTGTACAATGTGGTGATTAGATATACCTATACACTGTAGAATGATTACCAAGATCAAGATAATTAACACACTTGTCACCTCACATAGTTAACAATTACCCTTTTTGTGTGTGTGTGGTGAGAATGTTTAAAATCTACTCTACTCTCGGCAACTTTTTAAGCACACAGTACCATATTATTATAGTTACCATGCTGTACATTCAGCCCCATATGTATGTGTTTTAAAATTTAAAAATAGTGGTTGTACCAGATCTCACTTATATGTGGAATCTCATGAACAAAATAAACTGACAAACAAAATAGACCCAGAGACATTGAAGCATGCAATAGACTGAAGTATTTCAGAGGGAAGCAGGGGGGAGGAGGGGGAGGAGGAAGAAATTAACCAAAAAACTTATATACATATATTCATAACCCATAGACACCAACAACAGTGCCGTGAAGGCTTGGGGAGGGGGCAGGAGCTCAGTGAAGAAGGTTAGTGGGGGGAAAAAGGGAACATCTTTCAACAATAAAGATAAATTTTAAAAATAAAAATTAAATTATTTAAAAATAGTGTGCAGGTTGTGTTATAAACTGTTATGTTATATTCCCTTGACAAAAAACAGATCTGTCATGAAGCATTTTCTAAAACATCATTATTAATAACCTCATAACCTCACAGTTTTTAATTATGTGATGACAGTCTTTAACACATCTCTGTGTCATTGAGCATTTGAGATGTGTACAAATTTTCACAATATTCATGTACAGATCTAGGTTAATTCATTCTTCCCCTCCCTGCCCCCAGGTGAATTCTCATAGATAGGAATGTGGGGAAGTGAATTAAGAAAGTTAAGACATGATATATATTTCCAAACTATCCTCCGGAAGGTTCTGCCAGTTTACATCCCATCAGTGATACCTAAGGGGCCCAGTTCCCTCGTGACCTCATTAGCAGTTGATATTTTTTAATAAATCATTGCCAATTGTTCAAGCAAACAATTCTTCATCAAATAGTGAAACTGAAGTTATTTCTTAATGGGCTTACTGGTCATTTGTACAGGTCAGATATGGCTAGGTGTCCATGTGTCAGTGGTTTTGTAGGGAATCAACAAAGCAGGTTTTCTTATGTCTTTATCTGTGGCTTTCATTCCACTCACTCTAGGATCTCCTTCAGAAACTCCCCTTATCTGCATGCTACCTCTCTACTCTGTTACTGCCACCTTTCATTTCGCCACCTGTGCTATTGTCCTCTGCATTTTGACACAATTTGTCATGTTTGTTCCTCATCGGACTGGTTTTGCTTTTTAAGAGCTTTCTTGAGGTACAATTTACAGGCCATACAATGCACCCATCTAAAGTATTGTACACTGAATGGTGTTTAGTTTATTCATAGAGCTGTACTACCATTACCATGATCAATTTTAGAACATTTTTATCATCCTTAAAAGAAACCTCAAATTCCAGGATTACCCCGTATGTGTGTCCTGGAGTGTGGCATTTGGAGATTCCAAATATATATATATTTTTTTCATGTGGATTTTAATAGTCTATATCTTTAAGAAAGTCAAATTTAGAAAGCACAAGTTCAAGGCTTTATGCCCTTTTCCCTTGGCTAGAGAAAACAGGAACAAACAAACAAACAAACAACCTGGCAGAGGAAGAGACTTCTGTCTTCTGAACACTCCGCTTGAGCTCAGGGGACTTGGTCAGGAGTCTGGATTCAGAGCCTCCTTCCTCCGGGGCCTGAGCAGTGAGGAGGTCGTGCCTTGCCTCCGTACTGATCTCACCTCTGCCAAGTCTCTGATGTTGCTTCTGATGGCTGGTCACAGTTTGATAGTCTATTAACCTCTGCTTTCCCTAACTATCCCATAGCTCCGCCCAAATGTATCTAGAGTCCTGCCCAGCAACAAGACTAGTATTGCTGCTGCCAAGGCTCTACCTGGAGGAAGGCTGTTCCATGGGTCATGGGATTAGGGAGAGAAATGTCTCTTTCAGTAAGAAATTTGTTACCCAGGGATTATAATCAGAATAGAACCAGAGCTAATCAGGGGCAAATGTCTCCCACATAACACCTCCTTTGGGCCACTGATGTGGATTACATTCTATCATGAAGTTGCTGATATTTGACTGCTTTTGGCCTATAAAAACAATGATTTTAGCCCTAACTGGTTGGCTCAGTGGATAGAGCGTCGGCCTGCAGACTGAAAGGTCCCAGGTTCGATTCCAGTCAAGGGCATGTACTTTTGTTGCAAGCACATCCCCAGTTGGTGGTGTGCAGGAGGCAGCTGATCGATGTTTCTCTCTCATCGATGTTTCTAACTCTCTATCCCTCTCCCTTCCTCTCTGTAAAAAAATCAATAAAATATATTTAAAAAAAACAAAACAAAACAATGATTTTATATGGTTCCATGTAAGATGCCTACTCTGTTTCTGCCACTCATCTACTCAACAAATACCAAATGAATCGTTTACCTATTACATTCCAGGCCTTTCTAGGAGCTGGGATACAGCCAAGAGCAAGACAGACACAAATTCCTTCTTTTATGAGAATTATTCTGTTGAGAAGGGACAGACAAACGCAATAAATAAGTAAAATAAGTATGATATGTTCAATGGTGGTGAGTGCTGTGGAGGAAGTGAAAGTGCTGTGGGAAGGGGGAAGATGTTTTGGGATTTAGGAGGGGTGGCTGCACGTATAAATAGTTCAACAGTGCGACATTTGAGGAAAGACCTTGAGAAAGTGGGGGTGAACCAGGGACATATCTGTGGAAGAGCCTTTCAGCAGAAGGGAGAGAGAGGTCAAGAGCCCCATGAGAAGCAAGAGCAAGACAAGTACGACCATAGACAGCAAGGAGATTGTATGCTTGGAGCAAAACGAAGAAGAAAGAGGTCGCTGGAGACAGAGTTGATGATGTTACAGGGGACAAACTGTACAGGGCTTTCTGGGACCTGTCCAGGACTTCGGGTTCTACTTGGAGTGAGGTTTTGAGCAGAAGAGTGACTTGACCTTTTAAAAGATCGCTCTGGCATCCATGTCAAGGACCAGAGATGAAATGAGAGGTCCCTGATAAAGCAGGGAGGGAGGAAGGAAAAAGGGGGAATAATCTGAAGGGTAGGAGGGCAAAAGCAGGAGCAGAGACCTCAGAAGCTTCGGGGCATGTGAGAGAGGATGGTGGGTCTGCACCATGTGGACCAGCCAGCAGACCACCATCACCCATGGTTGTGCCATTGGGGGAAGGCCAGAACCCAGCCAGGGCCCAGAGCCTAATGTGGGACCACGTCCCTCCAGAGGAAGAGGCACCTCTTTCTGCACAAAGGCTCTGAGTACCCATGAATCACCGGGGTGATGTTTTTCTGAATTTTACAAGAGCAACGCCATAAGGACCAGCACAGTCTCTGGTGGTAGTCAGCGCGTTGGTGAGAAGTGCTGAGATCCCGGATCAATCCTTTCAACTCTGTTAACAGATTGGATTGATGGGATGTGAGAGAAACTGAAACTCCAAGGATCATGGCCTGAGAAAATGGAACAATGGATTCCCACTTGCTGAGATGGGAAAGACTGGGAAGGAGCGGTCTGGGGAGAGGGGGTGGGGGTGAGCACATTGTGGGTAAAGATGTTCCATAGACATCGAAGTGGAGATGGTCCAGGGATCAGTTGGATATGAGTCTGGTGTTCAGGGCTGAGGTCTACTGAATGGACATTTTAGATCATTTAAAAAGACATTTCTTTGACCTTACACTTTTTTGGATCCCCAAAGTGGCTCAGGAAAAACATCTGCCAGTGCAATTGATAATAACCTGGAGTCCCCCAGAGCCCAGGCCCCCATTCTCTCAGCATCTCGTAGAGATTACACACTGTGGGGCTGGCCCCAACTGGGGCGGCTGCCAAAGGTTGTTCTCCTTTCTATGGGACTAATAGGAGAGAGATTTGCCCAGGAGAAATGAACATCACAGGCTCAGATGTCAAAGGGACTGAATTACAGGCCAGGTGTTTATGGGAGTTGGGGAAATACCAGCTCTCTAACACCTGCAGAGCTGGGGGCCTAAGTCCAGTGAGAAGCTGAGTCCAGAAGAATTTTAACCTTTCTCGCTGGGAGGAGGGAAACCGGATTCTCAGCCACCCAGAGAAGTCCTCAGGTCACTCAGCAGATGGTCTTGCTTAGCTAAAGTTCTGCCCGGCCACCCCAGAGGCTCGTCATCAACTCTGCTGTATCTGACGTGAGAAGAAGGAGATTATTTACCCCACCCCTCCCACTTCCCAGTGTCGAACTTGTCCAAGCCCAACCAATTGGGCTTTTTCTTTCCTTCCAAAGTGAGCTAAATTATTTACTCATCTCTTTAGAGCAATAACTCTGGGAGGCTCCATCTTGCCATCATATGTGACCTTCAGGACCAGAAAGCGTGTTAGTAAAATCGCCAAGACATGTCTGTATGTCCAATCTGTCCATCCTAGACGGACTGCCTGTAGGCAGTGAGGGGGCCTGTCTCCACCCTCTTCCCCTGCCTCAGCCCTTTTAAAAAATACTTTTTAAAGTGTCCTGCAGCTGTGAGCACTAACCCCCAGGACAGGTCAGAGCCACTTGCAGGACAACCAAGCCAGCAGGCCAGGTAAGCAGGGCTTGGCAGGGTAACTCCTCCCCCATCCTCATGCCTCCACCCTCCAGGATCAGGAGTCTCCCCAGAACAAAGGATCCTGGGCCTCATGATTGCCCCCCTCAGGGAGTCCCTCCATATCAGCATTTCCCAAGCACTCCGCTCACACAAGACCCCAAAGTTGGATTGAAATGGTCAAGATGACAAGATTCAGTTTCTTTTTCTTTCTCCTCCAACTCCTCAGAACCCAGTGGGGAGTAGGAGTTTGCTCACTGATCCCTAGAGGGAGCCCTAGAGCTAGAAGGGAGCCCTTGTTGCCCTTCTCCTGCCTTGACCATGCTCTGATGGCCCCCCCTCCTTCTCATAACTGCTTAGGTTTCCATCTGCCCTTTCTTACTCTGTCCCAACTATTAGCATCCGCCACTAGGAGGTTCCCAATAAATGTAGCCTATTCCTATAGTTTCCCAAAGGTCTCTCCAGGTTTTCGGGTAGTTTATGGGTGTTCTGTTTCACAGTTGGTCCCACAGTAGGTCTACAGGTCTGGGCAGGCTGCCCAGAGCTCAACATGAGCAAGTCCACCAGAACACCCCTCCCTCTGGCTGACGATCCTGCTCCCTCGCCTTGCCAGCAGCCACAGTGCGGGCACCGAGATGGCTGCCCACAGGTTCTCTTAAGCCCAGTTTTGTCCTCTGGCCTTGAACACAAGCCTGGGTTCTCCTCAGACTCTGCTGGGCCTGGCTTTTGCTTTGAGGCTTTCAGTATTGTCTGCAGGTTTAAGAATTAGAAACTCCTCCATTTCTCCATAACAAAAATGCTGTTCGCCTTCTTACCCTGTGAGGGGCTCTCCTGGCAGATTTGGCTCACTCACCTTTCCCTCCTGGGCTTCCTCTGCCCGTTCTCTCCTCTTTCCTGGTTAGAATCTGGGAACTGACCCCTTCCTGCCTGGGTTCTGACAATCCATGCTGACAGGGCAGGCAGAGCCCAGGTGATGCCTGCAGTCCTGGCAGAGGTGTTCAACTTGGCATCCAGAGTCTCTGGGAAGCTACCTACCCCATACAGGTATGTAAACCCATTCAGTGTGTGTCTAGTGCAGTGATGGTGAAACTTTTGAGCTTGGCGTGTCAGCATTTTGAAAAACCCTAACTTAACTCTGGTGCCTGTCACATATAGAAATTTTTTGATATTTGCAACCATAGTAAAACAAAGACTTATATTTTTGATATTTATTTTATATATTTAAATGCCATTTAACAAAGAAAAATCAACCAAAAAAATGAGTTCGTGTGTCACCTCTGACACGCGTGTCATAGGTTCGCCATCGCTGGTCTAGTGCAAGGCTGAGGCAGGTGTGTCTGCCCCTCTGCATCGGCCGGTCTAGATACCTTGTTCTACGACAAAAAGTTCTACATTAACCCCCTACTACCTGTCATTGGCCTTACTCACCTGCATAAAGATTTCAGCTGGAGATTCTTGTTTTACAGGTATACCTTGGGGCCTTTGGAGTGAGAGAACTAAGCTCCCTAAGTCTTTGGTCCCATTCTTCCCCTGTCCTTCATGATCATGAGTAGGTAGCAAAGAATTGAAGGCAGCAGCCTTGTGGCCCCAGTACCCCGCTGTGGGTAACCATTACTCAGGGTTTCTGAGGGCTGAAAACATGGCCACCAGACCACAGCCCCTCTGAGGGCCAGAGGCCCACTCTCTCAAGGGTTTTGGTGGCCCACAGACATTGTGGTCAACCTGGTTACATCTCTCCCATGACCTGCTATCACCCTTGGGGAAGGGGAAATATCTTCCACCCTGGAAGCCCTCGTGGACCCCTTCTGCACACTCAGTGGCTGTCATTCATTCCACATCGGCACACTCTGCCAGGGAGAACACCGGTGCCATCAATTGTGCAGCCTGGGGCCAAGGGCTGAAGTTGTCAGCAAATATCTGTGGTCCCCTCCTCTCGGCCACGCATGTGCAGTGTGCTCTGCAGAAGGGGCCGCTTTCGGAATGAAAAACCCCCAAGGAGCTTTTGGATGTAGCAGCCATTATAGTGCACCCACAGCAGACCTCTGAGGCCTGCGGGGTCCCTGCTCAGACCCAGCACAGAGAGGTGACTGTCCTGCGGCCTGGAAAGGCCAACAAGGAGTGTTGGACATAGAACACTGCACTGTGGACAGCTAAGTGAGCAGGAGTCAACCCGGAGGGTCTAGCTAGGCCCACTGTGAGCAGACTAGCTTTACAGGCTCCCTGCTCCTGAATGGGGGGCTTACTTTTCACAGTGTGAAGTCCGCCTCTCCCCAGTGGATGGCCACAAACGGTTAGATTATAAATGACCTACTTTGTCATGTGCTGGGGAGCTCTGACAACTGAAACTCCGTTTGTGACCATTGCCTCCCAGTGGGCCCAGCATCATGGAATCGGCTGGCTATTCTACACTCCTTACCAACCCTAGCCAATGCTATGGCTAAATGAGCACTGGAATGGCCAGCTCAAGTGCCACACACAGCAGTCGCATGTGCCCCATAAAGAGAGAGCAGAGAGGTGGTGGAGCCCCTCTGCTGGAACACAGGCCCATGTGCATCCGGGTGAGACCCCACCGAGCTCACCTCTCCCCAGGTTGGAGAGTGGGGAAACGGGGGGCCTGTTGGCCAAGTGCTTGCCCCAAGTCCTTTGCACAGTGCTGTACACAGCTGTCCTTGAGCACCCGTGTGCCCACAGTGATGTGGAAGGGTCTGGGGGTTCAGGAGCCTGAGCTGGGGTGAGAAGCACTATGACCAAGGGCCCTGGAGCCCAACTCCCTGGTTTGAATCCTGCTTCCTCCGCTGCCCAGGGGCATGTTGATTAACATCTCTCAGCTCTACTTCTCTCATATGCAAAATGGGGTAATTACTATGCCTACCTCATAGAGCTGATGAGATAATACACCAAAAAACACTCACATCAGTGTCTGGCATGTGGCAAGTTCTTAAACAACGTTAGAGAAGACAATCATTTCTTTTGGCTGAAATAACGTGTCCTTCAGAGCCCTCCAAGCTCCATTTCCTGGGACTTAATAAGAAAGGAAGCTAGTAACTAACAAGGTAATAGATGCTGTTTTGGCTCCAACCTGGGGACCAGGAGGGTCCTGCTGTTCTTGGTTAAGAAGCCTATCAAGCTGCAAAGCCCGATGGGGCTGATTGGGTTGGGGCCCAGAGAGGTTATGAAAGGGAGTTGTCTGTCCACAAAGCACTGCAGTGCTGAGATGCTACTTCTAGACCACAAACCAGTGGTGTGGTTTCAAGAGCCCGTTGGGGCCTGCTCAGCACATGTGCAAACAACGACACACCCAAATTGATTGGCTTGGCTGGACATACCGGGGGCAAGGAAGTGCTGTTGTGGGCAGTGGTAGCGACACCCAGAGAAAGGAAAGGGATCCAGGTGGCAGAAAGGCAAACGTGTAATCTTCTGTCTACCTGGGGTTTTGCTGCGAGGAAACCTAACCCAACAGTTCAAGGACTGTGTTTTTAAGCCAAACCTGGACCGCGCCTCCAGCCAGCGTCTACGCTCCTGATATCACGAGGTGCTCAGCAGGGCACTGCCAGAACGGGAAGTGACAGAGGCAGCTGATTTTGCAGGTGATATGAAACCCACAGTTCACATTGAGTAATTACACACAGAACAGCCAAACCCTGCTGGGGGAAGGGAAGCTTTAGTGCCTGTGAACTTCATTTTAAACCCATTCCACACGTTGGCAGAGAGAACACTGGACTTTCATACCCACTGCAAATGTATTTTCCCTTCATGATTTTCATCATAACCCTATATGTAAATAGGGCAGATATTATTTATCCCACTTTACAGATAAGCAAACTGAGGCAAGTACAGGAGAGGAAATATGCCTAGAGGGTTGGTCAGAAATCTATATTTTGTCCATGTGTTGTTGTAAACCTTCGTCAGAAAATATACAACATAATCCTTAACATAAAGTATAACATTCAAAATAAAGCAATGAATTCATTTTCGATTGTTAGTTTTGACAGCCAAAAGCTCAGGTTTGGGCCCATTTCATAAACAATTTGTTTTATCTGTTATTTTAAAAAAGCTTTGTCTATAAAATTTTAAGTAGCCAGGGAAATTTTAAAATGTGCACATTTTCATTTGAAACAGGATTATTTCCAATGTTAAAGTAGAGTTGGTATTAGTTATTAAAACTTCTTATCCCCAAGAAATTTCACGTGTGCTTCCAGACACATGGGGCTGGAAAAAAGAATGAGGATGTTATGGGGCTTTGGAGTCTGGGGGTGTCTTAAGTGTTTCCGCACCCAATTACATCTGTGGATTTCTATAAAAACTTGCTTCAGTTTTGAAAGATAATATTGGTTAAGCAAGGGAGTCTATTAGGATCACCTTCAAATATTCCAAAATATCTGGAGGTGGGGAGTGTATTGAAAATAGCTTATAAATTTAAATCACACAGATGTTGCCTACCTTACTAAGGGACATTTGAATCTGGGAGGTTGAAAATGCTGAGAGTGGACTGTGGTTCTATGTACAAAGAACTTGCCCTTTTGAATGATTCCAGTAACAAAGTGATTATAGCCACATAATGGAGGGGAACTTGATCTCTGCCCCTCGCAAAGCTTCCAGAGCAATTATAGGAGCTATTTTTGTAAAAACCTGTTTGAAATGTCTCCATATCTGCAATCTCTGTTCTGCCCCAGCTTCACTCCTCTGCCCCACCAAAAGTCTGAGCCACAGTTTATCAGGGCAGCTCATCAGAGTGACGCGTCTGACACTGCCCCCTGCCAAGGGACAGCATTTATGTCTGATTCTTGTGATTCTTAAAGACGGGGACCTTCCCTCTCTGGGTGTGTGATTTCTAGAAATGAGTCCTGATCAGTCGGCTGATCGCACACAGGAAGCTGCTAGGGCTTTGGTCGAGCAAAACCATCACTCTGGTATTTGCATAACATTCACAAGTTCCTTCTCAAAGTAAGCATGGGCTTTAGATCCGTGGGCATAACAGCGAGTGGACAACTCTGGACTGTCTGATGTCGCTCATCCTGATTTGGGGAATAAATCAGGTGATTATGTTGATGACATGAGCCAGGTACCAAGAGGTACTCAGTAAACCTGGATGCATGAGAGTCAGGGTGCCAAACCCTGTCATTTCTGAACCCCAGGCTTCTCATCCACAGGGACAGGATAATAAGATCTACTGTGGGCTTTTTCTGTGAGGATTAGGTTTCATGTATGTAAATTTCCTGGGACATAACAGACATGGTTAAATAGTAATGATAATAATGCTACATTCCCTTAAAACAATAACTGACAAGGTTGTTGTGAGAATAATGGCTCCCCAAAGATGTCCACATTCCAATCCCTGGAACCTGAGAATGTGTTACTCTCCATGGTACGAGGATTTGGCAGGTGTGATTAAGTCAAGGATCTTGAGATGAAGACACCATCCTGGATTACCCAGGTGGGCCCAGTGTACTCACATGTGAGAGGGAAGCAGGGGAGGTGGCCGTGAGCACAGAAGCACAGGTGAGAGTGGTCCGAGAAAGGGGTCCACGAGCAAGGGGTGTGCCTGTCCTCCAGAAGCTGGAGGAGACAGCAAGCAGATCCTCCCTCAGAGACTCAGAGGGAAGCAGCCCTGCGGACACCTTGACTTTAACCCAACGAGACAAACTTGGAGTTGTGACCTCCAGTATTATCTGAGAGTCAATCTGTGTTTTCTTAAGCCACTGGGTTGTGGTAACTTATTATAGCGGCAAGCAGAAATGCATACAAAGATTATGAAACTGATTTTCTTGGGTGATCCATGAGTTGACTCTGGATGCAATTTCCAACAAAACAACTGTTCTCATTTTTTCAGAACATGATTATCACATATTTATGCTATACCTATTTTGTACCAAGTTCAAAATTTGATGAGCCCACGAAGGAAGAGTGTGTATAGTGGAAAGGACAGAGGCCCTAAAGTACACCTAAAGCAGTGATCTGCAGGCTTTGCTGTGATTTTGAATCATTGGAGTTCTTGTTAAAATGAATATCCTGATTCAGGAGGTCCTTGGTGAGGCCTGAGACGCTGCATTTCTAGCATGTTCCAGGCGATGCTGCTGGTCCCCACGCCACACTTTGAGTAGTCAGGCTCTAGAAAACCACTTTGAAGGGAATGTATTTGATTGGCACACAAGAGGCTCCTTTATGGGCCTGCCCTTAACTCACTTCCTTACTCTGTGCCGTCCTTTGTAAAGCTTCTTGATGGGTGTCCGGGGTCCACTGAGTGCTCATGACGACTTTTACTTCTAACTCTCAGCCAGTGAGTTAACTCAGTTGGATCTATTCCCAAGAGAATGCTTCCCAAGGGAATAAGAGCTGTATTTACTATTCCAATTATATGATGAAGTCCATTACTTAAACCAATGAAATATGAGTGCAGAGAAAAACACAAAGCTATTTTATGAAAATTAAGGCAATGGCTTAGGAAAGAGAGAATAAATGAATAGCACTAAAATATGTCAAGTCACGTGTGGGTAAGTGAGTGGAGGGGGTGTCCTAAAAATCTCAACACTTAGAACACTTTAAAACATGCTTTTAGGTTTTTATTTTACTCCCACTTTCAATAAACAAAGACTTTGCCTAGCCAGTGTGGCTCAGTGGTTGAGTGTCGAGCTATGAACCAGGAGGTCACAGTTTGACCTCCAGTTGGGGCACATGCCCAGGTTGCAGGCTTGATTCCCAGTGTGGAATACCCAAAAGGCAGCCAATCAATGATTTTCTCTCATCATTGATGTTTCTATCTCTCTCTCCCTCTCTCTTCCTCTCTGAAATTAAACCAAAAAAAATTTCAATTAATTAAAACAAAAAAGAAACAAAGGCTTTCCTGCAGTGCATTACAGGTAAGATCAATTAATTACAAAAAAGAAACAAAGGCTTTCCTGCAGTGCATTACAGGTAAGATTTAGCCAAGAAAAGCTATAGTGATAAGCATCTACTTCGTAAGTGAAAATGTAAAAGGTCAAGCGGCTGTCGCCTCTTTCAATGGTGGTGATGGTGCACTGGCTTCCTCTTCAGACCTCTGGCTTATTTTTAGACACTCATGTTGTTACAAACTTCAAGACTCAGCACCACAAACCTGTCAGAGGCTGTCATTAATCCCCATCTTTTGCAGAGGAATAATCTGAAACTCACAAAGAGAGGAGTGAATTGATTCAATTTTAGAGCCAGTAAAAGCCTCGGCGTTCTAACCAACGTTGTGATACCTCTGCCATGTTGTTGCCCCTTAAAGGGGGAGGGGGTGTCCCTGATGAGCTTCAGCACAGGACTGAGAGTTTAATATCTAGTTAACTATAAGAGAAATATTAAGAATACACATAAAACAAATCCTTCTAAACAAACAATGTCACATTCTGACATTTTGAGAATCTTGTATTGTTCAACTAGGAATAAAGAGTAAATAGACATATCAGTTGTGGCAAAACCACATCAGGTTGAAGAAAATTTAGGCCATATAAGTCTATAAAGTAGAATACAGATGCCTATCTGAGATTTCCTTAGAGATCCCATAGTGGTTTCTCACCAATGAAAGTGCTACCTCAAGATTACATCAAACAAACAAACTGGGCCTTTTGATTAATGCTGGCAAACTTAGCATACTCTTTTCTCTCTCTGCCCTTCCCAAGTCCCTTCTAAATGACAGTAAGTGGAGGGCATAGGAGATGATCAGCAGGCTAAGGATTTCATGAATCTCTGGAAGCCAGTGAGAGATAAACATTCACAGAAAGGACAACAGCTCAGAACATGCCCAAGTGGAGGCTGCAGTAGAACAGGGGTCTGGACTTGGGGATGGCAGGTACTGTGGAATAAATGGAGTAGGTTCATTCTCCTGTCCCCTCTCCTCACCCATTCCCACAAGATGTCCATAATAGGATGATTGCAAGATGCTTAATGTCAGGGCTCTAGGATACCATTATGAGTCTAGATCTACAGAGTGGCCAGATTATTATGACTGGCCAGATTATTATGACCACCCCATCAGTACAATGAAGTGAATTAGTTATGCAAATAATAATAATAATAATGATAAAACCTCCTTGAGAGTATTTGCTTAGGAAGTTTTCAATATTCA
>NW_005371410.1:71687-81902 GCF_000412655.1 Myotis brandtii
AATAATAATAATAAAACCTTGAGAGTATTTGCTTAGGAAGTTTTTAATATTCAGTATTTTTGGAAGTGTCAATGAAGTACTGATGGGGTGGTCATAATAATCTGGCCGGTCATAATAATGGCCACTCAGTGTATATGCTTTTCAGCTCCACCCTGCTCAGTGTGTCAACTCACCCCACTACCATAAGTAGTCAGCAGCAGTTCATCCATCTCACCTAGACACACAACATCTGGTGGAAGGACTGAGTTTGTCTCCCCACTCTTTCATGTATCTCTTTGAAGAGCAAGAACACTTCCCAGAAGCCACCAAAACAAACCTCCCATCATATCTCATTAGCCAGAACAGTCACATATCCACCCCTAAATCAATCTGGCAAGAGGAATGGGATTTCTGTTGACTTAGAGCAGTGCATCTCAAACTTGGGTGCATAACACAATGGCCTAGAGAACTTACTAAACACCAATTGCTGGGTATCACCCCCATAGGTTCCGATTCAGAAAGTCCAGGTGTGGGGCTGGAGAATTTGCATTTCTGCCAAGTTCCCAGGTGATGCTAATGGTGTTGGTTTAAGAATCACTGGATTTCTAGATTAGCACCTCCCTAGAGGACAGAAGCTTTCACACAGCTGATTCTCACAGCCAGTCGGCCTGGTGGTCAAATCCCTCTAGTTTTAACTACAACAATCAAGGCTTAACTAGAACAAGACTGCGCACAAAGACCACTAGGGGGTGCACCAAGAAAGCATAAAAAATGCGGAGACAAAAAAACATGACAGAAATGGAGGATATGACGGGGCAACCTACAGTGAAAGGGCCCCTCCTCTTTCGGCAGAGGTTCTAACCTGACTTCCTGCCCACGTGCTTTAAGTTAAGCCTTCCAGTGCCCATGACCCGCCCTCATGCTCAGAGCTTAGTCATCCCTCTCATTCAGGGAAGTTATGATTGATTGTAACCATCAGAGGAACTAAAAGCAGAAATGGCCAAAAATGGCTACTGCTGGGGAGCAGGTGTGAGAGGAGGGGGAAGAAAGAAACTGATGAGATATTTTATTATAATTATGTGTTCTCCTGAATTGATTGAATTTTTATCTGTATTATTGCTTTAATAAGAATACTTTTGGAGTGCATGTTTTTCTATTAAAGAATATTTGCAACTTTCTTGTTTTTTCAAATCAGCAGCTTCTAATATCCAGATGAAGGTTGTTAATGGAGCTTAATGTAGGTAGGAATAGTTATTCTTTCAAGGATACCAGAAATTGAGGTTGACAAATATTAACCTATTGCTTGCATCAAAATTTGTCTTCTGAAGGGCACTCTTCCCTTTTGGAAAGATAATTTGAGAAGGACCTAGGGGGAAAGTTCACTTCCAATCATCCTCGCACTGCCACCACCACCACCTCGGACCTCCGTGAAGGCCAGCACCAAGGCTTAAGAGAAAAGGGCTAAAATGCATAGCCAATGAAGGGAGAAGCTGTGGCGCTCCTTGGGACAGCTGATGGAGAGGAGAGAGAAGGGAAATGAGTGCCATTGGTGGGTGAATTTTAAGCTGTAACTCTCACCTGGACATCCTTCATCACTTCCCTAGGACCATATTCAGTGAAGAGTCTTATGCCTTGTGTGACTGGATTTTTGTGGTGGAAACGAAGGCAGCCCTGTTCCACATTTGACACAGATAACCGAGACAACCGGGAGGAAGTGGAAGGCCAAGGAGGCAGAGGAGACTTGGAAACAACTTAAAGTTTCTTAGCAGAAATCTTGGTTTTTCACTTTCCATGGACCGAGTTATTAGAAAGTTGAAGGTAATTCCACTTACATCTTAAAGGGCAAGTCCCCCCAGTTAACACCCAGTTATATAAGAACTAGAAAAGGCCACCAAGTTTATATCAAGGAGCAAAGATTACAACCCTATGAAATCACCAGATGACTGAGGGCTCTGACCTCCTGAGAAGGAGCTGTCACTCCCTGATGTGGAGATGAAGCATCCATCTTATATAAAAACTGTCGTTTGAAATTTTAACCCTGCTATTTTGGCTCCTGTAAATGCTTGCTTGCTTAAATAATAAAGAAAACAAGACTACTCCCATTCCAGAGAGGTCATAAACCTTCCCCAGATGAAGTTATCAGTGCTGGTGAAGTATCCATCTTATATAAAAACTGCTGTTTGAAATTTTAACCCTGATAGTATGGCTTCTGTCTTAAATAATAAGGAAAATAAGACTACTCCCATTCCAGAGAGGCCGTAAACTATGCCCCAGACTGAGTTGTCAGTGATGGTCTCATGGCTCCTTCCCAGCACACAGGCCTTCTTTCTCATATAACTCCCGAGTGGTTGGGAGCCATATCTGGCGCTTCAGCCAGGCGGGGTACGCTATGCTCTCTGTTCCTAAAACACATAGATAGGAAGGTAGTCAACTGTACTGATGCTATACTGTGTCAGGAACAAATTGTGTAAACAAGGCTTTGTAACTAACTTTGTGGTTTTTGCAAATAAAAATGCTCTAACTCCTGTAGTTGGCACTGCAGTTCAGCCTCTGCTTTGGCAGGGTGCTGTAACTGTAGTCCCTGGCCAGCTTAATAAAGGCTCCTAAATCTTGATCTGAGTCCCTGGTGGACTTCTCCGCAGGTCGCCCCATTACACTGGTGCCAGGCCATGCCTTTGGTTGAGGTCTCAAAGCCCCAGCACATAGGGCCCTTTAAGAACTTGCAAAGGGG
Organism: Myotis brandtii; assembly: GCF_000412655.1. Lineage (NCBI taxonomy): Eukaryota > Metazoa > Chordata > Mammalia > Chiroptera > Vespertilionidae > Myotis > Myotis brandtii. The sequence continues at coordinate 74,398 of NW_005371410.1, forward strand.
ACCAGAAAACCCCCTATTTTGGAGACAAAGAAAGTAAAAATATATAAATAAGGAAACTTCCTCCGTGTTGGGGCCAGAATTTGAAATACAGTTTTCTCTCGGCCTACTCGTAATAATAATAATAATAAAGTGTAACTCTATCTCTCTAAGCATTGCTTGGTTCTTCTCCGGTCTTCTGTAACAGAGATATCTCCCTGAAAGAGGGGGATGGTTCAGCAGTGTCCAGAGCCACCTGGGCTGGGAGCTATTGACCAAAAGTTGAGTGTGTCCTTCAGATGGAACATCTTGAGAGCTTCTGGACTGGCTTTTATTTACCCAGAAACAAGAAAAGCCAAGTCTGACCCATTGCAGAGGCCTCTCTGAGCAAATAAATAAGGACATACAGGGGTGGGCAAAAGTAGGTTTATAGTTGCTCATATGGAAAATAACACAGTAATAAATAAATAATAATATAAGAACAAACTGTGTTTCTTGGACTCACAACTGTAAATGTACTTTTGCCCACCCTTATAAATAAATAACAGCCCTATAGCTATTTTTAGTCTGATTCATTCTCTATCTGAAGAATAGGGATTCTGATTAAAATAATACTATGTTCCATTTGGTTGTAGTCATCATTCCTCACTAACCCAGGAAATAATCTGAAGTTCTGCCATTAGTACAAAATTAATGTTATTACTCCATTTGCTCAGGAGCTTAATGGATTCTATTCGTCAATACATTTTTTTTCATAATTCAAGTTCATGAAAGCCTAGGGTGAATTTTAATTTTTTCCTCCCTTTCTGTGGTCAGTTCTCCCTTTCATTTATAAATTACCTACTTGACCCATTTTCAGAACTAGCATACATCAACCTCAAGCTATAAGTTCTGAGTAATTAGCTGTTTCCTTTGTGGATCAACTGGAAGGGTTTGTCATCAGACTCTTCACTAAGGCATCTCTCTCTCTCAAAAAGAATAACACTATTACCTTAAGGTAAATTGTTCCTTAAATTCTTAGAAAAAAATATATGAAGAGAAATGTATTGGCCATTTTTTCTTGTAATCTAAAATCCAATTTGATTCTGCTCTCTTTGGCTCCATCTCGAAGAGGGCCGTAAGGCAACACAGACGGCCACGTTGACTGGTATGTGCTACATTTGTCCTCCTATCACTCAGAAACAAGGACCACATGTCTGGCTCAGACCAGGCACACTCAATGCCAAATTCTGGGATATTAGGATCTTGGTTTAATCTGTTCCAAATTGTAACCTAGTAGAGAAAAGTTGACTGTTTTTCTACATCTGCGGTCATGGGAATATTTGGCAAGAAGAAAACTGTTATTTTGCAGCTCCCTCTGCTGGCCTTTCAGAAAACAATTTGTCCCCTGACTACCAGATCCTGTGCTTTTCATACATAGAGCCATCTTCCTGTGGATCTAAGCTGATAGGGACGTTAGGTCCATGTCAACTGGGAAAGACTTCTCAAGGAACCCAAGGCTCCAAAAAAATAAAAAATAAAAATGAAAATGGGTCCTGGTTGGCTAGCTCAGTTAGTTGGAGCGTCATCCTGAAATGCCATGGTTGCGGGTTCAATCCCTGGTCAAGGCACATACAAGAATCAACTAATGAATGCATAAATAAGTGGAACACAAATCTCTCTCTCTCTCTCTCTCTCTCTCTCTCTGTAAAATCAATCAATAATTTTTTTTTAAAAAATTGAAAATGGAAGAAAGGCCTTCCCAATGGTGAGTCCAAATCAAAATGCAGATTCCCCACCCCGGGTGACAAAGTGAGCCTGAGATGGGCCCAGGCCCCTCTGAAAAACAATCCCGGGTGATTCTGTTACACCTCCTGGTTGGGGACCGCAGGTCCTAAAAGTTCTGTTCTATATTTAATGCCTAATCCAGTTGCTACAGTTCAAATTTATATCTATTTTACAGGGTGAAAGTGTGTATGTGTGTGTGTGTGTGTGTGTGTGTGTGTGTGTGTATTTTGGGGGGATGGGAGAGGAATAGCTAATCATTTATCTGACACTTGTTTTTTTAAGTGGCACCTATGGCCTTGCTTCCTCAGGCTGAAAACCCCAATTCCATTATCCTGTCTTCACAGTTCCTATCCTCCTGAAAGATTTCTCTTTCATCTTTGGTTTTCTCATGTCTTCTCCTTAATGGTTTTGCTAATGTTGTGAATTCCCTCTGAAGCTGGTCAGCAGCCACCCAGCCACAGAAGGGTCATACCTCCCAACCTGCTCAACACCATGTATTATGCTTGACGGCAGGGAAGATGGGGGCACAGTGCTGAATGACACACACAGCATGCTGAGTCCACAGTGCTGAGGTCTATACATCAAGTCCATCCCTGGCAAAAGAAGCGTTCTTGACATGTTAGCTCAGTGACTAAGACATTGCTTCTTGCTGGCCGGGGCATGGGTTTCACTCAAATTTTATTTGCCTCAGTCAGAGCTGCTCTGAGAAAAGTGAGTTCAAGTCTCGAGGCTGTACCCATGACCGTGGCCAGGTGCCCTACAAATGTGGTCTTGGTTATTTCCTACCCGGAGAAATAACTCAAAATTTGTCTAAATAACTATAAGTCAGTGTAGGTACACACAGACAAGAGAACAAAACACACAGTTTGTTCTATTTGGGAAAATATTATAAATTTACAATATACCTTCCTATAACCCTTCATTCATTACAAAACATGTTAATAGTGTTTTACAATCAAATTTCACAAATATATGTTGAATTGTTACAATGATTTGTTTTAATTGTTATATATGTACAGGGTGGGGCAAAAGTAGGTTTATAATTGTGAGTATGTGAAACACAAGAGTTTATTCTTGTATTATTATTTGTTAGCTATTGTATTATTTTCCATATGAACTGTAAGCCTACTTTGCCCCCTCTGTATAATTTTTATATATTTATACATATGCCCATAATTTTAAAACCAGAAATATTTTGAAAAAATAGATTAGCACCTCTAAGATAAGCTCCTCAATTATTATTAAAAACAATGTTTCAGTTTTGGCAAATATGCAGCCAAAATATGTGTAAGAACTCAATCAATGGCACAACACACACACAGATTTAATCCTCTGTGAGTAGCCTGCTGAAAAATATCAATAACAATACACTGAAATGATTAGGTTCTATGAATGGGAGAAGGAGTCTTGAGATAAATATAGGTAAAGCTCTCTGAGTTTTACAGAGACTTATCTTTTTTTAAAAAAAATTAATTACAGATATAATATAGGTTCATCATGCACCAGAATTGGGAGGCTCTCAGTTATAACGTTATCAATGAATTGCAATTCATTTGTAATTTTCCAAGAGGAAGATTGATATCTACCAAGAATGCTCCTTATTTACTCATCTGATTGTTCATCCTTCCACTCACTATCTTTTGTTCACCACAGCTAAAAGATGAATTCAAAGCTCATACAGAGCTGCCAAATTCAAGTGAAAATACACTGAATACTAGGAAGAATTAGGACACTGGTTCTCTGGACCATTTCCTTTGCCCATCCTCCTACAGCAGGGTGGAACCTGGAGGCACAGGAAAGGGGTTTAAGTCCCCCAAATATTTAGGATTAAATTGACCCCCAATGCTAATTCATTTTCTAATTGTCTTCCTAACTATTTCATTATGGAATTTAGCATGACCTTGTTTGGCTTTCTATATTCATTCACTCAACAAATATCTATTGAGTGTTTACTGTATTCCTGGCACAATTTTCAGTGCTGAGGATGCAGCAATGAACAAAGTCACTGCCTTAGTGGAACTCACATTCCTAAAGATGCAGTATAATTCATATAACAGGTGGTTAGAGGAAAGACAATGCAGGCTTTCCTAAGGGAAAAGAGAGCAATGAGGTGGGGGGTATACTTTTAGGGTAGTCAGGGAAGACCTCTCTGAAGAGGTAACTGGTGAACAGAGCCCAGGGATCATATGTGAAGGAGCAAGACTTGTGAAGGTGGGGTATAAGTTCCTCAGAACAGGAAATAATAGGTACTAAATCCTACATATATGATGGTGAACCAAGTGGGTGTGAACTTCCACTATCATGACACTTATAAACTATTTGGGGATATGAAAGTGCAGTGGTGACAGTGGGAGTGAAACTAGCTTACTTAAAATGGCCAGGACATGCTTCTTGGAAGAACTGACACTTATGTGGAGGACGATATTAGCAAGGAAGCATTCATGGTGGCCAAGAGAATGTTCCTGGAAAAAAGAATGGTATTCTCAACGAACCTGGAAGATCAGTTGCCTACGCGATTACTCCAGCTCTGGTAGTTCCCCATAGGCTGTGTACATAGGAAAATCTCACTCCCATAATATCTGTGTGGTTCAATAGATGTAAACCATAGTCTCTGCACCATGGTCTCTCTTCAAATCTCCACCTGGGCATAGCAGTTTCCTACGTTGTAGCCACCAATACTCCAGCAGATCCTGTCCCTGCTCCCATGCAGCTCTGGCAGGAATGAGCATCACTGCCATTGCCCTAGATGACCCTGCTGTAAGCAGTGAGCCACAGGGCACCAGAGCTGTGCTATGTCCTAGATGGAAATGGGAGAGAATGACCCCCTCCCATTGTGTTACGTACTGTAGGAGAGATCCCAAAGCAGGATTGTTTGAGGCCTATGTATTACAGAATTTCCACTTTTTCCTTCAATGTGGGTATCTAGGCTAAGGGCAGACTCAAGTCATTACAGTTATGTCCTCCTATCTCTAACCCCTCTGGGAAGTACATCTTTTGACTGGTTCAAGCTCTTCATGCTTGGCTCCTTCCTCCCTCAGGAAACAACCTCCCTCAGCAGGCTTCTTTCAGATCACCCCACCAGTTCACCAGAAATACCCACTTATTTTTTAAACCAGCAGGATGTGCAGCTTGAATCCTACATACAGACTCAGCACTATTTAGAAGACTAGTTAGCCTCAAATGTGAGTAGCCATCTGTCAGATCTGTCATCCAATTAACCAAATACGTCTGAATTCATGTAATAGGCTGCACTGCCAGTTGCAATTTCCATACTGAAAATATATTTTTGTTAACAAAAGTGCTTCTCAAATGAATTTATAAAAATTCGAAGCAGAGAAAATGGCGGCAGTATAGACGGATGTGTCCCGTGCCTTGTCCTGGAGCAGATAGGGTGAGCAGCTGAAACGAGTAACATCTAGCCTGAATAGGCAAAGGAAATTCAGCTGGGAGACAGTTTGTAACCGGGAAAGGCAGAGGACTCCCGGAGAAAGGGGACTGTTGGAGACTGCTGAAACCTTTCCCAGAGCGGCCACGGAGCCCGCGGCATCTTGAGTGGCTGTTTTTGGAAGTGTATACATCCAGAGACCCCGCAACCAGGCATCCAGAAATCGGCTACTAACCCAGAAACACCAGATCTAAAGCAGGGCAAATACATGGACTCAGAGGAGCCTTGCCCCTCCTCACAGAAAGGTCAGATTTCGCCTAGATAAAAGTGAGGTTTGCAATTCAGGTTGGAGAGAGGAACACGCGCGGGAGTAGTCTGCACCCCACAAAGTCCGCAGCCGTTGAGGCCAGCGTGATCCGCAAGTGCAGAAGGGCTCTCACAGGGCTGCCGGCAGAAGGGAACTCTAAAAATAAGCCCATAGCTGGACTGGGTGCAAAAAGGCAGCCTCAGATTTTGCCAGTGTGCCAGCTGCTTAGTGCCAGGGGAGAGAGGACGTGCGGAAGAGACTGCGCACAGAGCTGGACGGTGGAGGGTTGCGAATTCGCGCACCTTCTCAGGCTCTTTTTTTTTTCTCTCCCCCTTAAATCTTTGCATTTGATTATTAAACCCAGTGCATGGGATCGCCCAGTTGGGGTCACTTGCAGAGATTGCAGGGGAAAGTTGTTTTTGTTTGTAACCGAAAGGCAGAGGACTCCGGGAGAAAGGGGACTGTTGGAGACTGCTGAAACCTTTCCCAGAGCGGCCGCGGAGCCTGCGGCATCTTGAGTGGCTGTTTTTGGAAGCGTATACATCCAGAGACCCCGCAACCATGGCATCCAGAAATCGGCTACTAACCCAGAAACACCAGATCTAAAGCAGGGCAAATACATGGACTCAGAGGAGCCTTGCCCCTCCTCACAGAAAGGTCAGGTTTTGCCTAGATAAAGGTGAGGTTTGCAATTCAGGTTGGAGAGAGGAACGCACGCGGGAGTAGTCTGCACCCCACAAAGTCCGCAGCCGTTTAGGCCAGCGTGATCCGCGAGTGCAGAAGGGGTCTCACAGGGCTGCCGGCAGAAGGGAACTCTAAAAATAAGCCCATAGCTGGACTGGGTGCAAAAAGGCAGCCCTTAAATCTTTGCATGTGATTATTAAACCCAATACATAGGATCGCCCAATTGGGGTCACTCACAGAGACTGCAGGGGAAAGTTGTTTTTGTGGAACCTGGGAATCAGAGCGGGGAGTAACAATCAAAGAAACATCTCTGTGGCAGTCACCTCTCCTAAACTACTGGCTAGAGAGGACTTATAGCCTCGGAGGTCAATCCAGAAACACTGCTACCCAGGGGCTGAACCACAAACTGACTCTTCTGTAAACACAAATAAAGGCAGACTGGGAAACAAATACTGCCTGCTTTAAAATCAGGACTGTGGTTTACAACACGGAGGAACAGTGTATCGCAGGGAACTCCAACACTCTAACACTCTCCTGACAGAACTAAGGCGTGTCAAACAGAAGAGTAGAGGAACTGAAGGGCCTTCACTATTGCACATTTTTATATTTTTATTTTCACCTTTTACTTAAGAAACTAATTTTTTTTCTTTTTCCATCACCTGACTTCACCTTTTTAATTACTACATTTTTATTTTTAATAAGTATTATTACTACTACCATTTTACCTTTTTTTAAAGTGTCATTATATTTTCTCTTTATCTTATTTTGGGATTAGTGTTCTACATTCTATTTTTATCTTTTCTTTAGTATCATTTTACTCTACCTCAACTTTACCTTTACGCCAAAAGTCTCTTCCTCATTTTTCCCCTTTTGTTGTCCTGTTTCTCTTGCCCTATTCCTGCTTTAGATTTTCCTTATTCCTTCTTTTTACCCTTGTTAAAATTTAACCCTACTTATATATCTAATTTCCAATCCCCTGCTCTAAATCCAAATACACCTCTCTCTTCTCTTTCTTCACTATCCAAATATTTTTTTTCTCTGTCATTTTGTTGTTGTTTGCTTGATTGTTCAGTATATTGGGGGGTTTTTATGCTTTTTTGTGAGATTGTTTTGCTTTTTCTTTCTATTTTTCTGTTTTGTTTTGTTTTTCTTTTCCGGTTATTTTATTATTATTATTTTTTTGCTCCTATTTTGCCTTGCCTCACTTGATATCAATTGTTGTTTGTAGTTTGCATTCTGTGGCTGGAATTTGTTGGGATTAGTAGCTGTTCTATTGGAGTTTTCTCCCCATATAAATAGTTTCTTCCGCTCTTCTATTTCATTCTCTTTCTTCTCTCTCTTACTTTTTTTTCCTTTTCCCAATTTCATTTTTGCACTCCTTTTTTT
>NW_005371410.1:84064-84580 GCF_000412655.1 Myotis brandtii
GCTGGGAGATGGCAGACAGGCAGTCTGTGCACTTGGTAGAAAACAAAATCCAAGCAAGCATACCAGATATTCAGCCACCAGGAATGCCTGGAGATTTTGTCCAGCAAGAAGCCGCACAACAAAGGACAGAATGTCAAACTTCATGTTGCTGAGACGGCCCCCATGAGGCCGAGACGGCCCCCGTGAGGCCAAGGTGGCCCCGGTGAGGCTGAGAAGGCCCTGGTGAGGTTGAGACAACGCCAGTGAGGTTGAGACGGCCCCGGTGAGGTTGCAATGGCCTCAGTGAGGTTGCAACAGCCCCGGTGAGGCTGAGACGGCCCCAGTGAGGTTGAGACGCCCCCGGTGAGGTTGAACGGCCCCTGTGAGGCTGAGACGGCCCTGTGAGGTTGGGACAGCCCCTGGGAAGCCAAGAAAAATACCACATGAACTCACTCATTTATGGATAATAAGGACCATTATAGACTGATGACAAAAATGGATACAGAGGCAGAGCAGCATTGAGCAGACTGTCAAACT
>NW_005371410.1:85279-116594 GCF_000412655.1 Myotis brandtii
GAAACAACCCAAATACTCATCAACTGATGAATGGGTAAACAAAATGTGGTATACCCATACACTAGAATATAGCATACATAAAACTTTTAAATGTTATGCTAAGTGAAAAAAGCCAGTCACAAAAGACCAGATATTATGACTGCATTTCTGTGAAATGTTCCCCCTCCCCACAGGCATATCCCTGGAGGCATATCCCTACAGAAAGCAGATTAGTGACTGCCTGGGGTTAGAGCTGGAGGACAGGGAGGGGGCACTGGGAAAAGGAGGCTACTGTTAATAGGTAGCCAAAGTCCTACAATTGGCTCCTCTCTGAGGGGGCGTGGCTAGGCCCTGGGGGGCGTGACTGGACTCTAGGGCGGGAAGAGCCAGCTTAAATCTTGGCTGAGGAGCAGAGGCCCACTCTGTGGTGGCTGTTACTCGTGGAGGCATGGAGGAGTGCGCTTGCCTCTGCAGTGTGGGCTCTTCGCGGGGATGTCGCTGTCGCCAGAAGCGCCAGCGCCCAGCTGAGTCGGCAGCAGCCGAGGGGTGTCCTCAGAAGCGCCAGCGCCTCGCTGAGAAGGCAGTGGCCCACGGCAAGCCGGCCCCGGCAGAAAAGCACGTTGAGGCGGACACGGCAGTGCGGTGCTGTGAGGGGAGTGGAGGAATCGCGAGCCCCAGGCCGCCCCCGCACTGCTCGCTGCAGGACCTGCCGGTGGAGGTGCTGGTGAAGATCTTTGCCTCGCTCCCCGGCACCGACCTGCCCAGCCTGGCCCAGGCCTGCACCAAATTCCACCATATCCTGCATATCGACAGCATCTGGAGACGGCGCTGCCGCGAGGAGTTTGGCTTTCGTGAAAACTTGCAGAACCTGGAGATGATCGGTATGTCTTATTCGGAAGTCTATGCGAAGCTGCTCCACCCACACAGAAACATTTTGGGATTGTGGCAGCTAGATAATGACTATGGAAGACTGCTGAATGTAGTGTTGGATGGCTTATGCATTACTGGTTGGACGTACGGGCCTTCCCTTCGCACCCATGTGGATGGCCCAATACCTTTCAAGCCCTCGTTCAGAATTCGCCTGACAGAGAGGAAATCAGCCACGGTGGAGTGCATGGAAGGCCTCCATAGCAGGCCCCACAACTGCCACATGCAGATTCAGAAGGACAGGTTCACCACCCAGTGCATCAAGACAGACCACCGAAAGGATTCACCAACGCGGCTTAGGGAAGAAGTGGGGCTGGTGCTGGAGGACAGACAGCGGTATGACTGCCTGGCCTACCGCCGCCTCTACCTCCCGCCGAGCCACCCGGACGACCTCATCAGGCCAGGCCTCTTCCAAAGCAAATACGATGCCTTCGGCCTAACGATTGCCATGCTCAGCTTCCATGGGAAGTATGCCAGGATCACGAAGGTCATGGGAATAGCCAAGACGTTAGCGTTAGAGATCCACCTCATGCGCCGCATCCAGCTGCGAGATGGCGAGATCTTCCGCAACTTCCACAAGCTCTCCCGCGTGGTCCAGGAGATTGATGAGCAGGTGATCCGGGAGCAGCAGCAGCAGCAAGAAAACGGGACTGAGGAAAGCGAGGGCCATGGCTGGCAGAGCCCTGCCCGGCCCAGCGTCAGAGAGTCCCGGGATGCAGCTTCAGAGGAGCAGACTGTTCCCTTTGTTCTGCCTGTGGACATGCTCTCAAGAGAGCAGAACTACCCCCGAACCTGCAGGATGTGTTTCTATGCCGTGGACACTGTTACTGTTACCTTAGATGGTTCAGCCTACCCCAGGCACTTCCCTGGAGTCTTCATCCTGTTCGATGAGAACCACTTGGGGTTCATCTGGCTGGAGATGAAACACTTCTTCCTGTTCAGCAGAGTCCAGAACACCTTCCAGAATGTGGAGGCACCATCCCCGCAGGCCTTCCTGGAGATGCTCTCGAACATTCAGTCCACACCCCCTGGGAGGAGCAGTTTGCATGCACTTTGAAGATTTGACCTTCTGACCAGGTTACCCACCTTTGTTTGTTTTTTTAATCCTCACCCGAGGATATTTTCCCATTGATGTTTAGAGAGAGTGGGGGAGGGAGGGAAAGACAGAAATAATCGACGTGAGAGAAACACATCAGTTGTTTGCCTCCTGCCCAAGCCCGGACCATGGCCAGGCTGGGTAGGAGCCAGCAATTGAGGTAGAAATAAACCTTAGACCAGTGGTCTCAACCTTCCTAATGCTGCGACCCTTTAATACAGTTCCTCATGTTGTGGTGACCCCCAATTTCATTGTTACAAATTGAACATAATTAAAGCATAGTGATTAATCACAAAAACAATATGTAATTATATATGTGTTTTCCGATGGTCTTAGGCGACCCCTGTGAAAGGGTCGTTCGACCCCCCCCAAAAGGGGTCGCGACCCACAGGTTGAGAACCGCTACCTTAGACCTTTCCGCAGGTCCAGGCTCTATCCACTGAGCCAAATCAGCTAGGGCTGAGCATGTCTTTTTAAAAAGAAAGAAAGAAAAAGGAAAGATCCTAAAATTAGATAGTGGTAATTGTTAGATTGTACAATTCTGAATATAATAAAAACCACTGAATTGTACATTAAAAAAAAAAATTCAAAGCGGCTTCAAATTTCCCTAATGCAATTGGAATTGTCTCAATTTAATCATACTAATTGGCATTTGTAGTTTTTTTATCCTAGGGAGTGGGGCAATGGTGGAGAAACATGTGTCCAATGTCATGTAATCTAACCATGAAGTCATTTCTTGGAAGTGACTTAGTGAAACTAAAATGCACATAAAAACATTTTTACAATAAGAATATGTTCTTTTTGAGGGGAAATGTTAAAAATGAAAAAAAAGACAGAGTATTAACTTCAGAATGTATATACTGTAATATCTTAAATTCTCACACCTGATTTTTTTAAGACATTAAAAAGAATATGTCGGAGAATGGATGTTATTTTATGTCACTGGGATTTAAGAACCAAATTTGAGAAGCTTTAAATTTTTTTATTACATTCATAATGTATAAAACAATGCAGAAAAAGTAATACCTGTCAGTCATCTGATGTGTACCCCTTTCTCCCATATGTGTTGCAAAGTTTTATTAGCCCAGGTGCAGACATACCTGCCTTCTCTCCACCCCTTTCCCCATTAGTATCTCTTCTCTTTCACCCTTCTTCTACTTCAGATTCTTACATGTACTTTTGCATAAGTCCTTTTAATCAGACCTCAGTTCTTTATACCTGACTGTATATTTATGCCAATGAATTGTCTGTGTCAGGAGCGCTTGCATTCTAAAGTTTTCTCCCCAACTCTATACTGAAAACCTTTTAAATGAACACCCAATATCAGCTGTCCAAGAGATCCAGGCAAACTTCATTCAAAACCCTCAGTGCCACAGCCCTCTCTGTGACTTTTGTGAAGTCCCGAGAGTTGTTTATTCTCTTGGTACTCTCCACCAATGGATCCTGAGTCTGTGTGTCCTGTCTCTGTTGGGCATCAACTTGGACTCAGAAGCAGCACCATGTTTTGAGTTTAGTAGTTTTTGCTAAAGATTTGGAGTTAGAATGGATAGTTCACATGCTCTATTTTTCCTTCTTTTCTCTGTACACACCCTGTGAACCTCAAATTCCTCCCTTCCTATTGTGCAGAGCATTTTTTCTCTCTTATAGATGCTGCTCTGAAACTTGCAGATAGAAACTCATCAAGGGAATCAGCTTAACTGAGAGCCTTCCATTCATTAGGAGCAACCTTCCTTAGAAGATAGTAGGGATTATAAAGAATGGGTTTTCTCCTTTTGCCTCCACACCAGGTGGTTCTGACAGTAGTTGGGAACACTGGTAGAAGTGGTTTGAGTTGATAAAGACCATAGTTCCTGTTATCTTTGGAGCATCATCAGGAATTGGGTTGGGTGAGGAGGGGCAAGAATGGCAATGACATGGCGTTGGATCTTGGCAGGGACTGCACCCCTGCACACTCAGCAAAGTACTGCCAGCAGCAAGTAAGCATGGTGCTGTGGCAGCGGTGAGAGCAACCACTAAAGTATGCAATTTACCCAGCTTCCAAAGGAGAGAAGCTTTGGGAGATACGGTGCGGCCAGCACACACTGGCACTGGCCACACTTCTGATGGTTAATGGAAAGAAGTGCTTCTTAAGGCAGGTTTGCTGCATTCGGTGCAAAGAGCGTTTCACTGTGTTTTTCTTTTTTGAAACTATGAGTATAATTGGCTTATCTCATGGCCCAAACTTTAAACAGTGCCTCCCAATTCAAAGGAAAACAGTCAGACAACTACGGAGTCATTAAAAACTATTCAAATTCCGTCTCTCAAAAGGCCTCCTTCTTAACCTATAGTCGAACACCTTAGTCATCCTCTCTCTTCAGCTCTTCAACTCTCAATATCTTCCATGTAGATGGAAGTTGCTCTAGGAAACATTTTCTCTCCCATTCCCAACTCCCAACTTAAAACCCTCTGAAACTTACCCTACTAGACTCTTGTAGCACTCTAACGCATTCTTAGATTTATTGGGGGGTTTTTTTCTTCATTTCCAGTACAAATTCTCTAGCTAATGCTTCTCCTGTTCTCTAATAAACTAAATCTTCAAAATAAAAATGATTGTTGGGGAGGTGGGTAGAGAGGGGAGAAAAACAATAGGGAGGAGAACATGATCAAAGAGAAAAATGCCAAATCAGGAATGCTAGAATTTCTAGAATTTTCCTTATGGGCAAGAGGAGGGTCAGTTGGAGTGTCAGAGGTTATGAGTGCTTATGCATTATTAGATTTTATCTGTATTATACAAGGAAAATAGGATCTCTTGGAAGAATTAAGGTGTTTTCTTTTCTTTTTTTTAATAGGGAAAAAAACACCCCTTTACTTCTTTTGTATCTGGGTAAGGGGGTTTATTGAAATATATATATACAAACAGAGCTTAGAGTGTGATTTTCTGAGGCTGGCCTCTCTTCACTAGAGCTATTCAAGCAGGCTCGTTCTGCTTGAAGGGCTCACAATGATGAAAGCCTTAATCTGGAGTGTGAGAGTCTTTGGAACTGTGAGGACCAATGTGAACTCACTGAGCAAAGGGTCCCCGAGTGTGTACTGAATCATCCATACCCATCACCTGGGGAAGGTCTGGCCTCCTCTGTCATTGACTCTTTTGCTTCTCAAATTTCAGCCGCATTTTTATGCAGCTGTCCAGAACTATCATCCCCACATGGACAAGAATTTGCCAGGTCAGGCCCCTGTGAGAACTAACGGTGAAACCCTCCTGTCCCAGCTATGGGCAGGGAGTCAGGCTCATTCGTTTACTCCAGCTGATAAAGCCGCCGGTTGTGGAGAGAACATCAGGGCACACTTTCTAGAAAGCTTTGTTCTCAGCTGAGCACTGAATATCAGAGGCCATCTTCAAACCCAGGGACATCTGCAGAAGAGGCTTCTCTCCCACATGCTCTACTCTCAAGGATGAACAAACCTTTTCCTCACAGCAGAGCCCAGGCCAGGTGTGTTGGAAACAACACAGATCCCGGTCGAACACCTAATTGTCCCCCCATCTGAGGGTGAGAAGCACATCTTACTGCCGTTTGACTTGTCATCGCCATGTGTTGGGATGCACATCCAAAGGGCCTTTTCATTTTAGACCCAACTAATGTCCATTCCAGACAACTTCTTGTTACACTCCTATGAGTGATCTATCTGGAATTAACATGCAACATTCAGATTTTCAAGCATAAGTACAAACTTATAGATTTAACTTGTTAGGTTGGTTAATAGTTAGAAGGCCTCACAATACCTTTGAGCCAGAAGAAAGGCTGTATTGTGCTTTATAATATTGCAGTGACACTAGGTGCGAACAGATATGAATGCATATGGTGTGTCAGGCACATATTATGTTATTTCATTTAATCCATGGCCTGCTCCTGCCAATCACCTCCTTTTTCTGCTCCAGCTCTGACTCAATGCTGAAGATGACTTCAGGTCACTAGGGGATGGACACAGCACAGAAGGCACAAAGTAGCCACAGGATTTGTTCCAGTCCAGTTGAGAATACACTTCTTCATTATGAGAGCTCATGCAAATGAACACAATTTAGATGAAGCCCCGCTGGAGGCATTGCAAGGGTTCATAAAGGAGCCTTGCAGAGAGAAAGAGGAGAGCCGTGGGTGGTAATGGCTACCTCATTTCCTGCCAGAATTTTCTCATCACAGCCCACCGCGTCTCTGTTTTTCTGCTTTGTCAATCAGTCAAATGGGAGCCTCATGACAATAAGGCCCATGGCCCAGACATTATGACTAAATGCAATGCTCAAAATCAGCTTCAATAGAACTAAGCTCTCACTGAGAGGAGGGTGAAGAAAGTGGCTTAACCTCTCTGAGTTCAGTTCCTCTCTTGTGAAATGAGTTGCTGAACTTCACTCCTCTAGACCAAGCATGTCAAACTCAAAGGCTAACACGGGCCAAATAAACAAGGGTTAAGTTTATGTGGGCCACAAAAAAAAACCAAAAGCTTCAATTTTCATAGAAATGTAGGTTTATTTCGATAGAGACATCCTGAATACAAAGGGCTGAAATAAACGAGTAACCATTAACATAAAATAATAGAACATTTTAATAAAAATTAATATTTTTTCTTGAACATTAACTTATCAGACACTGAATAACTGCACAAATTAATAAATGTAATGCAAATAAAGCTATTTTTCTTGTTCTCCGAAAGCGAAATATTCCCTGTTGCGCACACCAAACAAGTCAGTCCAAGACTAATGACGTGGCAATCGGCTGCTAAAATATTCACCGCTAGTATTAGTGGAAAGAAATGGTGCGCCTGCGCATAAGGCGAGTAAGGGAAATGAATACGTGATTATAGTAATCAGTCATTAGGGAATGTTGTAGTTCATTATTAATAATTATGTATAACAGGATATTGTAAAAATTAAGTTATGAAATTTTTATTAAAATGTTTCTTACATACCGTTATTTTGGCTGGGCCTCAAAAATATTCATTATGGGCCACATGTGGCCCCGTGGGCCACGAGTTTGACATGCTTGCTCTAGAGTCTCCCCAAAGCTGACAACACTGTCCCCCCTAGACTCCTGAAAATAAACCCTTTGCAGGATTTCTCTTCTTACCTACTTACAGTAGAGGAAAGAACAATTAATCAAGAATTATAAGTCTCAACTAGCTGGGTGATCTTTGCCTAAGTAGTTAAACTACCTGAAGTGTTGCCTTAACTGAAAAATGAGGGAATTGGGTCAGGTAGTCTCAAGGACCCTTCCAACCTTGACATTTAAAATAATACAAGTCACATGGAATAAAGGAATTCTCAAGCTTTGAAGTCAGAAGTGACCCAGAATGCAAACGAATGGGTCCTTGGGTGGAAATGGCTTCCTAAAAGTGTTATTGATAAGTACTTAATTTTCATACTAGATTTACATTTCATACAAGAATTACCTAGTCTCTTATTTAGAATGTGATACCAATTTCAGCTGGTTACAATGTTGATTTTACAAAATTTCACCAAAAACACACACATTTCTTCTAATTACTGATTTCTGCTCTGCCTAATAGCTAAGAGATAATGAATAAATGGTCTTTCCTCCAACAGCCTGAGGCTTTATTAAATTAATAAGCAGAAAATAAGAGCTCAGTAAATGTAGTTTGAATAAATAAATGATATGACCAAGTGACATTTTCTAACCCATTTTTTCCCCTGCTATTTATGTGGGTTCCACATAAAATCGACCAGGCCTGTAGTTATTACTCCAGGTACTATACTAAGTTCTGGAGATTCAGAAATGAAAACATTACCATCTAGTTTGAAAAAGAAGAAAAGGTGAAAGGCAATGCAGTCATTCATAGTCAGCTTTACTTTAAATTGTTGCCAAAAATTTGGTTGTTTTAATGAAATTTTCATTTTTCTAGCAAAAACTAAGACATTCTTTCCTGGAGGTTAGGGGAGAAGGGAGGGATAGGGCACCCATGAACAGCCATGTGCTTATCCATGGTTGGTGGGACACTGGATGTATTTAGGGAGATAATTTCTATGGGAAACTAGAGAAGGACCACAGAAGTCAGTATCTTGTCAGAGGGGTGTATCATTTCGCATTCTCAACAGCAATATATGAGAGTTGCAGCCTCTTCAATTTTTGCTAATGTACAGACTTGCTAATTTTTTTGTAGACATTTCAGCTGGTGGGAATTGACATCTCATAGTTTTATTTTGCATTTTCCTAATATTTAATGATGCTAAGGAACTTTTCATGTGCTTATTAGCCATTTATATATTTTCTTTTGCATCTTTTGCCATTTTTTAGGGGGTGTTGTCATTTACTGTTAATTTTTAGGAGTTCTTTATATATTTTGTATTGAAGTCCTCAGCAGATGCATGTATTGCAAATACATTCTCCTAGTCTGTGTCTTGCCTATTTATTTCCTAAGTGGTACCTTCAAATATACAGAAATGTCTCATTTTGATGAATTCAGTTTATCAAAATTTTATTTTATGTTAGTGCATTTTTCGTCCGAATAGATCTGTCTCTGCCCCAAGATATATTCTCCACTGTTCCATTCTAGAAGCTGTGTGGTTCTTGCTTATCTTTTTAAGTCTTTGATCCATCTGAAATTAATTTTGGAGTACAGAGAGAAATAAGATTTGAGGTTCATTTTTTGCCATTCAGGTATTCAGTTATTCCATACCATTTACTTGGGGGGGAGGGGGAGGTTTTGTTTTTTTTTTAACATTAAATGGTCTTAGTGCCCATGTCAAAAATCAATTGACCATATTATGGGTAGGTCTGTTCTTCTGCTTCCTTGATCAAGTTGTCTATTCTTATGCCAAACCACACCATCTTGATCACTATAGCTTTACAGGAAGTTTTGAAATCAGGTAGTACATGTCCTCCAACTTTGTTCTTTTTTAAGATTTCTAGATCCTTTGCATTTCATACAAACCTTGGAATCAACCTATCAGTTTTCACAGAAAAGAGTCTGCTGGGACTTTAACTGGGATTTTATTGAATCTATAGAAAATTTTGGGAAGAATATACATCTTAACAAAACTGAGCTAACATTGGGAGAATGCTTGGATGGTCTTTAATTTCTTTCAACAGAGTTTTACAGTTTCAAGTATAAAGGTCTTTTACCCCCTTCCTCCCTAGGTATCTGACGGGTTTCAAGGGTATTCTAAATAGTATTGTTTTAAATTTTTATTTTCCTGTTAATCATTGCTGTTATATAGAAATGTAATTGACTTTTATATATCAACTAATATCTTGCAACCTTGCTAGACTGGCTTATTAGATTTAATAGGTTGTAGATTACTTACGGTTTTCTAGAAACAAAAATACCAAACTTGTGCTATTTTTTAAAAATTGCTCCTACCTTATTAAATCAGCAGGATTTCCAACAAAATATTGAATAGAAGTGATAAGAGCAGACAACTATGTCATGATCCAGATTTTAAGAGAAAAATGTGTAATATTTTATTGTTATATATAATTTAACCGTAGACTTTTCAAAGATACCCTTTGTCAGGCTGCAGATTCTACCTTCTATTACTAGTTTGCTAAACATTTTTATCAAGTATTGGTGTTTGATTTTGTTAAATGTTTCACCTGCATCTATTGAGATTATATAATTTTTGTTATTTGTTCTGTTAATGTGATGAATTACATTGGTTGATTTTCAAGTGTTTTGTCAATCTTTTGCTCCTGGGATAAACTTCATTGTCATGAAGTATTATATCTATCTATCTATCTATCTATCTATCCTTCTACCTATCTACACACATACATACATATATAATCTACACTAATAAAAGAGAAATATGCAAATTGGTGTCACTCCGCTATGCCCACCAGCCAATCAGGATGAGTATGCAAATCAACCCAACAAAGATGGTGGTTAATTTGCATATGCAGGCGCAGAGTGAAGACTGAAGGCTCCGGCTCGAGGGAAGACTGAAGACTGAAGATGACTGAAGACAACTGAAGCCTGAAGATGACTGAAAACTGAAGAAGACTGAAGAGGCTTGGCTTCTCCACTGCGGCCGGAGCGAAGGCCTGGTTCCCGGGTGCCGGAGGAAAACCGGTGCCAGCAGTCAGGGGAAGGAAGTCCTAGTGCACGAATCTCTTCGTGCAATGGGTCTCTAGTTTATTATAGTTTCTTATATTTTATTAAAGAATTTTTAATCTAAATTAATGAATCTATTAATGGGGAACAGGTATTATATTGTAATATCTTTGTCAGGTTTGGGTTCAATGTTATGTCAGTCTTAAAAACTTTGGAGGACATGTTTCCTCCTCTATTTTCTGAATTTGTGCAAGATAGATACTGTTTCTATTTTATTTATTTATTTTTTAATGGCTGTCCATTTTATAATGGTTTTATTTTTTAATATATTTTTATTAATTTCAGAGAGAAAGGGAGAGGGAGAGGGAGATAGAAATATCAATGATAAGGAAGAATTACTGATCAGCTGCCTCCTGCACACCCCCTACTGGGACCGAGCCCGCAACCCGGGCATGTGCCCTTAACTGGAATCAAACCCAAGACCCTTCAGTCCACAGGCTGATGCTCTATCCACTGAGCCAAACCGGCTAGTGCAGATACTGTTTCTATTTTAAATGTCTGAGAGAATTCACCACTGCAGCCATCTGGGCCCAGAGGTTTTGTTTCTGTTGTAGGTGCTGCTGTTGGTGGTGGTGGAGGTATTGTTTCTGGGGAAGGAGATGGGAGTTTTGATTGCACATTCAATTTTTTAAATAGATATAAAGTTTTTAAGATTTCCCACATTCTTTGTCAATTTTTCTAAATTACCTTTCTAGGTATTTTTCCCCTTTATCTGAATTTCAAATTTTATTATCAAATTTTTTATTATCCTCCTTATAATCTTTTTAATAGATATAGAATCTTTACTGATGTCCCCTATTTCTGTTCTGATAGTGGTAATTTGTGTTCTTACCGTTAACCACTACACCAAAAAAAGTAATAACAAATAAATTAAACACACTTGTTAGTAATAGAAACAATTCAGAGAAAACAAAACTTAAAAAGTTAACAATATCATCTTCTGGAATAAGAGAAGGAATTTCACTTAAGACACAAGAGAAATATGCTATAAAAATGGAATATTAAGATAATCAAGAGTCTTCTTAGCAATTAAAAAATATGAAAACAGAAGTGAAACACTAAGTAAAATGGAAGTCTTCTAGAAAGTAGAGCAAGCCATAGCTTTGTAGCTGGTATTTTGGCTTTTAAACACTTGCTCCCCCCACCCCTGCCCCAGTCTCCACCTCCCACCCCCAGACTATTCTCAGTGCAAATGGATAAGAGCTTAAATTTTAAATCCTAATTTAGAGCCACATTAATTCCTTGCTTAAAACTCTCCAACAAACTCCCCTCACATTTAGAAGAAAATTCCCTGTGAGGTCTTACATGATCTGGTGTGTAGCCTTCTCACCAATGTCAACTCCAGCCATACCTGCTGTTTTTCATCTCACCAAACTTGCTTCTGCCTCAGGGCCTTTGCATTTGCTGGTTCCTCTGCTTGTAAAGCTCTTGTCTCAGATCTTTGCAGAACTGGTTTCTTAATTTCAAGTCTCCAAGAAGCCAAGTAGTCCCTGACCTCCCAACTTAAGCCACCTGCAATTTCTTTCTGCCTATGCCAAGAATTGTCACCTGCTGGGCCTTTATCCTGCTTTTTTTTCTCATAAAATGTATCACTATCAGAAGTTATATTATACTAGAGGCCTGGTGCAAGAATTCGTGCATGGGTGGTGTCCGACAGCCCCGCCCCGATCAGTGCGATTGGACTGGGCTGATTGGGCCGGGCCAGCCAGGGGAAGGGGCCAAGGGCAGTTGGCTGGCCGACGCCACCCCCTGGTCAAACTCCCAGTCGAACTCTGGGTCGAGGGGACAATTTGCATATTAACCTTTTTATTATATAGGATGTTTATGGATGTGCTCTTCTTTGTTTGGTTGATTGATCCAGACTATAAACTCCACAAACACTGGAACTTTGTCTTGTTCACTGTTGAATCCCAAACTCCTACATGGTACTGGTACAGAGTAAGCATGATATAGATATTTGTTAAATAATTAATGCAGGGTTATATTGGATGGTAAAAACAATCACGCAGCTACAATGACTGTTTATGCATATGCTCTTCTTTGTTTGGTTGATTGATCCAGACTATAAACTCCACAAACACTGGAACTTTGTCTTGTTCACTGTTGAATCCCAAACTCCTACATGGTACTGGTACAGAGTAAGCATGATATAGATATTTGTTAAATAATTAATGCAGGGTTATATTGGATGGTAAAAACAATCACGCAGCTACAATGACTGTTTTTATAGAATGCCTGGGTTTTCAATCTGCAAGATAATAAAGGAAACATTTGTACAAAGCAAAGGAAATTTGGTTTCATTTTTTTACTCCCATAGCACCGGATGGGGGTAGCTAGCTGCAAACATAATATCTGGGCTGAACAGTGTGCTCTGAGATATTTTCTGTGAGCCCTAATGCTGTCTTACTTCTGGCACAGCCTCGAGCAAGGAAGGGGAGCAACAATAGCACTTCTATTAGCTAAGTATGTAAATAAGCCAGCACTGTCCCTGCTTGTTAACTGCAAGCTAATAAAAATGCTTCCACAGAGACACACCAAGAGAGAAGCATTCTCAGTTCCAAGTGAGCTAAGTTTTCCAGTTCTTGACCTGTGGCTCAGAGGGAATTCTTTGAAGAAAGAAGAGACCAAAAGTGTTGATCTCCCTTTTCACAGATGGGCATGTTTGTCTGAGCTCCAAGCCCTAAGGACAAGGAGGAGGATGGATCTTCTTTAAATCATGAGTTTTTTCTGAGAAGAGCATTTAAACTGTCAAGTCCCGTGGAATATTTCCATTGTAATAAGGAGTGTGGAGAGAACAATGAAAAGAAATCTAGTGGTAGTCCAAATATCTCATCTTATCACAAACAATAGTCTCATTCCCCCAAAATGCCATTTTCCCAAGGAAGAATTTGGCAGTTGCTTGAGCATGACAGTGCAGGGTTGATGACTGGAGCCTAGAACCCAATAGCAGAGGGAATCCAGAGTCAGGGGCATAGAGTTGAGAAGGCAGCAAGACTATGGGGTGGATGGAGGCTGCACACTAACTCCTGAGGACGTTTTATCTGAAGACCCTCCTAGGCATCTTAAAGTTATTAAAAAATATCTGGAGGTTCACCTAGAATGAGGTATGGTTTATTTTACAAAGTGCCATTTTAAGAGTCTGACTTTTTTTTTTCTTGGTAGAGTCTAAAAGTAAAAACACCAAAATTAAAATGCCTACTCTAATTCAAGAATTTTATGTTTCTGTGTATGCCCAGATAAAGATGACCTTCTTTGTCCCGTATTTTTTCAATACTATTAAAAAACAAAATGTACTCATTACGTTGTTTACTATTTACTGCTGGTCAAACTGTTCTTCCTTGAAATTCATGGAAAACTCTGGTCAACACATTTCCTAAACAAAAGGTCAAATAGCTATCAGAATAGTTTAATGCCTCTTACTGAGAACTGTTGTACCCTGGGTTTCTGCAAGCCTACTCTCAACAAATCATCTATTAATTTTAGCTTTCTAGTACTAGCATTTCAGAGAGCACAATTGTGAAACAGAGGTACTCACTTCTCTACTCTCCACAGCCTCAGAACTCCCATGTTGTGACCAATTTGGGGTCTTTTCTAATTAATGGTGTATGGAAGCCGACAGCTCTATTGGCTCCATCTGCCCTACCTGTTTATTTTAGCTGTAGGGTCAAGGGCAAAATCCCAAAAACTTTGTGCTTAGATAGAACTCAGATGACGAGGGAGCCAAAAGGTGGAGTCCTTGTCCTCAAACACTCCTCTGCACATTAGTAGATTTAGATGGAATAAAGTAAAGACCAGATCAGGTAGTTTCATCTTTATATCATTCAGAGGTTTCCCTTCCAATCCTTAACCTTGTCTCTTTAAATACAAAGGTGGA
This sequence comes from Myotis brandtii, assembly GCF_000412655.1. Classification (NCBI taxonomy): domain Eukaryota; kingdom Metazoa; phylum Chordata; class Mammalia; order Chiroptera; family Vespertilionidae; genus Myotis; species Myotis brandtii. Next base: position 99,253 of record NW_005371410.1, read on the forward strand.
AGAGACCCACGACACTTACAGAATAGCACAGTCTACTGACCTCATACTCTGAAACCAAAATAAAGCTTGGTTTTAAATGGTGGGCTGACTATATACTAGACCAGTGACCCTCAGAAACAATATTACTACCCAACTCATTGGGTTATGAAGATTAAATAAAATCATGCTTTTAAACTACTCAATATAGTACACAGACACTTGATTAACTAGAATTAATGATGTAGTATATTACTATAATTCATGTCGTAAAATCAAGAAAAAACATTTAAGCAATTCATATTCATAAAAAGAAAAACTTGCCTATTATAAAGAGGATTCACCTTAAGTTCAGGTTTAAAAATATTTCCTCATAGATGTGATAGAGAGTAAACTGGAATTGTTCAGATTAAATTTTTTATTAAAGTACTAATATGCTGGAGAACATTGATATCCTGTTCATGTAGTTTGACAATATAACCTTTGTTGAAAAGATGAGGATTATGTGGAAGACAAAATGTTGTCGAAGTGAGCTGTTACTGCCATTCTAGGTGCCCAGGTAGGTAGGAATAGAACTCTTTCACCAGTGACTGAAATTAGATGGAAGTTTATTTTTATCTCACTTAGGAGAAGTGTGGAGACAGCTTGTCCAATGTTGGTATGGACACCCCAGAGTTATCATGGGCCCATTGTCCTTCCAGCTCTCTGGTCCACCATCCCCATGGTGCAAGCCTTGTATCCATTGTCCATTCTAAACAATAGGATTGTAAAAGGAAAAGAGGAAGGCACTTCCCTCCTTTTTAGGGAAGTTTCATATTTCATAAGTTTCCTCCTAGGTTTTATTGGCATGGTCCTCTTAGCTGCAAGGAAGCCTGTGAAATATAATTTTTACTCTGAGATAATAATTTGGTTCTCCTACTAAGAAAAAAGAGGGTACTGGAGAGAGGAAGGAAGCTAAATTTCCTAGCTATACTACATTCATTCTTCTTCTCTAAAATATTCTTTAATCTCTTTCCCTTCCTGGTTCCTCTTTCTCTTGTTTCTCAATGGCCATTCTACTTTTTTCTATAGAGTCTGTCCTTCCAATTTTTCATCCACTCCAAAGACTTCAATTGCTGAGTTTATGTGAGGAGAAGAAGGCAGGTGGCCCAATCTAATCCCCTTGTAAACCTGTTGATCACTGATCTGGAATAGACTAATGAAATTATATGAAGAGTTCTTATTGGTGAAATCCTCTTAGCAGAATATCCCTCTTTCAGGATTACTGATGTTAAAAAAACTAGAATCTGTGGATTTATGACTCATGACCTCTAAAAAATGTCACAAAATCCCTGTGATGATCTGTGTAAAAAAACACAAGTGGCTAAGGAACTTATATGCATGCATACTAGAGACCCAATGCACGAAATTCGTACAAGTGTAGGCCTTCCTTCCCCCAGCTGCTGGCACCCAGGACCAGGGCTTCCTCCCTCCAACTTCTGGCAGGCACCTGGGACCGGGGCTTCCTTCCTCCAGCCACCGGCAGGCACCTGGGACCTGGGCTGGCTTCCCTCTGGCCACCTGCAGGCACCCGGGACCCGGACTTCCCTCTGGCCCCGGCTTTGTCCAGAAGGATGTCCAGAATGACGTCCAGAAGGACGTCTGGTCTAATTAGCATATTACCCTTTTATTATTATAGGTATGCATAGCCCATGGACACAGACAATAGTGTGATGAAGGCCTGGGGGGCAAGGCAAGTGAGGGGTAGAGGGGATCAATGGGGGGGGGAAGGGTGACATCTGTAATACTTTCAACAATTAAGATAAATTTAAAAAGAAAACACAGCCTTAGCTGGTTTGGCTCCGTGGATGGAGCATCGGTCTGCAGACTGAAAGCTCCCAGGTTCAATTCCCTGCAGGGAACATGCCCAGCTTGTGAGCTCGATCCCCAGTAGGGGGATGCAGGAGTCAGCCAATTGATGTTTCCATCTCATATCAATGTTTCTCTCCCTCTCACTTTCTGTCTAAAAAACCAATTTAAAATCTTTAAAAAGAATGTTTCTCTTCCCATGTGGAGTATTTGCCCTCTTACTTTTCTACACCCCACTTGTCCAGTTCAAGTCTCATCTCATCCAAAAGCCTCCTCAACCTTTCATGTCTTCACTGACAACAGCAGGAGGTAGCCTTCTGATGCCTCTAAACTCTGAACACAGAAGCCTGCCATCCATTCTGGACATTCAGCCAAAAATGGCTTCTTTCTCTCTCTCTCTTCTGCTTTCCTAGGGCAGGGCAAGTGTTCTCATGAACAAGGTGTGGTATCTTCCTTTTATAGTCATAAAGACCCCCAACGAGGCAAGGTAAAGAGCAGTGACAAATATTTTTTAGTTCTTCCCTGAAAACTCCTGTTCTCTAAGTCTGTGCTGTGAGTTCCCAGGAGTAAGATGAGCTAAACTTGGCTTGCAAAGGAACCTGGAATGTTTCTGCTAAACTCCTTAAGGGTCTCAAGAGAGGGCTAGACTGCAGTTGAATAGTCATCTCAAGGATTCTTGGAACGGATCCTTCCTTTCCCAAGATTGATACTCTTTGCACCCATAAATGCTGTGGTAGAAGAACCCTGGATTGAGCTTCGACAGACTGGAGGTGGTGGGGGGTGGGGGTGTCTTAATCCTGGCTCACACAGGGTCCTAATCCTGGCTCACACAGTGACCACATGTGTGACCCTGAACATCTCTTTCCCATTCTGGGCTTCAGTTTCATCAACCATAAAATGAATAACTTAAATTTTGTATTCTCACTTACACTTGAGGAAAGAGAGTTGGATCATTCTTTGTGGACACATTCCAAAATTTATTATAGTTTTCAAGGAACAGAGCTCATATTTATAATTTCCTGGCCATCTCACAAGGTTTTTAGTATTCTTTCCCAAAATGAGCATGGAACTTGTTTCATGCTGAGGGCTTGCTGTGGGGACCATCACATTGCCATGCTTTAGTGCCTTGACTTAAGAAATTATTTTTAACTGTGTACTCATTAGGCAAAATTTCTAAAAGCTTTGTTGTAAATCTGCCTTTCTCTTTTACTTTAGTTAAGGAAATGGTTTGACTTCACAAAATCACAACTTTATCCTTCTACATATGGCAATGTGCATATCTCTCTGCGTAATGAAAATATGTAGGGAACAGAAAAGAAACACAAAAGCAAAAATGTCAACTTGTTGGGCTTGCCACCAGTTTTTGGAGAAGCCATCATCTGGGCAGGCTACTGCTCGGTTCAGTGAATCAACCACTAACCTGAACAAGGCTTGGTGTTGTAGGTTCATCTCCTGGTTCACTTTGCAAACCTTAAGCTTGTTCAAAGGATTAACCTTAGCTTATATAACAGGCATAAACAGGTCCTCAGATTTCCAGTCCTGGCACTCAGATGCTAAAAAGTGTTAATGGTTTTACCAACTGAAGACTTCTAGGAAGACATATAAATCAATTAAATTTCTTTAGGATGAAGAGAAGTTCGTAGGCAATATGAACATGAGTTAACACTGTTGTCATAATTCATCTGATCATGGAATCAGCATTTATTTGGTGTTTGCTCAAAGAACCATCACACCATCACTAGGAAAAGCATGGGGGGTGGAAATTACAGACACACTATGTTGATAGGCAATATGAACATGAGTTAACACTGTTGTCACAATTCATCTGATCATGGAATCAGCACTTATTTGGTGTTCGCTCAAAGAACCATCACACCATCACTAGGAAAGCATGGGGGGTGGAAATTACAGACACACTATGTTGAATGATTATATACTTGGGATTTTTTATTTACTCGATAACTACACAACAATTTCACTCACTGTAAAATCACAATCAGATACAATATCTAGAAATATTACAGGTAAATGAGGTTTTTTTTAAAGGTACATTTTAAGCTGAAAAGCCAAAAGAGGTTTGGTTGTCACATCTAAAAAGTTCCTATTTAATACAGCCAACTGCTGTTTAGCATTCTTTTTTTTTTTTTTTTTTTTTTTTTTTGTTTAGCATTCTTAATGGAAAGGTGAACATATTGACAGCAAATGATATCATTTTATTACTTTTAGTGTAAAAACTAACTTTCCTGATTTAATAATGCAATATGTGATTTCATAAAAAGTAAGGATTGCCTTCCAAGGCATATTGGCTTTAGGCTAGCATTTTAATTAGTTTCTTTTTTCTCCGAGAGTATTCTGATTAAATGGTAGCGTAAATATGCTGGATGATGAATGGAAAAATAATAGCTTCTTAGAATGTATCTTCCAGAGAAATAAAATGACTATAAATAATAAACTTTGCTACAAAAAATTAAGAGTTGACTATTTTGGAGGGGGAGATGCACAACACAGGTTTCACTTAAATAGCATTATAAATGTGTTGCTCTAGAATTATTTAAGAAGAAAAGGACAAGTCCATTCTATAGCTATACACCCTCATGAAAATAAAAAACAGACTGAGAAACAAATACCACATTGCCCAGATTCATGCTGGCTGGGGAACAGGCATAGGAAGATGGTCAGCACTTCCATGATCATAAAGATGCTTTTATTCTAAAACCCTGAGCTTGTCTTCTGACTGGAAACCGATCTACCATGTCCTTTTATACTTCCGCCACCAGCTTTCACTGCCTTATTGTACCAACTTATTAAGAACATGATGCATACAGCACTGCTGAGAGGTGTAAGGGAAGAATTTATACAAAGGAGAGCGAAAGGGGAAGGTGGTGAGGTTTCTAGATACATAAGTCGAGCTTACAAGTTTTCCCATGTCCAGGCACATTACACACAGTTATTAGTCTCGCTTTTGATTAGTTGTGTGGTTGAAAGAGTTTTTCCACATATTATCTCATTGGCTATTCACAACCACCTCCTCAGTAGCTACCTTCATCCCCTGCAAGAAGCTTTACCCAGAGTCACAGAGGCGACAAAGCCAAGGCTGGATCAGCTCTTTTGGTTCAAAAACTCCACATTCTGCCGAAACCTGTTTTGCTCAGTGGATAGAGCGTCGGCCGGCTTTACCCAGGGTCACAGAGGCGACAAAGCCAAGGCTGGATCAGATCTTTTGGTTCAAAAACTCCATATTCCAATATTCAAAACACCGAACTAAGGAGGTGATTGGAAAGTGGGACAAGCGCTCAGGGAGCCCGTAGAATCACTGAAGCTCATTGTTAGCTGACCCTCCCCCCACCACCATTTGTATGTCCCTTTCTTTCCTAGGTACCCAGGGCCCTACCACTGAGCTTCATCACCTGCCACTGGATTGCATTAAAAAAACTCCACATTCCAATATTCAAAACACCGAACTAAGGAGGTGATTGGAAAGTGGGACAAGCGCTCAGGGAGCCCGTAGAATCACTGAAGCTCATTGTTAGCTGACCCTCCCCCCACCACCATTTGTATGTCCCTTTCTTTCCTAGGTACCCAGGGCCCTACCACTGAGCTTCATCACCTGCCACTGGATTGCATGACTTCATGTGCACTGAGCAATGGAAATGTGATGGGTTATGCCTCCAGAAAGTGCCTCCATTTTAAAAAGAGCATCAAGTTTTAATCCAAAGGAATAATGCCGATGATGGGATTCAGGCACCAGGACAAAGACATCTTGCCCTTAAATCGTACCAGTAAGGGTGAAAGCTGGTGTGAATGAAAAAAATGGCTGACAGCCACATTCATGAGGTGTGTGTCTCCTTTCAAACAGTCTATGCGTCACAAGCATGGAGACATGAGAAGGACGTAAGGAGAAGTCTAACTGGTCCAAATCAGAATAACTGAGAGGTGGAAGCAGTATCACCCTAAGACCAAGAGACCCTGAACCCCTTCTCTGAGCCCCCCACACTTTCAGGGGTCCTCTGCCTGGACCCCTCCCATTGAGGGAGAGAAGGCCATGGATCCAAGGGGACATACCCATGCTGAGCCTAGCTGTTCCCCTCTTGACTTGCTCCAGATACCCAGACCTCATGATTCCCTGTCCCCATAGTCTCCGGGGTCTCTGCAGCCTCTTCCCAGGATCCATCCTTATAATCATGAGCTTCACTACATATGGGCCCTGAGCCTGAGGCGCCGCCATGGGGCAACATGGGGCAAGAGGATCTGGATAGAACTTGCCATGTATACTGCGGTCCCGTGGGCATGCATGTAAGGCTCCTCACAGTGAGCGCGGGGACCAGGAGTGAGAAGAGAAGGGCTGAGGAAAGAACTGGGAGGCTGTCTGTATTCTTACTCCAACCGCACAAACATCAGGAGTGAAGTCAAGCCTAAAAATAGTTGTAGAAATGGGTTACATCAGTGTCTGATGAGTCGCCGAGATTGTCCAGAGAGACCCTCACCCCCACAAACGCATGTACCACAGTCCAGCTGCCTACTCAGGTCCCCTCTGCAGCCGCCTTACTCCAGGCTGTCCATGCTCAAATGTTTTCTTGGTTTAATCCCTACTTCTTTGGGGCCATTCAGTGGCATCAACATATACGGGTTTCACCAATGCCTCCTCTTTGCACAAATGAGACGTTCAGTGAACGTCAGCCACTGGTGATGGTGTCTCATCACACGAGTGTTAGAAAATCTGAGCCCCTGGGACACCATGCTCACATAGTCGTCCATGTACTCGGCCCTCTGTGGCAGACCAAGAGTTCTTGGGGTTGACGGTGTGCATCGAAGTACACGGGTCAGTGTCCCAAAGGCCCGTTTACACGTTTAAAGGCCCTCGGGTTACTTCAGCCTGATGCAGTCCACCTCTTCGGTGGCAGGCACCCCCGTGGTTTTGAGATCGAGGTCTGCGCTGGACTTGCTGCCGTTGGAGGACGACTTCCAGTGCAGCTGCACGATCCTCTTGAGGTACTTGACGGTGTTGTTCTTGACCGTCACGAAGCACAGGGTGTTGATCATGCTGTTGCTCATGGCGATGCACTCGACGATGTAGAAGGCCGTGAGGTAGTGCTTCTCCTTCACGAACACGGCGGGGAAGAAGTCGCGCACCACGGTGAAGCCGTAGAAGGGGGCCCAGCACAGCACGTAGGCGGTGAGGATGCCCATGAGCACCAGCACCGTCTTCCGGCGGCAGCGCAGCCGCTTCCGGATCTGCTCCGTCTGGAAACCGGGGACAGCCTTGAACCAGAGTTCCCGCGAGATGCGGGCGTAGCACAGCGTCATGACGGCCACGGGGCCCACGAACTCCAGGCCGAGGATGAAGAGGAAGTAGGACTTGTAGTAGAGCTGCTGGTCCACCGGCCAGATCTGGCCGCAGAAGATCTTCTTCTGGTTCTTGACGATGATGAGAACCGTTTCCGTGGTGAAGTAGGCGGAGGGGATGGCGATGAGGACGGACACCGCCCACACCAGGGCGATCCAGCCCGTGGCCGTCTGATACTTCATCCGGGGCCGCAGCGGGTGGACGATGACCAGGTATCTAGGACAAGAACGCAAACGGGTCAGCCGCTGAGCCAAGAAAGTGCCCGATGACGAGATCTTTGCCACCGAATGGGGTGTGTGGAGGGAAAACGCAATGGTATAGGTATAGGGGCTTTCCAGAAAGGCAGGCTTGAATTCGGACCCCTGTTCCACCCCTTACCAGCTGTTGCAACCGCAAGCAAGTTTTGTTTCGTCTCTCTGAATCGCAGTTTCCTTATCTGCAAATTTTTTTGTTTGTTTTTAAGGATGAAATATGCTAATGTATACACAATTCCTGGCATATACTCAATAAATGGTAACTATTACTATTAAATGTAGTAATAATGCCTCCCATCCTGGCATGATTCCCAGGTCCTTCCTGTCTACAGGATCATTCATTCTAATTAACCCAGAGTTTAGAGCTAAAAGGGCCTGATAGATCCAAAGACTTATTGGGAGAACTTGCTCCTTCCAGTGGAAGCAGTGGGCAAAGTTGTGTCTTCATTCCACATTTTTGAAAACACTGCTCTTCATGCAAAGGGGGAGGAATACATGTGATCATTTATTTTACTTTCCAGGTGGAAAAATAGAGGCCAGAGAGAGATGAGTGGCTTTCTCAAAGTCATATACCATAGGACCCTTGGTAGAAAACATTTAACCCTATCTGACATGATGGATGAGAAAATCAATTGAGAATATACATGAATGTATCTTTTTTAACCACAAAGCACCAGATAGAAAAATATATTGCTTTTGTTCTCTCCCCCCGCCACCCCCCCACCCCCGAAAAAAAAAAAACACAAAAAACCACACTGTTGTTACCACAGAGGTCCAGGAGCAAAGACAGAGCACTTTCTGGGGGTTGTGAGTCATTTGTGCTGCATGAAAGCCTCCTTCCCAGGGTGAGTGCACATACTTATGCAGGAGCTTTGATTTCCTGGAAGACTTTCCAATCTCGCAGGGGATGGACATTGGAGGAGAGAAAGATAGGAAGTGAAGTGGGAGGGAATGACTAATCAACATTGGAAATAAACACATCCTCACTTGCCTACAGCTTATTCCAGGTAGAGCCAAGAACAAATGTGACAGGAGCAGGGAAGAAAGCCAAACCAATTCTGTTTTTTGAAACCAATCTTTTTGAGTTCATCTTTCTTGGAAATTTGATCGGAAGAGGAGGTTCATTCTTATTTTTTTCTTCTGATTATAATACTGCTCTTTCTGTCCTACGCCCCCCAACCCAAGTAGCCAGCTCCGTGGAGTGTGTCATTTGGAGAGTTAACTGGAGTGAGACTCCTGCTGTCTTATGGCTTCCAGATATTAGATGAAGTTGGAAAGGTTGAGTCCACCCTCTGAACACCCAGCTGTCTGCTTGACATGCACCACCACCAGCAACAATCGTTGGCACTCTCGCCAACCTCCTAGTGCTGAAGGGTGAAATGCAGTGTCTGCAGGGTGTTGGCAGTGCTTTTGTCAGTAAACATGTATGGGCAAAAGCCAAGCTCCTACAATGAGTGCACCGAACTTGCTCTGACTCATAGCAAAAACTAGGAACTTAGTGTTTTTGCTCTCACTAGCTCTCTCCCTCTCTGTCTACACCACCATGTTTCATTGATTACTTTGTCAAAGAATATTTCTATATTCATACACGTGTAGTATATGAATTTTCACTATATAATTCTATTCCTTCTTTTCCCAATAGTAATTTCCTACATCTTTATAATGTTTCAAAGTCAAAGTGTTTTTTCAATAAGTAGGAGAGAATGCTGATCTAGGAGTCAGAAGACCGAGAATCTAGTCCCAGCTTTGCCACAAACTTGTTATGTGAATTTGAGCCATTTTTCTTAGCCCTGTGGGCTCAATTTCCTCATCTGTAGCATAGGGATATTACCTGCCTCAACAACCTCACAGAGATACTGTAAGATCCAAACAAGCACTGCATATAAACAACAATAAGCTATTAATACACAAGACACTATTAGCGTCCTAGAATGTATTTTTTCTTTCACCTGTTTTTGCAAATACTGCATTTGAAAGTTCTCTACTACTTTCTCTTTTATTGGATATATTTTACTGTTTCTACTTATTTTCACATCAAAACTAACCTTCAGGTAATCTGTGACAACCCATCTGATAGTTTTTTTCATCCTGGCTTTCTCTGACATCACCCTAACTCTATCCACAGTCTTAGTTCCAGGAATTGAGCAAGAGGCGGTCCAAATACATTTACCAATAAGCAAATTGCAGAAACTGCTTTAAGGATTGCCACCAGCCTTGGCTATGCTAGGATCAAAACTCAGAACTCTAGTATTAGTAACACTTGCTTATGTTTGTAAAGCAGTTTACAATTTACAGAACATTTTCAAATCCACTTTCTCATTAGAGTAGGTAAGAGAGCAAAAATACCCACTTTACAGATAAGCAGACTAAGATTTGGAGAGGCTAAATAACCTGCCAAAAGCCACACAGCTAGAAATTGACGGGACCATGATGCAGACCCATCCATCTCTTGCTCCAAATGCAGTGGGTTCTCAAATACGCCATTTGTCCCCACCCTTTTCAACCAAAGCAAGCAATATCCCTTCGTCCTACCCTTCTCCTGACATCAAATAGTCCTTCTCTTTTCTCTCCATCACAACTGGTTTCTACTTATTAATGTTCCAAGGAGTCAGGCAATGGGCAGCTTATGAGTATGCCCTAGGCTTGCCCTGTGTGTCTACCACTACATTGGCTCAGGTCCAGATCCACTTTGCACCAACAAAGAATGAAGGCTGATAGACAAATGTCCAGGCAGTAATTGTCTGGTGATAGTGGGCTGGGTGATTAAACAAAGAGCATTTGGGCTCCCTCTCTGTCCCCAGGACCCAGATCCAGATCACACCATGGAAGTGGAGATTGCAGTAGTTACTAGGCCAGTCATGGGATGGGCAGGGATTGCATGACTTACTCCTTGGGCCAGCCAGCTCTGACCAATAATCTCACCGGGTAGCATTTGTAGGACCTGGGACTGAGGATGATTACTCATGCCTTAGCTGGCCTCATTCAGACAGAAGAGGAGAGCTGACAATGGCAGGCAGACTGGTCAGTTTTCCCTGGATTTGGGGTAAAAGAAGGAAGGGTCCCACAATGCCCCACATGCTATGGGATCTGAAGGATACACCTCCAGGACAGTACAGGTGTCTCCACATCAAAGAAACCAAGATCTGGAGGGCCAGGGGTCCTCTGATGACCTTTCTCAGTTTCCTGCTGCCATCAGATCTGACTCCCTGTGTCTAGCTAGATTTTGAGATCTTCTGGAATAGGACCTTATCCTTGACTTTCCAAATGTTCCTTGCCTCTGCCCTACATATTTTGAGATCTTCTGGAATAGGACCTTAACCTTGACTTTCCAAATGTTCCTTGCCTCTGCCCTACATCCTCTGCAAGGGATCTCATGCCTCAAGCCTTCCCACTTCTAGGCTGTTGTAAACACTGTTCCTCTTGGAAAACCTCTCCTCTACTTTGCGGATCACCATTTGTTGAAAGCCAGTTAAAAAGTCCCCCTCTTCCATGAAACCTCCTTTAACTCCTCAGATACACGATGATCTCACCCTTCTGTAAATTTCTTTTAAAATTTATTCTTTATCCTTTAACTGTTTCAGAAGTGTCACCTCACTCCCCACCCACCTCTCCCACTTTAGGTGGTGAGCTCCAGCGTGCAGGGACCATGTCTTACTTCTTTTATAAGCTTTTGCTGCCAGTGAATTATGGGCATCTAGGATTTTAGTGAAACTTCACTCTCAATAGTTCCTGGCACCAAGCAAATAGAAATGTAGTCAACCATGGCGGCAGCCCTCAAAAATATTGTAACCTTATTTGGAAAAAAGGACATAAGTGTATTTACCCAGCATGAGACTGGGAGACAGCCTTGGGCTCAATAATGGAAGGTTTCAAGAGCAGGCGAAGGAGTTTGAGGCATAGGTTGTAGACAATGAGTTCTTTGAGGTCTTTAGAGCCAGAGAGGGGAGACATACAAGACAGAAGATTAATTTGGCTGCAGTCTTGCTTTATTCCCTCAGGCCACAGGGGCCTTCTCTTTGTTCTTAGAACCCATCAGGTTTGTTCCTGTTCAGGGCCTTTGCACTTATTATTCCCTTTATCTGGGATGCTTTTTTATCAGTCTTCACAAGGCTGGCTTTTTTTTTCCTCCGCCATCTTTCAGAGGTAGGTTCAAAAGTCTTCTCCTCAGACACACTTTTCCTGACTCTACACCTGGTGTCTCCCACCCTCAGTCACTCTCAATGTTTTAGTGTTTGTTTGTTTTTGTTCAGAGTATTTCTCATGCTCTAAAAATGCCTTTCTTGTTTGTGTGTCTAACTGCTAACTCTCTCCATCCCATGGATGTAAGTTCCATGAGGGCAAAGAATTTTTTTTCTTATTCATCATATCCCCAATGCTTAGAATAGTATCTGTCACATCAGTCGTTCTACAAAAATGCATTATTTGAATGAATGAATGAATGAATGAATGAATGAATGTTAAATAGTATCTGTCACATGCAGTCGTTCTACAAAAATGCATTGTTTGAATGAATGAATGAATGAATGAATGTTTAGGGAGGATTATGAGGGGAGTAGGTTGGCAGAGAGCAGAGCCAAGAAACATGGAAGGCCAAGAGGAGACTATGATAGTCCAGCCCTGAGTGAATAGGTGGGAGGGAGGGGTAAGTATTGGCTGGACCTGGAAATGAAATGAATGCTGGAGAAAGGGAGAGAGTGGCCAGGACAGAGGAGACTTGCTAGTTTAGATGCCTGGAAAACCAAGGAACCAATAACAGAAACAAAGAAGTCCAGGCAGGTAGAAGAGTAACCGTTCTGTTCTGCTATATCTTGATAGCAGTGTTTCTTAGAAACCTTGTATTATTATCTTTTAAATCACATCATTAAAACAATCACTTCAATGAAAACAAAGAGGTTAACCAATCAAAAATATTCATTCATTTATCTGTGTGTGTGTTTTTGTTGTTATTCCTTTAAGGGTTAATTCAAGAACTATAATATCCACTGTTTTTTTAGTGTTTATTCTGTTTTAAACATTGTTCAAACAATTACCTATATTATATAATTTAATCCTCAAGGCAACCCAATACATTAGGTTTTCATATTATTCCCATTTTATACATGAGAAAACTGAGGAAGAGTAAGGTCAAATAATTAATATAAGGCTAATAGGTGGTACCACAGGAATTTAAACCCAGGCAGAATAACTGCTAACATTATTTTCCTACAGAAATTTCATTTTTAAAATGTACTTTTATAACTGTAGGTATATTGTTATATCAAGATAAAAATTAGTTGTCCAAAACTAATCAAATCAAACCTGAAAATCTGATCAAATCCTGAACAACACATGAGACCAGACAATAATCAATGAAGTCCTCGACTAAATTGAAATTAGATAGTAAAGACACATGAAAATAAAAATGCTTTGAAGCAAAGATTACAAACATCAATAAAAGAACTTAATGTTCTGGCACAGCTAGTTAGTTGGCCAAGGCCGTTGGATGGCCCTGTGCAGGCAACAATGCTTTCCTCCAATGTCTGGGTGCAAGTTTTCACTCACGACTCCATTCTGAACAACAGCAGTCTCTATGATGCTGTGCAGGTTCCCCAATTAATCTTTCTTATTGTATTTAAATTGCATTATATAAACTCACACAGCCAGAGAAATGCCTGCAGTATTTCAGACAGGCAGAGTTTAGTATGAAAGTAGGATAAGGACTTGTAGGAGTTCAGTAGATCAACATAGATCTCTCCTCTTATATGTTCAAAATAACCCAATTCCCATGAATTTGTCCTTGAAGCCACTCCCCACTACAGTGTTACACCTTTCGACAAGTGGACCCCCACATGGTGAAATGGATTTCACCCAGACAGCAGGTCACCCCCCCCACACACACACACCGCTGTTAGTGGCTGAGAACACCCCTTGTGAAAAGATGTCTAGCTAGAATGAAACTTCAGGAAATGACCCTGTATGCTTTGTCCTGTTGATGTACTAAGAGAGGTGGTGGTAGCTTCTACTTGTAGAAAAGGTCAAAGATAAGGTCCCTGGAGCTTTCTTTGACAGCTATGAAGGGGACTTAAGGGGCAGATACCCAGCTTGATTTCTCCCTCCTGCTCCTTCTGTAGGTCCACTCAGGGTCCATCTCTGGATGGACAATATACTGTGGGGCTCTGTGACTCATGTGGAAGACCTTGGCCAAGAAGAAGTAGCCCTCTGCAGGATGACCCTCTAAGCACCTTCTATGGGTGCAGACCAAGGGCTATTTAAACTTCTAACTCCCTGACATCATCCTTCCCAAGGCTCCACCCCTCAGTGGCTTTAAAGCCTGGTTCCCTTTTAACCCCCTTTTCTCAGGAGTGGTCTCTTTCCAGGTCACTGTATCCCTGCTTGTCCTGCTTATGGCTCCAGAAAACAGGCTCTATTTGCTGTGCTGCCTCCCAGAACATTGTTCTGACTATGAGAGACAGGCTGAACTCCACCAGAGCCCCGAGGCCATGGAACAGGGAGAACATGTGTGCTTCAGGCTTTCTGAGTTAAGGGAGAGAGACGGGCTGTTCAGATTCAAGTACACGAGGCCTGATTTGACCCTCAAGGTAACTGTCTCTACACTGTAACAAGGTGTTTTGTAATTAGAGTCCAACTTTCGGCAGAGGAGCTTGCAAAGGTTGTCCTGAGGGAACCAGAAACCACCCTGGTCATTAGCATAGGTGATTATACTAAATAAAAAGACTAAGCATAACATCAGAAAGATTTGCACTGATCTCACTGATTTTATTTACCTTCACTAGAAATAGGTCTTCTATGCTGCTGCATGCAAATGTATGAAGAGGGGCAAACAGACTAATGCAACAACTAAGAATAAATAAGCATATGTTTTCTTTTGGGTTTTTTTTTTTAGTTAGTTTGTTTTTCAAAACAAATCCCTCAATCTTATTGTAAAATCAACTGGTGCTGGTGGGGCTGGATAGTTCATGTTTCAGTAGAGTAAGTCTTAAAAAGACAGAAACCTCCGTCAAGATTTCCAAGTTGACTCAAGAGTTACCTGCCTAGCATTTAATCTTGTCCCTCCACACCTACTACCTGTCTCTCTCTAGACCTTGAACAGATACAACATCTGGGAGCATAACCATTGCAGAGGGATCCAAAGCCTTCCCACTGCCCAACTCATGGGGCTCTGCTACCTCCTGCCTGCCCAAAGCTGCAAATCTAGAACCCTTCTCACTGTCAGTCAATGAGCTACACTTGATCTTAGCAAAAAGGCCGAGAAGCCATGGGGCCAACTTTTGAGCCCTTATATATCCACATCTATGGTGAATACAGATATCTCTCATTAATTATAATTGCGACTAACAATTCCAATGCCCCTTCCTTCGTTGTCCCCACAGTCCCCTTACTCACCTGTCGATGGCGATAGCCAGCAAAGCATTGGTGGAGACGTAGAGAGAGACAGTACGCAGGTAGTTGACTGAGGCGCACAGGATGTGGCCATGCTCCCAGGAGAGCTGGCGCACCACGTAGTAGTCCATCTCAAAGGGGCAGCAGACAATGGCCACCAGGAAATCAGAGATGGCCAGGTTGGCAATGAGTAGGTTGGTGAGGTTGCGAAGCTTTTTGTAGCGGGCCAGGGCAGCAATGAAGATGAAGTTGCCAATGCCACAGACCAGCATGATGCCCACCAGGGCCATGCCAATGACAATCTTGGCAGCAAAAAAAGTCAGAGAATTGGTTACATCCTCATCTTCATCCAAGGGCATATCATAGTCGCCATAGCTGAAGTTAAATGGGAAGGAAGCAGCCTGGGCTCCGTGGGGGTCAAGCATGGAAAGGAAGCCAGTGGAGATGTTGGTGGCATTCTCATCCATGACTCCCAGGGTGATCTCCATTTGGCCAGGTGATGCCTTGAGCAACACAGCTGGGAATTCCTCTGGGATGAGGCCTGGGAAGCCGGTGTCTTCTCTCTCTGCTGACACTCAGTTCTGTCTTAATGAGTCAGAGTGTCCCTGCCAGCATCTTTGGGGTTCAGCTCCATCCTAAGCCTTTAAAAGACATAAAAAATAGTTGGCTATATAGCTGAGTGAATCCGGCCAAATTTAAAACCATCCTGTAACCTAAGCAGATCCATTAGCCACCTGCTCAGAGTGAACATTGGGTGATGGAGTGGAAATAAAAAAATAAAACAGTGAGAGAAAAGAAATTTATCAACCACATACCCATTCATTCACGGAAGATTGGATTGCTGTAGAGACCATCAGCACTGCCTCTGTTTATTTCCCTTCCACTGAAGACTCTGAAATGTTACACTTTTTCTCAGGGACCAAAGTTAGAAGGCTGAAGAGAAGGAAAGTGACCTGCTCCAAACTCCATTTCCTGTCCTGACAGCCTGGACTTTGTCCTTGTGGAATTGTCCCATTCTGTTGCTTAAAAGAAGTGATTCTAAATACAATCAAAGAGGGAGGGCTTTGAGACAACCCTGTCTGCTCTCCAGGAGTTGGTCTCTCTCCTTCTGGCAAAACACTGCCCTAAAATCACAGAGCCTCCTAGCAGCCACCCTCCCCGCTCCTCACTGGGCTTGCTGTCCCAACATACAAGTCTGCAGTGACCCTACAAGCTACCCACAGTCTTTACCAAGGCTCGACCCCAGGCAGAGGCCATAGGGTAAAAGACAGCCTAAGCGCTGAATGGCTTAGGAAGGGGGCTCTGGAGCAAAATGCTTTCTGTGGCTGGTGTGTGTCCTGAGGCAAATAGCTTAAACACTCAGAGTTTCAGCGTCCTCTAGGCAGGAGATCAATAATGTCTGTAAAGCAAGGAGGTCCTTGGAGACGGAGGGTGTTACACCCCAGAACTGCAAGGAATGACTATCAAGTGCTCAGGCCTCCCAGTCAGCTGCAAAGAAGGGGAGGGAAATCCTAACCTGGATGACCCCATCACACCACATAACAGGGCTGAGTGAGAGGGGAGAGGGGAGAGGGGAGGGGCTGTCCTCTGCGCTGCTGGGGACAGAGAACAACAGGAAGTCCCCTGTCCCCTGCCCTCTCCCCTAGTCCCAGTCCTTCACAGGCTTGAAAACATCAGACCAGGTTGCTGGGGTGTAAAGGGAGGGCTGGGGCCTGGGGAGCCCTGGAAATGTCAGGAAAGCCAGAGTGAGGAGATATGGAAAACCTGAGGTTCCTGGAAAAGGGAGACCCCTAGGACCCCAGGAAAGCCTGCTGCCCAATTCCTCAAAGATGAGACATCTGAGCTTGTCTTTAGGGGGACCAGGGTTAAAGTTCCTCTGTATCCCCAATTAAGTTTAGCCCCATTCTTGCCTCTCTCCCCAGTTCCTCCCCCCCCTCCCCCCACGTTTCTCAGGGTTTTTATTTCCTTCCTCTGAGCCTTCAGTCCTGTCCCTCAGGCCTTGCCCTCTGCCCCTGTCAGGTGTGAGGAGCTGAAAGGTCCCAGGGACCAGGCTCGTAGCCCAGACAAGTATGGCTGCAATCCAGGTGGGATGCTCCATACCCCTTGCAGACCCTGTGTCTTGGAGGCGTGCCACCTCTGAGGGTAGGGTACCCAAAAGCATGTCAGCCAGAAGGCTCAAAGGCAGGTTTTTAAAACTTCTTGTGGGGCAGGGTGTTCGATTTTAGGATCTGGGGAGAAATTGCCCAGCGGTCTTTAATCCTTAATTCTCACCTCTCCCAGAAGAACCCTATTCCCATCAGTGTCCACTGGGGACCCTGCCAGACCCTTCCTCCGCCAAACCTGGAAGCCACTTTGCAGCCCCTGCTGATCAGCCCTCGCCTGCTCTCAGCTTTGTCCTCGGCGCTTCGGAGGCTACACCTAAGGGCAGGAGCGGGTACCCGGCTCCCCGGAAGAATTGAGCTCCACTGCCAGTCTCCCGAAAAGCCCCTTCCCCACGCAAAGCCTCGGCCCCGCCGCGGCCGGTGCGGCGCGGGGGTCCT
>NW_005371410.1:117200-153231 GCF_000412655.1 Myotis brandtii
GTGCCCCTCGGGGAGGGCTGTGCCCGCCCCAGGGCCCGGGACTTCTGGCTGTCTCACCTGGTCAGCCCCGCGCGTCCGCCAGAGTGGGTGGACACGGCCGGCTTCGCTGGTGAGGTTTCAAAGCGCCGGGAGCAGCCTCCGCCCCTGCCCATAGCACCGCCCGCGCAGGACACGCTGGGACCCACCCAAACCTCGTTCGCTTGGATGAGCCCAACTGGACACTGGGGTCAGCATCAGTTGAGCCGCTCAGATACTGTGTAAGAAAGGCTGAGAGAAGTGCTTTTCCCAAAGCAACCCAGTGGGGGAGGTGGGCAGTGTGGATGCCGGAAGGAGGGGGGCGTTCCCCACCCACTGGGGATGTCTGGTCAGAAGAAGACTAGGATGACCAGAGCTAACTTACAGAGCACCGTCTCTGATTTCTCAGAAATCTGTAGATTTCTCAAGAAGTTAAATATAGAACCACTCTATGCTCCAGCAGGTCCACTTCCAAAAACATTGAACGCAGGGACTAGGATACTTGTACACCAATGTTCATGGCAGCATTATTCAAAATAGCAAAAGATGGAAAGAACCCAAATGTCCACCGACCCATGAATGGAATTTTTTAAATGTGGCATATACATGCATTACAATGCTTCCCATCCTCAAATAAAAAAGAAATGAAATTTCTTTTGTTGATGAGAATGTGGAGAAATTGAAGCCCTGTGCACTGTTGGTGGGAACGTAAAATGATACAGCCACTGTGAAAAGCAATATGGCACTTCCTCAAAAAGTTAAAAATAGGATTACCATATGGTCCAGAAATTTCACTTCTGGATATATACCCAAAATAATTGAAAGCAGGGTCTCAAAGAGATACTTCCACACTCATGTTCATAGCAGCATTATTTACAATAGCCAAAGATGGAAGCGACTTGAATGTCCATCGACAGATAAATGGATAAACAAAATGTAGTGTATACATGCGATGGAATATTATTCGGCCTTGAAAAAGAAAATTCTGGAATTTACAGGTTTCTGCTTGTGTATTGGCAGCACCATAGCTTTGGAAATAAATTATTAAAACAAAACAAAAAAAAAACAAAAAAAAAACAAAAAAAGAAAAAGAAAATTCTGACATATGCTATAAAATTCTAACCTATGGATGAACCTTGAGGACATTACTATGCTAAGTGAAATAAGCCAGTCACGAGACAATACTGTATACTTTCACTTAAATAAGGTACCTAGAATAGTCAAAATCATAGGGACAGAAAGTAGAATGTTGGTTGGCAGGCAGTGGCTGGAGGGGAAGGGGAAGTTACTGTTTAATGGGTACCCAGTTTTAGTTTTGCAAGATGAAAAAAGTTCTGGAGATGGATGGTGGTGATGGTTCCAACAATATGAATGCACTTAATTCACTGAACTGTACACTTAAAAGTAGTTTAACATTGTAAATATTATGTGTATTTTATCACAATAAAAATTGTGGTAAAATATTGATACATGCTACAATATGGGTGAATCTTTTAACATTGTTATTATGTGTATTTTATCACAATAAAAATTGTGGTAAAATATTGATACATGCTACAATATGGGTGAATCTTGAAAGCATCATCTTAAGTAAAATAAGCCAGACACAAAAGGACAAATATTGTGACACTGTGTATCAGGAGAGGAGGAATGGGGAGTTATTGTTTAATGGACACAGACTTTCTATTTTGAATAATGAAAAGTTCTGGAAATGGATAGTGGTAATAGTTGCACAACATTGTGAATGCACTAATATCATTGAATTGTACACTATAAAATGGTTAAAATGAGCTAGAACAGCTCAGACCTTCTTACCAAGGCATCCAAGGCCAATCCTAGTTCGGCCTCGAATTGTCCATGTTGGAAAGGGCGCTGCCTGGGATCTGGACCTTCAATCCACTTGCCACTATCAACTATGTGACTAGGGCACCCTTTCCTAATTTGACTCATTCAAAATGAATGAGTTGGCTTGCACTAAGTCACTGCCAGATTCTAACACTTCATGTAGTATCTTCCCCTGGTCTATATTCTTCCCTGGACACCTTGCCCTGTCATTTGCACAATACTTGCATCATTTGCAAAAATGTCACAGCCCTTCTACATCTCTGAGCCTCATGTCTGCTGGGTCATGGAACATGGTAGTGGTTAAGAGAATGACATATGGAGTCAGCTGCCCCCTCTCTACCTAGCTCTGCACACAGGACCTGCATGCCGTGGGTGGTATGGGAACCAAAGCCTAGCTTGCCCATTTGTAAATTCCAGGTGACAATAGCTCCTACTGCATAAGTTTGCAATGAGGATTAAATAAGGTAAGGTAGGTAAAGTGCTTGGCACAATGCCTGGTGCTTAGCCGGCACCTGATAAATACCAGTTGTTATAATCGCTCTGTGATGCTTTTCGTATCTTGCTCCATGAGATCTTAACCACCTCTGGAGACTTTGCTCATGGATCATTTCTTCCAGGATGTATTCCTTGATTCCCCCAATGCTTTCATGTCTTTCCTTACCACTTGATGCCTTTCTTTAAATGCACCTTTGTGTATGGATTTGCTTTCCATCTTGCCCTGTTGCCTGAGAAAGGGCTATGTCTCATACATTTTTGAAGTCTCTTCTACACTATTTCTCAAACTTGCCTAATGATAAGAATTATCTGGCGTTCTAATTAAATGTGCTAATTCTTTGGTCTCACCCCAAACCCAGAGAAGGGGCCTAGAAATCTGTGTTTTTAACCAGCACCCCAGGCAATTCTTATTATCAAATTAGTTTAGGGATCTGGGGACCTAGAACAGAGCCTGGTACAAGATAGACAAATGTTGATTTGTCATTCCACATAGCAAATGTCTTCCATATATATATCTCCACTCAAAAATCAGAAACAAAGCACAGACTGCACTAGTTGTCTGTTTCGGTGTAACAAATTACCCCCCAAACCTTACAACAACAAACATGAATTTTCTCAGAGTATCTGAGCATCAGGTGGTTCCAGGATCAGGGTTCACTCAAAAATCAGAAATAAAGCACAGACTGCATTAGTTGTCTGTTTCAGTGTAACAAATTACCCCCAAACCTAGTGCCTTACAACAAACCTGAATTATCTCACAGAGTATCTGAGCATCAGGTGGTTCCAGGATCAGGGTCTGTCATGACATTGAAGTCAAACTGTCAGCCAGGGCTACAGTCAAATCTACAGGCTAAATCAGGAGGAGGATCCACCTCCAAGGTCACTCACAAGGTTGTTGTTAGGTCCAGTTTTTCACTGGTGCTGCATACTTTAGCCATGTGGGTGCAGTCATAGGCTGCCTTCCCCCATTGCTTCTATTATAAACTGTTCACCACAAAAAACAACAAGTGTGTGAATGCCAAGAGGTGGGGATCCTTAGGGACTGGTTTGGAGGCCATCTTGGAGGCTGGCTACCATGTATGTGGACCTTAGAATTTTCCTTCTCCCCCTTCAAAGATCTGGCAAAGAAAGGTACTTGAGAGTAACAAAGAAGGTTAGCCACAATGAAGAAGGTTTTTACCTTTGGAGTAGGGAGGCCTTGGATGATTTCTGGAGTTAAAGTCAAGAGGAAATAGTTGGGATAAGGTGCTGGCCAAGGATCAGCATGGGGAAAATGGAATAAATAGACGTAGATATAGTTTGGCAAGTTCTATACATTGCAGGTCCTATTGAGCAATGGTTTAAAGGGTGTGGTCCCTGCATGTCATTTTCTGCCAAAAGCTTCAAGAGATCCCTTCCATCTAGGAGACAAACACTCATCAGAGCCCTGTTTGAATAGTGGTTTCTGTGTCAGAGTTAAGCTAGGACTACCTTGGATTAGAGCAAAATCTGGAAGTAAAAAAGTTAAAAAAAAAAAAAAGGAAGGGAATATACAAAATCACTAACTCCAATGATGTAAATTTTTTTTCAAACTTGTGGCCCCTCAAACACTAAGAGCCTAGAATTTCCTGTGACTAGAGTCTGCTGCCAGGAGGAAGCTACAATATGTAGGAAAACTCGCCATCCCAGGGAGCCTTCATCAAACAAAGTCAAGGAACTCCTTTGGAAATCACTTTCTTTGGAGTTGTCCCCTAAACAATGCCCTTGGACTACTGTGGATATTTTTCTTTCCTATTCCACTGGCAGGAATCATCCCAAAGGCCCTTTGAACTCTCATGTTTTTATCATTTTATTCTTTAATTATGTCCTTTGGTTCAGACGTGGCAGTTTTTAACATCTTGGGGCTTCTTTTAGCCATGTAACTCCTGTGATGCTCTAGTGTGCACCACATAGAAACTCAGCTCAAGGAGGCCTCCTCATTCAGTGAGCACTCATGTTGAGAAAGAAGCAAACAAATGCTCCAGAGGGGAGGACCCTAGTCCAAGGAAATGGAGAGAGGTGATTTCTGAGCCCAGATTGGAATCCAAGTCTCCTGACTTTCAGCCCAGGCCTCCATCTCTGGCCGGCCACACCCACAATATGGACTGCTACCTGTTCTCAATTTCCATACTCCTTGACTCCAGGGTCCAGCCATGTCTGGCAAATGTATTCAATCAGGTTAGGTTTTGCTTTCGTCAGATTTGTTCTCTTGGCACATGCTCTCACCCAGTGCCATGAACAAAATCAAGGATTCCTGGAAGATACCCAGAGCTGGCACAGTACTCATCCTTTTCCAATTACCTCTCCAGCATCCGAGCCAGCAATGCTCGCCCAGCTTCCCAAAGCCCACTCAGCAGGTCCCGGACTGCTCTCTGCCAGCCCCCTCCACCTCCTCACAGCCCCCTGGAAGAGACGTGAAGGAAGATTCAGATAGGTCCAGGGACATGCCCTCCTTCCCGATGGAAGCCCATACCCTTCAAAGATGGCAATCACTCATGAATTTCACTGGTTTAATGCCATCCTTAAAAAATTCTTAGTAATTGGCAAAACTAATCCTATGTTTATCAGGAAAAATAAACATTCCTCGGAAACCAATACAAAAATATATTTTTTTAAAAAAGAATAAACAGGTAGCAGCATACAAGAATTTTTTTTTCAATGGAGTAATAAGAGGAAATTTGACCTATTAATATAAAAATATGAAAGTTCAAGAAAAAAGTGAGTTTGAGAATAAAGTGGGCCCACTGTCTTGGCATGAAGTCTGATAACTCAGGGGACTCACTAATCTGGAATATTTTACAGGGGGGTCAGGGGTGGGAGAGGTGAGGACAGGAATGGAGCTGACACATGATATCTGTCTCAGATCCTAGTCTTCCTGATTAAGCCCAAAGTAACAGGGCTATAGACACGGGGACTCTGGGAGACAGGAGGACACCAGTAGTGCTGTTTGGGGGGCTCCCCTTGTTTGGCTCTGATGTGGCGAGGGCCACATGGAATGCCGCAGTGCCCTGGCCCCTTGCAGGTTCAGCTTCTGAAACCCTGAGGTGGGTCCTTTCCACAGGGCACTCTCAGGGGAAGCAACACAGCCAGGCCCCTAAAGTCCTTGTGAAAGGATGTGTTCAGGAGCTGGGTAGGAGGGAGGAATGTGAGAGGATTATTCAAGAACTTGAATGATAACTTGAACTTGAACCCCCAAGGACTTCCAAAGATGAGGGTCTGAACTTTTTGCTTTATGCAAATGATGGCAGGAGTCAGTTATATCTTCATGTGGGGCTAGGGAATCCTGGTGAAACTGGCAGGGACAGGAAAAAAGCTTTAAAAAAAAGCAGCTTATATCACCTATATCACCAAGTACAACACTCAGGGATAGTGATTTGGTGATTCATAGCCATTATCTTACTAATATTCCCCATTAATATTCTTTGATACAGATAGTTCACTTTCATGGTTTCTTCTAAGAAAAAAATTAAAAGAATATTCATAACACTATAAAAAATAATAAAACATTCAAAAAACCCCAAATCCATGGAAATTGGTTTAGGTATCTGTAAGTTTCCTAGGGCTGCTATAACAAAGTATTGCAATCCAGGTGTCGTAAAACAACAAAAAATTATTCTTTCATCGTTCTGGAGGCTAAAGTGAAATCAAGGTGTAAGCAGGACCATGTTACCTTGGAGTCTCTGAGTAGAATCCTTCCTTGCCTCTTCCTAGCTTCTCATAGGCCGTCAATCTTGGCTGTTCTTCAGCTTGCAGCTCCATCACTCTGCCTCTCTTATCACAAGGTGTTCCCCTCGTGTGTTTCTGTCTTCATATGGCATTTTCCTGTAGTCATAATGGATTAGGACCCATCCTCACGACTCTATCTTAACTTTATTACAACCACAAAGACTCTATTTCTAAATAAGGTAACTTTGAAAGGTACTGGAGGATTAGATTTCAACATAACTTTTGGGAGGACACCATCTAGCCCATAACAAGCATGTCAGAAAGGGGGCTGTGAAACGAATCGGGATAGAAGAACAATGGGAAGGGAGATGACTGGAAAGAGCCATTTGTAGGGCTTCTGGGGCCATAGTAATTTCTTTTACTTGATCTGGTAGCTAGTTGCACGCATGCGTTCAGTTGACAAAAATTCCTCCAGCTGTACACTTGCAAAATATGCACTTTTCTGGAGGTACAGTATATTTAATTAGGCTACAGTGCTTTAAAAGTATATTGATTGACATGGAAAGATAGTCATGGTGTATTACTGAATGGAAAAACATCGGGTTACAACACCATATTGTAGTATGATTCCCTTTGGAGAGAAATATCTGCATTCATCTAGTAGAAGAAATGGTGAAACAAAGCAAATTGCTAACACTCAACTCAGAATGGAGAGAAAATATACTTTTCCCTTCATTTCAATTATTTGTATTTTCTGATTTTTAAAAAATGAATTTATATTACTTGTATAATGCTTTAAATTTCATAAATGAGAAAAGGATGGGATAATCGATAACAATAAATAGGAGATTCAACTATTTGGAAAAGTCTTTATTTAGATCTTTATCTCACACTATATTCTAAAATTCAATATGGAAGTATTAAGGAGTTAATTCAAAAAAAGTAAGAACTGAAAGAAAACACTGATAAAAATTTATCTGATTTCAGAGTATTGAAGGCTTTACTAAGCAAAGAAAAAAACCCCAAATCAGTAGAAAATATCCCAAAGGAGAAGATGGATAGATTTTTCTACATTAAAGTTTTAAACATTTGAAAGGCAAAAAATCATAAACAAAGCTAAAAGACAAATGTCAAACCAGGAACAATATTGATGACAAATATTGCAAACAAAAGGACAAGAAAGTATGAAGTACTATTTCATTATAACAAAAAAGTAGTATCTCAAAAGAATAATGGGCAAAATACACAAATAAGCAATTCACACACAAAAATGTAAGTAACAATAAAGATGTATTTTAAAGTGCTTACCCTCACCAGTAATCAAAGAATGTCATCTAAAAACAAATGAGATACCATTTTGCCTATCAAATTAGCCAAGATCACAAACTGTAAAAATTGAAATTAGATCAGTAGCTTAATTTCAGAATTCAAATAAACCCTCTAGCTTTGGAAGTATCTTGAGCTTTCTTTGCTTCCTCGACCTTTACTGCATTCATCCCAGAGCAGCTTTATAATAAATGCGGGTTGATTCAGTTAATTCCCCACAATCATTTCCCCCTCTCCTGATTTTAGGTCTGCCTGACATTTTCTGGAGCTGCAGCCAGGAGAATAGCCATGAGCACAGGGCCAAGAAGATGATGTCATTCCAATTAAAGTCTCAGAGTTCCGTGCTCCCAGAGAAATGCACAGGAGAAGGGTGAACTCAAATTACACTTAAAAATGTGTAATTAATCTTTTACCTGGTTGATTGAATAAGTTATAGTCAAGCCATTTTTAAGTCGTGTGCGTGTGTGTGTGTGTGTGTGTGTGTGTGTAGTAGTAGTAGTAGTAGTAGTAGTAGTAGTAGTAGGAAACAAGTGACACACATGGCAAGTAGTAGTAGTAGTAGTAGTAGTAGTAGTAGTAGTAGTAGTAGGAAACAAGTGACACACATGGCAAAGCCCCAGAAGCACTTTTTATCGCTGGCCAAAAGCCAGACTGTAATGATACTGCTGACCTAATGAAAATACTTTCAATATTAATTAACCCCAAGAGCTGGAGGAGGTAGAGAGAAGTGAGAATATTGAGAAGGACAAAGGACTAGGGCTTCCGGGAAAGTGGGTAAAGTAGAATGGAAGCCATCTGTTGGTAAGAAGGGTTCGAGAAGAGTTGAAGTTGCCAACACAGAAATGCCACTGTTACCAATCCAAAGCCTGACTCTTTGAAAGGCCAAAATTCAAACCGTCAGAGTTTGGAGTAAGGGAAGGTTTATTGATCAAGGGAAGGTTTATTGATCGAGAAGGCACCAACTGAGAAGATAGGAGCCCAGGTCCATCTTAGCCAAGTACAGAGGCCAGGCTTCTTTTAAGTCAGGGGAGGGGAAATGGAGGGGCTGTTTTTGTAAAACTCCAGCCTCAAGCAGGATTCCTTTAATGATGAACGCGTCTATGTGGGAAACTAAGTCAGTGCTATTAGCCGGAAGGCCATGGGAACAAAGCAGGCCTGAACAAGATGCAGCAAGAGAGGAAGAGCATTTCTCTGTTGGACCACTTTGTGTGGCAGCACCATCTCTTTGACTCCTTGACTCCCTCACCAGCTTTTTCCCTGTGGATGATGTCACTCATCCATGCTCAGGTGTGTCTGAGCTCATGTTCTCTCTCTCTCTCTCTCTCTCTCTCTCTCTCTCTCTCTCTCTCTCTCTCTCTCTCTCTCTCTCTCTCTCCCTCTCCCTCTCCCTCTCTCTCTCTTCCTTCCACCATATGAAATACTATTCTCAAGAACAAGGATAGATATACAGATATATAGATATCCTATATAATAAAGAGCTAATATGCTAATTAGACCAAACAGCAGAAGGACCGTCCACACATCCTTCCAGAGGGCCATCCAGACAACCTTCCCAATGAAGCTGGGGCTGTGAAGGCTGGCTGAGGCTGCAAGGGGCTGCAAGGGCTGGCTGAGGCAGTCAGGCTGTGAGGGCCAAGCCCCTTGCATGAATTTCATGCATCAGGCCTCTAGTGTATATATAGAGAGATATACAATGTTCAATTAGGCATAGTACATGAAGTATATTTTTTTCAATGTCTTTAACTTATGTCTGTGAACACAAAAGTAACATGTGTTGTTTTATTTTTTTAACCTTATTAAGTATAGAAAACAAAAATTCTTACACTTTTATCCCTAATCTCTTTATTAGCAGTTTGGTATAGATATTTTCCTAAATACAGTGTCTTAAAATAACCTTATAAATAATCTCTCAATGTGATATTAACATATGTTAATGTATAATTTCAGCAGATAGAGAGAATAGACTATAAAGTCACAAATGTTCAAAATAACCCCCCTCCCAGTGCCAGAGTATTAGTTTAACATTACAATGGTGTACATGGTTTGTAAAATACTTCCTGTGTAGATACGTATTAAAGAAACCAGGTAGAAGACTGAACAACCCGAGCTTTGGTAGAATTCCAAGCTCAGATGACTTTCCCTGGGGAGATTGTCTCTTGGGACCCATGAGGACAAGACAGCGAGGCAGTTATTCTGCATCGTAGTCACGCCCAGGCAGGAAGTGAATGGGCCTTGGGCTTGCAGGAGGAAGGAACATTTGGGGTTGTGTGGTAGGGAGGAACGAAGAGGCTGTAAGGAAGATCCTATGGTGGAAGTGAACTGCCCTGGTCTTAGAGAAACAAGACGGTTGTGTGGCCAGACTCCTTCTCCACTTTTCTGACTGATACCAAGGAATCGTGAGAGAAAGTGTAACAGTGTGTTGAAGCCCCAGGTTCTAGGCAGCAGCCTCCGTGACACCTCTGACCAGGAAAGCAACCAGAACTGACCCTTTGGACCCAATACTGGAGAGAAGCGCCTTCTGGTATTAGAGGCAGGAGCAGAGAAGAGAGGACTCTGTTGAGAGTCTCTGGGTTAAACAGTTTAAGCAGTAACTGCCACAGAGCTCAGCTACACACAGAAAGTCTGAAGAGATCTAAAACAAATATAGAGCTTGATGTAGTCATAAAAAAATACTTCCAGCAAAGAAAAGTCCAGGACCAGACAGCTTCACTTCTATCAAATGTTTAAAGAAGAATGAATACCAATCCTTCTCAAACTCTTTTAAAAAATAGAAAAGGAGTGAAAACTTTCCTAACTCATTTTATAACACTAATATTACCCTGATATTAAAGCCAGACAAAGATATCACGAGAAAGCTCTAGACCAGTATCCCTTATGAATATAGATGCAAAATCCTCAACAAAATACTCACAAGCCAAATGCAGCAACATATAAAAAAGATTATACACCATGACCCAGTAGGATTTATCTCTGGAATTAATATACCATATGAATCAAAAAATGGCAAAACCATATGATCATCTCAATTGTTGCAGAAAAATTTGACAAAATCTAACTCTCTCATGTTTAAAAACACTCAACCCACTAGGAATAGAGGGAACTTCCTCAGCCTTATAAAGGACATCTATGAAAAACCCAAAACTAACAGTTCAAAGGTCAGCAGTTTGAGTAATCAGCAGGAAAAGCTTCAACAAAAGTAATTAGTGGATTTTAAAAACACCCTGTTATCTTTTATTTATTCAGTTTCACACAAACTTTTCAGAATGTAAAAACAACAAAAATTATCATTAAATTGTTCTAAATAAGCCAGAGGCATTCACAGTCAAGATTTTACCTATTGGCTTTGTCTGAGGTGCACAGGTTATCTCTGGAAATGGAGGAGACTGGCTCCCAAAGGGAGACTCCAGCTGCCTCCACAGTTCGCTCCTCCCCCACGACCCAGCCATTCATCCTCTGGGTGCAGACGCCATGCCTGGCCAAAGAAGGGACAAGTGGTCACTGAGCACCTGCCATGCGCCAACACTGTATATGCATTGTTCACTCAATCCTCACAACCACTTTCTGAGGTAGGTCCTAGGATTCATTCCACTTTATATTGGAAAAAAGTCTTGTAGTAATAAAGTCACACAGGCAGTAAATGGCAGAGCTGGGATTCAAACTCATGTTTCCAGAACTTAAAATGCATGCCCCTTCCATTCTGATGAGGCAAACAAAGCATTGATTTGGAAAACAGGGCAAGATACAGGACCGAACATGTCCTCCAAACCCATGTTTAGGGAGTTTTAAGAAGCTTCTTGGGGTTTTATTTTGTTACCTCTACAAAAATGATTTTTTTAAATCCTCACCCAAGGATCCTTTTCCATTACTTTTAGGTAGAGTGGAAAGGAGAGAGAGAGAGGGAGGGTGGGAAAGAGAGAAAGAGAAACATTGATGTGAGAGAGACATATCAATTGGTTGCCTCCCTCACGCCCCAACTGGGGCCAGGGTAGGGGATTGGGGGTGGGGGGTGAGGGTGGGGAAATGAACCTACAATCCAGGTATGTGCCCTTGACCGGAATCGAATCTGAGACCCTTCAGTGCACGGGATTATGCTCTAACCACTGAGCACACTGGCCAGGGCTACAAAGATAATTTTTAATGAGTTGTGCATCAGCATCACCTGAGGAACATTTTCATTATACACATGCCTGGGATTCACCCCTGGAAGTTCTACTTAGCAGGAGAATACAATGTGTTAAGATTTTCTTGTCATTTCTAGAAAAGATACCAAATAAAAATAGTGAGAGAATTAATTAAGCTCAAAAAAAGTATACTGAATAAAAAAGGGAGACTTAATTAAGTCGGGGCTAAGTTACTGGCTCTTAAAGACATGAGAACATCTCAGTAGGGTAGCATTTTGTTTCCTTGTTTGTAATCCTTGAATCGGACTAGGTTGCCTGGGGCTCCAGCAACAGCTGTATTCAAAGAGCAGTTCTTTTTCCTGTCCTCAATTCAATTCAGTCATTTTTTAATGCCTTCTCTTCAAAAGGCTACTTTTTTTTAAAGAAGTCACATCAAGAAGAAAAGGTTAAGTTGAAAAATAAATTTAACAAACATTTATCGACTGCTTGTTGTATGCAAAGCCCCATGCCAGGCAATGCAGATCTTGAAAGAAGAGGGCATTTCTTCTTTCAAGGTAGGGAGGGCATTTCACAAAAAAGAAATAGCTTCTCTAACACTGCTCAAAAACAATGTGATTGTTCAGAAAACTTGTGCTAGATTTTTATTATTGTAAATGTGATCAGTTACTTCTTCAATGTATACATACATCTTGCCCCCCAAAAAGCTCCTTTTAAGCCATAGGGGCTGTGCAGAAGACTGTGTTATTTGTTAGCAATTATTTGTTTACACTCAGCTATAGGTAGAGTATACTTTCCTAACTGCAATAGCCTCCTTCCTCCTTGATGACTTTGGGCTTCGTCAGATGACTTACTTACTTTGGCCAATGGAATGTGAATGAATAGACTCTATATGGCCACTCTCGTGGTTTTGCTTGACCTTCTGAGCTCCTGCCTTCCACCTGAGAACAACCTGTCTCAGAAGTGGCTGCTCCCTTAGTCTTGCTTCCAAAATGAGAACATAGAGCAGAGGATCTTCCCCACATGTTGGACCAAGTGCAGCCTGCCCAGAGGCCCAGCCATTGACCGATGAGTGAAACATAAATGTTTGTGATTTAAGCCACCGAGTTTTGGGGTTGTTAGTAATGCACCGTTATTGCACCAAAGGCTGACTAATACAGCCTGAAATGGGTTACAAAGACACTAGAATCATGAGATGCTGGTGTATTTAGAGAGATCATCTAACTTAGTGCCCATACTAGTTTGCTAGGACTTCTTCTAACTAAGTACCCAAGTAAGTGGCACAAAAAACAGAAATGTATTGTATTACAGTTTTGGAGGCTGGAAGTCCACGATGGAGGTGTAGTTAGAGTTGATTCTTGCTGAGAGATGTGCAGGAGAATCTAATTACAGTTTTGGAGGCTGGAAGTCCACGATCGAGGTGTAGAGTTGATTCTTGCTGAGAGATGTGCAGGAGAATCTGTTCCATGTCCCTCCCCACTTCTGGTGGTTTGCTGACAGTCTTTGTAGAAGCATTACTCCAATTTTGTCTTCCATCCTCACATGTTGTTCTCCTGTGCTCTTTTCTGTGCCCTGATTTTTTAATAAGGCGTGAAATCTTTTATAAGGAGACCAGTCATATTGGATTAGGGGTCCACTCTACTCCAGTATGACTTCATCTTAACTAGTTACATCTGTAATGACCTTATTTCCTAATAAGGTCACATTCTGAGGTACTGGGGACCAGGGCTTCTACATATGAATTTGGGGGGGAATACA
Organism: Myotis brandtii; assembly: GCF_000412655.1. Taxonomy (NCBI): domain Eukaryota; kingdom Metazoa; phylum Chordata; class Mammalia; order Chiroptera; family Vespertilionidae; genus Myotis; species Myotis brandtii. The sequence continues at coordinate 130,442 of NW_005371410.1, forward strand.
GTTCAATTCATCATAGTGTTTTTTATTTTATTTTTTTAACTACATTTTAATTGATTTCAGAGAGAAAGGAAGAGGGATGGAGAGATAAAAACATCAATGATGAGAGAGAATCATTAATTGGCTTGCTCCTGCATGCCCTGTACTGGGGATCGAGCCCACAACCCGGGCATGTGCCCTTGACTGGAATTGAACCCGGGACCCTTCAGTCTGCAGGCTGACACTTTATCCACTGAGCCAAAATGGCTAGGGCTATCACAGTGCTTTTTATACTTGTACTCCCTGAACCAGAAGAGGACCAAAGATCATTATGGCTTACCTTCCCCGTGTGGGGCCACTGGCCCCTGTTGTAATGATTCTCACTTTGAAAGGAGTAGATAGTTCATGGCAAGCTTATGTTGTCTACAGAGCTTGTAAGTTCTGGAGCAAGAATGGGAATCCAAGTGTCTTGATATTAGAACATTTTTCCTATTTCATCTTATCTTTTTAGTGGTCAGTGATTCAGAGAGGCACCTAAAGCAAACAGAATAAAGTAATCAACCAGTTAGTAATTGGGGGAGGGGACAATTTAACAATCATACAATTCAAATCACCCATAAGTTTCACCTACCATTACCAAGGAAAAGTTTCAAAGGCATGAACTCTCTGAAGGAAATAAACAGGAAAATGGTAAAGGCTAACTTTAGCAATCAAAAAGTGATATAAATATACAGGATATTTTTTAAATATGAAAGTAAAAGTTTATAAATTTAATGAAATGGATCATTTTATGACATTTTCAAAAATTGACTCAAGAAGAGGTAGAGATCACAGTAAATATAAACAGATGAAAATGTACTACCAAAAAGGTACCAAACCCAAATTTGCTCTAAAAGTTAATAAACTTTGAACTATTGCAGAACAGGTGGCAATATCCCCAAATATTTGCCCATCACCCTTATGAACAAAGATTTTTTAAAACCTTTAATAACTATTAGTAAAATCGGGTACAGCAGGATAATCATGACCAGGATTTATTCTAGGAATACAAGCATGGTTCAACATCAGAAATCTATTTTGTAATTTGTTACATTAATAGGTGAATGGTAAAGATGCATACTACTCCTAGATACTAAAAATTTTGATAAATGTAAAACCGTTCTTTTCTACAAAATTCTTTCTAAGCTGCAAATAAAAGTAAACTTAACCAGAAACCTCTTTCTTGTACAGAAGAAAGCAGACTCAGCAATCAATAAAACTTCACGTTATATATTCTAGATGTTATCTCAGCAAAGACCTACTCCTCAGCACCCAGTCTGTGATCTCTTTACAGGTCTTCAATGTTTTCCTCTGGAAAAGAGGCTGTGGTGGAAAGCCCACACAGCAGGAGAAATAGGGTCATAGAGACGACTTATTAGGGACATAAAGAAAATCAGAGCAGTTCCATATACCCAGTGCCTACCACAGCGTGTGCCAAGCATCTGCTGAGCACATTACATACAGGATCTCCTCTCATCCTTTCAACACGTCTGCAAGATCGTTTTACAGATGAGAAAACTTCCATCTCACCCTTGTCTGAGGGCTCTTTGCTACTACACCACCCTGTAGACCCAATAGAGGGCAGTAGAGATCACATAAGGGGACAGAAGAAGAGCAGGTGAAGAAAGATGGGAAAATCTAGCTGCAACTTAAAAAAAACTGTTCATAGGTGCTCACACAAACAAAGACCTTAACAGAACGTAAGAAAATCTAGGGAGTCAAAATAAATAGATTTTGGAGCCTCTGGAGAGAAGTGGCCAGCAAGAGCCTCCATGCAGACAGAAACAAGCATTCCCTCTTTTAGGGTGACCTGTGTGCAGAGAGCCAAGGCTGGGAAATGATTACAGAGTGGCTTCAACTACCAGGCATCCTCTAGAAGTCAGTTGTGAAGTAAAGTGTGGAAATAACATAGGTAATCAGATCTGTGTGTTGCTGGGGATGATGCAAACCTATTATTTCCCCCAAATCAAAGCACTCGATTCATGTCCAGAGCTCGGAAATTCGTTTCTCAGTAAAGGTCAACAAAAGCAAACACGGCCTAAATGTAATTATTAAGCCAGATGCCCAATGTGATGGGGCAGGATGGCATTCCCAGTCAGGATATCAGCTGAAATTAGCATGGCAGGGTCCTTGCATCTTTAATCAGGAACTCCTCTTTCAGAAATACTGTAGCACTAAAAGAATGGAGCCAAGTTAGCATTCATTTTATTCCCTTACTGATTTATCTCATACTTTTAAATTGCAAATCTAGCAAACAAGATCTTAATAAAGTTCACTACGGCAATGGATTTCCATTAGGGCTGTTAATTGTATTCATCTGTCATTGATGGTCCACGTTCTATAGCAGTGACCTGAAGCAAATTCAAGAGGGAAGGCGGAGAGAGTTGGAGGGGGAGAAATTGATGGAGAACTTATATGGATATATGCATGGTCCATGGACAGAGACAATGGTCTGGTGAAGGGCCTGGGAGGGGTGGATGCGCAGTGGAAGGGTTCAATGGCCTGGGGTGGGGGGCGGCGGGGCAGGAAGGAATCAAAGAGGACATCTGTAATACTTTCAACAATAAAGATAAATTTTAAATAATTCAAGGAGTGAGGCAAATTTGGACTTCTTGTTTTTGTTTATAAGTTTAGGTGTGAGAAAGCTGATCCAGGCATCAGATGAACTGTGAACCCACTACTAATTAGGGGCAGCTTCAAAGGTAGAGGGACTTGGTAGGTTGGAAAGGAGTTTTTGAGCTATTGACATAGAATGAATGAGGAAAGGGCCTAAATCACCTGCCATTCCCTTAGAACCACCACTTACTACTATTTTTTCTCTGTAACTTTGAAGAATTCACTTAAACTCTTTGAATCTTTAATTTACCAATTGTAAATTAGAATAGGTGGCAGTGAGAGATTTTATATTGTGCCTTTTGCTTGTCTTTCTCTGATTTTTCAGAAAAAAAGAAATTTTAAGCATATTATAGAATTTCAATATTTTTTTATTTTTATACCCCAACACTTCTTTAAGATTAAGTTATTGCCCTAACCAGTTTGGCTCAGTGGATAGAGCATCGGCCTGCAGACTGAAAGGTCCCAGGTTCTATTCCGGTCAAGGGCATGTACCTTGGTTGCAGGCACATCCCCAGTGGGAGGTGTGCAGGAGGCAGCTGATCGATGTTTCTCTCTCATCGATGTTTCTAACTCTCTATCCCTCTCCCTTCCTCTCTGGAAAAAATCAATAAGATATATATTTTTTAAAAAGATTAAGTTATTGCCTAGCTACTGATGAATGTTCTTCTGTATTTTTTATGGACCTTTACACCTGGGGTCATAACAGAGGAAGCAACCCATTATTGACTCAAATTATAGTCAACATTTCTTCCACAGCCCACGTTACTTCCCAAGAAATTTGAAAGCTTCTTCCAGCCATAAAATGAAATGACAATGATACTTTTGTTACTTTCGTCCAATACATATTCTCTAATCATCATGATGAAAGAAATGCTTTCTGAGTTTACTGTCTGACAGGGAGTGAATGAGCTGTGTAGAAAAGTTCAGGAATGTTAGCTAACCTGTCATCAATTCGAGAAACTACTTAAAGGGCATGATTAATCCCATTTTGAAAAGTTTAAAAATTTTTTTTTAACATAACGAAGGCCACAGGAAAGAAATGACTTTTTTGAGTTAGAGTGAATTATATAGAAATATCATAATTTAAAAAATGAATACAAAGGCATTCACACCTAACACCAAAGAAGGTCTTATTCTTAAGTTTAATATCTCTTATATACATATCAGCACATATGTAAGAATACATTTAATTAATATGAACACAAGGTCTGTTATTTTTATCTGAAGTGTTTTAACTTTTACTAATGTGGGTGTTATTAATGATTATGATAGAGATATTTATAAGAATTCTTGTGTTCTAGATTTATCTTTCTCTCAGGTGATATGAACTTAGATTTACTGGTGATAGTGTAAGTCACTTATTCTTCTCCAGTATTCATTTTCTCAAAGTCACAAGGTCTAAATGCATTTCACTGAAGCAAACATTTACTGAGGAGGATCAACCATACAGCACAGGGTTAAGTATAATGTGAGAAAAAGAGAACACAGTCCCTACACTCGGAATCAGACTCACATGGCACACCTCGGGAGACCACCTTTTCCCTGATGGGACAGGCCCTCGGGTAGAAATAAAGGATCCCCAAAGAGCTCTGAATGCCCCTGCAAATACTTTCTCCTCCCCTCCTCCAGGACACCACAAGCCTGAGCTGCCCACATTGCAATCCGAGTCAGCAGCTGCAAGTGGAGATAATTATTTTCTATGAGATTTATCCCATCATGCCTCTCACTCCTGTTTGCCTCAGTCAACTTCAAGACGCCAGGTCATTCATTTCTCACCTACTAACTTACCTCTGTATGTTCAGCATGTATACAAATCTAACTCAGTTTCTCACTCCTTCCCAACCCCAAATGCTCACCTACTATAACTCAGTCTATTATCTACAAAATCCCTCAAATGCTCACTCTTCTCTGAAGAGTCCCATGACCTGGCTCCTGCCTACCTCTACCAAAGTGAGAGGTCTCTCACCCCTCATGTCTCCTCTCTACCTTGCTCATTCTACCTAAGGCAATGCTTGCTTGATGTTTCTGGAACTCCCCAAGCTCCTTCCTACCCTGTGGTCTTTGTACCTCTGTTGAGAATGCACTTCCCCCAGATCATCACATGGCCATTACCTTGCTTCACTCTGGTCTCTTCTCAAATATCACTCTGCAGGGACATTTTCTAAAATAACCACCAGCATTAACACCCCCCAAAACCCCCTCCCCCACTCTCTTTCCCCTGTTTTATTTTTATAGCACTTACTACACTACTATCATAGTCACTGTTTTCTTGGCTTATTTGCTGTTATCTCAATACTAGGGGCCCAGTGCATGAATTCGTGAACCTTGAAAGGAACTGTGGGCCATGAGGCTGGGATAGGCACAGGGGCAGGTCTCAGTCCATCCTCTGCAACCCTGCCCATCCCCTCTCTCCACGGCCCCAGTCCCGTTTGCTGGCAGCCCCGCTCCTGCTGCTGCCGCTCACACCTGCTGACGGCATGGAGCGATTGGGGCTGACACCATCAGTGGGTGCAAGCAGCAGCTGCTGCCCCAGTCGCCCCTCAGTAGCAGGGGGAGGTGGAGAAGCCCTCAGGGGCGATCAGGCCAGCAGCTGCCGCTCGCACCCACTGATGGCGCCGAGTGATCGGGACTGGTGCTGGGCACTGGCAGCGGGTGCAAGCTGGCAGTGGGTGTGAGTGGCAGCTCTGGTGCCGGTAGCGGGTGCAAGCAGGGCTGGTGCCGGCAGCAGGTGTGAGTGCTCGGTGGGACCGTGGCACACAGGAGCAAAGAATTTTCAGTAACCACCAGAGGCTCACCCTTATGACAGCAACTGGTGCCCCACCTTGGTCTGGTGCCCCCACTCACCTGCTCCACCATCCCACTGCAGCCAATGCCCGCCATGTTCTGCACATGCCCCTGGTGGCCAGCGCATGTCATAGTGACTGTTCGGTTGTTCTGTTGTTCAGTTGTTCCAGTTGTTCCGCCATTTGGTCTATTTGCATATTAGCCTTTTATTATATAGGATAAGCTCCATTTGGGAAAAAATATCATCTTATTCACTTCTGCATCTACCATGACAAGAACAATGTCTGCCACAGATTTGGGAAAAAATATCGTCTTATTCATTTCTGCATCTACCATGACAAGAACAATGTCTGCCACAGTTATAGCTACTAAACTATATTTGTTGAATGAAGGAGTGAATGAACATTACAGAATTTCTAGAAAAAAATCATGTTCATATAAGTTTTAGAAACAGTGAATTCTATAAACCCCATTTTGAAGATTCACGGTGCAAATTTGCTTTTCACGAACTTCATCATTGTATTCCTTTTTGAGTCTCACCTATAAACATCCTACAGAATCAGTATTCCATTTGGGAAAGGCTACTGTTGGTTATGGAAGTCTGTTGAGGGTATTTTAGGAAAGGAATGACACCTGACTCCCAGGCAATCCCCTGCTCTCTTCTTGCCCCCTGCCCCCTGCCCCCTCCAATATCCTAATTTCTTTCCTGGACCAGAAACAGAACTCCATTCTCAGTAGTCCAGGCACTTGGGCTCTGGGGTTCACAACAGAGAAGAAAGAGTCCATATGTCACAGTCACCCAAGTCATAAGGAAAGGTGTCATCAGACAGCCCCCTGAGTCATCAGGAGAGGGCTGTCCCCACCTAGGTTCTTGTATTCTTGTATGAATGAATTCTCTCTGCTCTACAAACCTGTATCCTGGTTGGTTATTCTACCTGCCTTGGTAGCAGTTCAAAAGTTGACCTGGAAACATGAGGCATGGTAGGCATGGAAGTGGTCTCCAAATAATTTTTATTGTACACTGCAGGAGCAAGAAAATTTTGAGCATGTGTATTTCCCCATATCAAGTATTTATGTAAATACTTGGCACAAAGTTTTTACATGCACCACGATATTAATATATTATATGCACTTTAAAACACAAACAAAATTAAAATTTTAAAAGAATGAGGTCAACTTGAAATAATCAATATTTTTAACATAGGGTTCTTTTGTTTTCAGAATAACTGGGATAGAGCTATGCATCACCTTCTTTAAAAAAATCATCCCCATGTTTTCCTTTATTTTGTTCTGAGATTTAAACATTTTTTTCAAACGCTCAGAAAAGTTATAATAATAGTATAATGAATACTTGGATACCCATGATCTAAATTAAACAATTAATATTTTTGCCATATCTGCATTATCTGTGTTTGTGTGTATAAATGGAACCAAATGAAAATAAGATAAAAATATTATGCTATTTCAGCTATAAACACCTCAGCTTGTGTCTCCTACAATTAAGAATATTCTCCCTCAAAATCAAAATACTTTAATCATAGCCCAGGAAATTAACAATAATTTCCTAACATCGTCTAATATTCATATTCAAATTTCTCCAATAGTCCTAAAAATACCTTTTAGAGCTGGTTTATTTCCAAACAAGGATCAAATTCAGATTCATGTATTACATGGAGTAGTTATGATTTTTATTCTCTTTAAGTCTAGAGGGTTCCTCATTTATTTTTTTAGAACATTGTCTTTTTTAAGAGATCAGGTAGAACTGCTCACATTTTGTATTTATCTGATTATATTTTGCTTTGGTGTCACTTACCATGTTCCTCTATCTACTATATTTCTTCTTTCCTGAGAGTTAGGGTCAAAGGCTTGATTAAACTTACTAGTAGTGAAACACTTTGGCAAGAACATTACTTTAAGAAGCACCTAAAGCCAGACCATCCACTATTGACAGGTGACACCTGACCCCTCTAACGTAAAGCTATGTTTTCTCATTTGTAATTTATCTGGGGGATGATATTTTTCAAGGTCTATTAATGATCCTTGCCTGAATAAATTATTACATTGTGGAGTTAGAAAATGGTGATTTCCTCATTCTTTCATTCCTTCTCCATTTATTCGCTGGCATTCTACCATAAAAATATTTCTACCCAATAGGTGTGGCTCAATGGTTGAGTATTGACTTATGAACCAGGAGGTCATTGTTTGATTCCTGGTGAGGGCACATGCCAGGTTTCGGGCCTGATCCCCAGCAGGGGTATGCAAAAGGCATCCAATCAATGATTCTCATCATTGATGTTTCTTGCTCTCTCCCTCTCTCTTCTTCTCTGAAATCAATAAATACATATTTTTAAAAAAATATTCCCTCATCTACTGAGGATGAAATACAGTTCCTTCCCAAAGGCAGAATATGTTTGTTAAAATTTTCCAGAGTAAGGAGTTAGTAAAAATCAGCCTTTTCTTACTTTTGCTTTAAAAAAGCATTATTAGTAGTATCTCTATGTACTTATAGATTTTCATTTAATATTTTATAATAAATTAGTCACAATTTTTTTCACCCCTAACTGTGGCAGTTTAAACTTAAAACTTAAATCTCTAAAAATAAGCTCAATAAATGCTGGTGTAGCACTCCACACACTGGGGTCGTGAGATCTACAAGAACATTTTCCTTTTAAGAAGTCCCTATTCATATTAGACCTTAGGGAACATTGAATTAGCACTTGTCGAATAGAATGAACTTGGAGACTCATTACTCGGCAAAATGCCAGAAATTCTTGCTACAACATTATATCAGATGTCTTAAAAAGGTAAACACTGACTTTTCAACATTTCTACCTCTGTCTGCCTACTTAATTACTGACTTTTGGAGAAAAAAGAAAGATCATAAGTTAACACTAACATTTCCTTAATTAAAATGAAAACTGTAGTGTTGATTACATAGCTCAATCATAATTTATACTGTAGTGTAATAATTCAACGTTCTTCTTTTCTTTTTGCTGGATGTAACAATCAATCCTGACTAGCTAAAGGAAAATAAACATAGATCCTGGGGTAGTTCAGAGAAAGGAAAGGTTGACCCGTCACGAGACACCTCTGAGGCCTCAGCAATGGAGTCTTGGGGACCTGCTCCCCAGAGTGCTGGAGGGCCAGGCACCCCAGCTGCAACTCCTCCTGTCTGTCCACAGGCTGAGCAGGTTCCCTGAAGGAGCACCTGATGGGCCTGGCTGGGGCCTGGGCTCACCCTGGATTAGATCAGAGAGGCAGGCTCATGGAGCCCAGACAGGGGCCTAGAGGTCCCCTCCTGGACATGGACTTGTCGGAAATGGGCAGCCTCCACCCAGGAAACTTCAGAAGTCCTTTAAAGCGAACTGGAGGTGACTGTCAGGGCATGATGGTGTGTTGAGTGGAATTTCATTCTTAACACTATCATTCTGATAGGAGTGATATTTCTGTGTTGTTAAAATGAAATGTCTTGGGTGTGATTTTTTACTGGTTTAGGGAGATGACAGCTAGGGTGCCAGTTTGAAAAACAAAGCTTGGGGAGAACAAACATGTACCCTTGAGTAGGGGATGTTTACATAAATGTCCAGACTACTAATCCCAGACACTTGCTTATTTCACACATCAGTAAATCTGCTAAGTCACAAAAGGGCCCTCTCTGCATCAGGCGGCAGGGTGGTTAGGTAGGTCTGGATGATTGCTGCCATCTTGAGATGTCGACCTCGAATCAGAAACAAGTGCGACATCTAAGGAGAAGATGGCAGGCAGATTGCTTCGTGGCTATTAGTCACACCTGCAACAGGGTTTTATCTCCTGTCAGTTAGCACTTAGTTATCAACACCATCAAAGAAAGGTGAGTTTTTGCAGCTGGGCACACGTTTTGCTTCATCTCAGTTTTGGAATAAATTTCTCTTTCAAAACAAGAGATGAATTCCAATGCTATCCTTCCATTAGCTGGCCGTGACACTGTAGGTCTGGATGATTGTGGCCATCTTGAGATGTCAACCTCGAATCAGAAACAAGTGCTACATCTAAGGAGAAAATGGCAGGCAGATTGCTTCGTGGCTATTAGTCACACCTGCAACAGGGTTTTATCTCCTGTCAGTTAGCACTTAGTTATCAACACCATCAAAGAAAGGTGAGTTTTTGCAGCTGGGCACACGTTTTGCTTCATCTCAGTTTTGGAATAAATTTCTCTTTCAAAACAAGAGATGAATTCCAATGCTATACTTCCATTAGCTGGCCGTGACACAATTAGGAAATATTTTGGACTTCCAATGTGAGCACTGGGATGGGGATTGTTCAGAGTCATAATGAGCTCACATTCTTCACCCCGCATTTCCTTATCCAGGGGGCAGGACCATGAGATGAAAGCCTGGCTTTCCCCCTTGCCCTGTTACAATACACAGAACAGCAACGCTCTGGTGTTCACCTGCTGCCCTAATGATGCTGACACAGTGCAGGAGTCCAAGCACCGAGACATCCAGGAGAACCCAGACATTCAGTGTCTACGGCTGAGGGTGAACATCAGAGAATGCCAAGGGGCCCCAGAAGAAGGTGAGAAGATTCCTTCCGGGTAAAGGGTGAAGATGCGGTACCAGCTGGTTCATCCTGTCTTTCCTTATAATGTTCTCCACCTCCCACTCCCAAACTCACCACCCAACAGGCCTCACAGGGTTATCTGGGAAAGATTTAAAAACACTAAGAAAACCATTACAAATCTGTGTTGCTCTTTTAATATATACATTTTTCGGTTCTTATAGAATAGAAAATATTAGTGTTTAACAAGGACACTTGGTTTAGTGATTTATTATTTCCAATACATATACCCAACTATTATTAAAGATTCTACACTGTATTTCAAAAATTCTAAGTCACTAGAGATGAGATTATTACTGGGCTTAAAGCAGTTTGGGAACAGAGATACAGAGACATAGTTCATGACACTGGAGAACAAATAAAAGGCCAGATAGCTTGCCAGCTTCATCTGAGGATGAAAGAACTAAGGTCCTTTGAGAAAATTATGGTCAAAAATCATTTCTATATTCTTAATGTAAAAACAGTACATTGAAAGTTAAAATAATCAGGCAGGATTTTCATTTGAAAAAGAAAGAAACTCAAATTCTTTGAGTTTTTCCACCTTTAAACTCAGACACACAGTAAATTACAGATGTGGGGCACTAAGTAACATTCCCTGCATGGTGAACATTTCTATAGTCTTATGGAATCTATTTTCAGTATCCATTTGGTACTAATGTCCCCAAGTTTCAAAGAATAAAATAGTCGATGAAATGCAAAGCTTGCATCTAGGATACTAGAAAAATGCTAGCTATTATATGATGGCTGTCAAATTTTAAAGCCTGGTTCTGCTTGAAGAATTACTTCAATAGCAGTGAAAAGAGACATGCTTTTCCACCCATGATGTAATTTGCTGGGTTATACCTGCACAATATTCTATAAAGAATCTTTGGAAAATGGAAAAAAAGACCAAAGTTTTGTGCAACCTATGGTTTTTTTACTTTTTATAACCAGCAGACAAAGCACGTGAAAAATATCAATTACTTGTCTTTAATTCTGTCTACTTTCCACTTCTAGATGCTTTAAATAGAATAGAAAAAGCAAAGCAACAAAAAAATTCCATAGACTACACTGAAGGTTGACATTTCAATGTTTCATTTGCAAAGAGTCAATAGTCAATAGTAAAGTCATCACTATAAAAAGGAAAACAATTATTGCTTAAGTGCCTCCTTAGTTTCTGAATATTTTTCCATAAAGAAATAGTAAATGTGAGCTATGTATTATTGCATAACCAAGTTACTTTTTTCTTTTCATAAATGTCTTTGCTTCTTTCAAAAGCTCTTCCATATCTTCCTTCTCTTCGTCCTCCTTTCCGGGTTCCCAGTCAGAATCTTCATCCGTGGGCTCATACTCTTCTTCTTCGTCATCTAGAAAGCTGTCATTCAGGTCGTACTCATTGGGTTGCCCTTTGTCGTCATCCACAGTGTTTCGGACTGAAAAACAGAAGTTTGGTACATGAATTGCCACTCAACCTGGGATTAGAGATAGCTAACTGTAAAGTGCCCTTTTCCGTCAAGAAAAATTCATTTTAACTAATATACAGCTAATCACTACACACTTCTAGAAAGGGGACTAAAATGACTACTTGCTATTTATTATTTCTAGCTTTTCCTATCATAAGGCTCCTGAGACTAAAATGTCCTATGAGATTCATAATAACGGTTCCTTCATAATATCGTAATCATATCCAGGCCACCCTGCCTTCTGGGATGGTACAGTGTATTTCTGTCCCAGTTATTCACTGCCCCTCCCTGTGATACGATTATACTTCTCCATCCCCAATGACACCAGTCTTGGCCAAAACAAGTGGGTGGAAGTGGTGTGTGGCCTCCCGAGGAGAAGCTGGCAGAGCCTTTCTGGGGTTCTGCTATTATGATGTCCCCTGGGCTGTGAGAACAGCGGGTCCCAGGCAGGAGCTGATCCTCCAGCCTGAACGCCGAGCTGGGACAAGGCCATAGCCAACACGCAGCTGGAAGTGAAGAAGAAATACATCTCGTGTTTGTGTAAGGCACTGAAATTTGGGGATTATCACAGCAAACCTAGCACAATCTGACTGATGCATGAGGGCTGTAATCAAATGAGAAGATACAAAGTTTACATTTAAAGCCTGTTCTGCTTGAAGAATTACTTCAATAGCAATGAAAGAGGCATGCTTTTCCACCCATGATGTAATTTGCCGGGTCATACCTGCACAGTATTCTATAAAGACAGAATCTTTGGAAAATAGAAAAAAAGACCAAAGTTTTGTGCAACCTATGGTTTTTTTACTTTTTATAACCAGCAGACAAAGCACGTGAAAAATATCAATTACTTGTCTTTAATTCTGTCTACTTTCCACTTCTAGATGCTTTAAATAGAATAGAAAAAGCAAAGCAACAAAAAAAATTCCATAGACTACACTGAAGGTTGACATTTCAATGTTTCATTTGCAAAGAGTCAATAGTCAATAGTAAAGTCATCACTATAAAAAGGAAAACAATTATTGCTTAAGTGCCTCCTTAGTTTCTGAATATTTTTCCATAAAGAAATAGTAAATGTGAGCTATGTATTATTGCATAACCAAGTTACTTTTTTCTTTTCATAAATGTCTTTGCTTCTTTCAAAAGCTCTTCCATATCTTCCTTCTCTTCGTCCTCCTTTCCGGGTTCCCAGTCAGAATCTTCATCCGTGGGCTCATACTCTTCTTCTTCGTCATCTAGAAAGCTGTCATTCAGGTCGTACTCATTGGGTTGCCCTTTGTCGTCATCCACAGTGTTTCGGACTGAAAAACAGAAGTTTGGTACATGAATTGCCACTCAACCTGGGATTAGAGATAGCTAACTGTAAAGTGCCCTTTTCCGTCAAGAAAAATTCATTTTAACTAATATACAGCTAATCACTACACACTTCTAGAAAGGGGACTAAAATGACTACTTGCTATTTATTATTTCTAGCTTTTCCTATCATAAGGCTCCTGAGACTAAAATGTCCTATGAGATTCATAATAACGGTTCCTTCATAATATCGTAATCATATCCAGGCCACCCTGCCTTCTGGGATGGTACAGTGTATTTCTGTCCCAGTTATTCACTGCCCCTCCCTGTGATACGATTATACTTCTCCATCCCCAGTGACACCAGTCTTGGCCAAAACAAGTGGGTGGAAGTGGTGTGTGGCCTCCCAAGGAGAAGCTGGCAGAGCCTTTCTGGGGTTCTGCTATTATGATGTCCCCTGGGCTGTGAGAACAGCGGGTCCCAGGCAGGAGCTGATCCTCCAGCCTGAACGCCGAGCTGGGACAAGGCCATAGCCAACACGCAGCTGGAAGTGAAGAAGAAATACATCTCGTGTTTGTGTAAGGCACTGAAATTTGGGGATTATCACAGCAAACCTAGCACAATCTGACTGATGCATGAGGGCTGTAATCAAATGAGAAGATACAAAGTTTACATACTAAACTTTTGGAAAGTTTAGTTTATAAATCTATGATATTCTACAGTTCATTATACAAGTAAGATTACTATGGTAACAGCATTTAGAATTTATAGATTTCTAATTAATATTATAATACTAGTATTCTTATCTCCAAATTAATTTCTTCCCTCATCCCACTGTTTTATATTCCTTCCATAGTGAGCATCAGAGTTGGTCTAAAGTAAGGCAGTGAAAGACTCTGGGAAGATATGGAGCATTTAAGAAACAAGTAGGCTCAGCCAGTGTGGCTCAATGGTTGAGCATCAACTTATGAACCAGGAGTTCACGGTTCAATTCCCGGTCAAGGCATATGCCTGGGTTGCAGGCTCAATCCCCAGTTTGGAGCGTGAAGGAGGCCGATCAATAATCATTGATGTTTCTATCTCTCTCTCCTTCTCCCTTCCTCTCTGAAATCAATATGTATATAGTAGGACGATTCTATCTGGAAATCGTCTGAATAGCAGAGGACAATCCCTGTGGTGAAAAGCAAATGTATGGGTAAGAAATATTAATGTCCATGTTTTTCCATATGTTTTACTTAATGTCTTCCTATCCTAAAGTTCACATGAAATAGATATTTATATTTTTCTTAATATCACTACTCATTCCAGAGAGGATTTGAGACAGCTTATAATAATAATAATAGAGGTGATTAAAAAAATACAAATAGAATTTAAAAACATAAAAAGTAAAATGTATGTCAATCTCAATTTTAACATAATTATTATAACTTGAGTATCAAGTTTCTTGGTAGCTAAAAAGGAGATACATTGTAAGCTGCACAATTTTCATTAGCGTAAGAATCACCTCGGTTTCCTAAGGGAAATCTTGCTAACTCAAACACAACTTACCATTTTCTACCTTGATGTCCTTGATTGATCTATTATTCATTGTGTCTGGGATGTCCTAAACCCACTCACCACAAGCCAAGAAACAAAGATGACTGAAATCCTTCCACCTTAAAGACTACATTAACTTAAAATTCGCACCTCTAGTGTACCCTGATAACCCCAGGTTTTGGAGCATCTCACCACAAACAAGTCAACTCAGTGCTGGTTTTCCTGTCTCTCTGTAACTTTGCCCACTTGTCAGACGTATAATAAATAAATGAATGACCGTGTGAGTAAATGAACATTACATAAATGAGATTAAGATCTTGGGTAATGTTAAACTTTAAAGATTGGGAAATAAGAAAACAAGAATGTTATAATTCTGTCAGATATCACTAAATTAAAAAATATGAGACCTCAATACTTAAATTAATATTTGAAATACTCCAGATACCTTAATTTGTAGGTTTTGGAGTAGGAAGAGATATTCTAATTATGTTGCCACAGAGCCTTTGAAAGTACATTAAAAACATAAGACTAAATGTTGCTTAATAATATCTGTACTTTTTTTTTAAAAAAAAGTCTTTCTAATGAAATAAAAATATTTTTACTTCAAAGAGATTTTGCAAAGAAAATTCAAATATTTTTAATGATGCCATATGATACATATTGATAGTATTTATGAAAATGGTTCCTATTTCTGTGAAGATACACAGATGTGTCAAATACTTTTTTCATAGAAAAATGCTAAACTTCATCAATAAAATATAATTTTAATCAAGATTATTACATTATTGCTGGAAAGAAAGTTAACAACCATAAATGCTACATCATTAGATACAGCCTCAGTAAAAACAGTATAACATATAATCTCCATACATATTACCTCAGATAAAATGAGTATACTGGTGTCTGGAGTAGTAAAGCACTAAAGTATGTTTCAGCCAGAACCATCAAATGGAATTCCCAATGGTGAAATTAATCATTTTTATCACTTGGTTACAAGTTGGTTGTGTTTATACACATACAGATACACGTAAGGCATAGTCTGGAAGTATGCATTTTATTCTCTCACTCTGTGGGCAGAAATATTGTGCGCTTAACTAGCCTCTGCCAATGATACAAATAAGCCAGAATTTGTTATATTACAGTTCAGAAGGAGGGGAAACAGAAGGTCAAACAGACTGATGTAAATAGGACTGACGGACATTAATAGTTGTTTGTCTAGTGTCTATTCCTCTTTCTTCTCCTTCTCCCCAAATTTGAGTTTATATTGGGGATCTCTGTGGTTCTGAAGGAGGTGACTCTACCCTGGTTCCAGGGCTGGTACAAACTAATCAGTGGCATAGTGAATGGTTCAAGAGAACGAATGTGATCTAAGCTAGTAAAAAATAAGTGAATTTTATGATTTTTTTCTTAGAATGGTGAGAGTCAAAGTTGTTCGCTCGCTCTCTCTCTCTCTCTCTCTCTCTCCTTAGATGTAGAAGTGGGTACTTACCATACCAGCTGAATAAGGATGGGAAGACAAGCCAGTCTTAGGATAATACTGACCTCTCTAAAGACAGAATGTTGGAAGGAAATTGGGTCACTGGTGACATTATTAACAATGTTAATGAGCCAAAGCATAAATTATGTCTATCTAGTCCTATATTTGAACTTTTCAATTATAGAAGTGAGCAAGTTCTCTGTACTGTTTAGACCAATTTGAAATTTTGTTTCCGGGTACTTACAAAGAAAAAAATCCTAACAGATGCAAGGACAAATATATATTGTTATACAATGATTGTAGGAAATATTTGCTGTATAAATACTTACATTTTTATTTAATAAAAATCATTAAAATTAGCAATTTGACAAATTCACAGGAGAGATTTTGGGAAAAATTCATAATCACTGGAAACTGTATATAGGTTTAATAAGAGATTCATTTAAAGGTTTCATTTTGAGTTTCCTGAAGAAAAATTACTTACTTGGAGGTGTACTATGTCTATATTCTATCTTGTGCTGAGGATTCTTTCTGAAGAAAAAGAAAGAAAAGAAATCAGAAATAAGATCTAGTTTTCCAGTCACTAAAAATTAATGACTATTTTAATTAAACTAGAACACTCACTAACTCACACAGACAATTAGACCCCAATAAGCCTCTCTTTGAAAAGCATTTGCTTTTCCTTGTTAACTACACTCGCCATACTGTACACAGCAGTTGCTTTTTTATTTCAACATTTACTGATGCCAGGCATATTTCTAGATGAAAAGATCGAGTGGTGAACCAAAGTTCTTTCCTCATGACTTATACTCTAGAGAAAGACAGCATGAGACAAACAAAATATATCATATTCCTAAAGTAAATATATTTTATTTTTAAAATGTCAATGTCATATGTTACATATATAAAAATATAATGTAAAATAGTATATAAAATATATAACACAATATAAAATACGTGTGTGTGTGTGTGCTGTGTAATGTCTAAAAGATACTTTTAAGGTTCTTCTGAATCCAAAGAAAAATCTGACAGTCATAGTAAGCAGACTCCACTGCAATCAGGTTCCTGGCTACTGACTGCTGAGCATCATAAGACACTTAGCTCTAGTCCATCCATCACTCAGGTCAAGAAGGAACACAGAGTTCTTCCCAGATGCTTCAGAGAGAGATGCCACTGTGTCTTGGACCTATTCTCATCTGGCTTGTTCAACTTGAGCATTATGTTGTGCAAGGGGCTCTGGTTTCGGGATCAGAAGACCTAAGTCTGAACTCAAACGACACTGTTTACAGGTTATGCGATTCAGGGTAGTTCCTATGAACCAAGTCTCCACTTCCTCCTCTGTAAGCAGGGATGTTAGTGCCTACTTCACACAAGGTTGTTCCAAGGGTTAAATGAAGTAATGTGTATAAACATTTGTAGGCTATTAAGCATTTTACAATCATCAGCTATTTTTATAGAAACAGAAATCAATTTTACTTTAAGATGGGCAACAATATCTGAAAACTGTGCCAGCAAAAGTAATTGCTAAGTAATACTACATAGTTAAATTTTGTCTTCAGTAATACATACAATTATTATGGTTGAATATGTCTTCAATCACACTTCACACACTTATAGAATATTTTCTAACATTTGCCTATGTATATTCTATTCTCAAAAACCAGTTATTTCATAATAAGGCAGAATGTCTTTTTCATATAATCCTGAGTTAATGCTAAGTGGCAATTCTGTAGGGTTCTTTGGAGGCATTTGTAATAACTTTCCAGGACAATGTTAAATTCCATCCAGGGCCGAAACCGGTTTGGCTCAGTGGATAGAGCATCGGCTTGGCCTTCCTCTCACTAAAAAATCAATAAAATATATTTAAAAAAAAAAAATTCCATCCAGGACTTTTTCCTAATAATGAATGGAAATAGTCAGAGTTCATTCATAAAATATTTATATCAACCTTTTTCACAGATGGCATTTTCTATAACTCAGCAGGCCTCAAAATCCTTTCTGTTTTTTGTTTTGTTTTGTTTTGTTTTTTGGGGTGTGTGTGTGTGTGTGTGTGTGTGTGTTTGCATTGTTATTAATTTTTTTTTTGCCTTAAATTAGCAATTTATTATCTCACAGTTATGGAGACCGGAAGTCAGTATCCCTGGGCTGAAATCAAGGTGTTGGCAGAGCAAAGCTCCCTCCAGAGGCTCCAGGTTCTTCCAGCTCCTGGTGACTGCCACTAATTATTAATAGTAATCTTTAGGTTCTAAACACAGAACCATACACTCATAACCACACCAGGTTTTTGTGAGCTGTTACATTTAAAAATATACATTTTCTAAAACATTTCTGATTTTAATGATATAGGTATATGAATAACAATATATATCTGAAGGAAGAACACTTCAGGAAAAGGTAATTTTTAAAACGTCTTTAAATTTGCTTTAAGGCCAAGGTAGAAACAAGCTAGGGCAGGTGGCAAAACACAGAAATGTCTGTATAGATCAAGGGGAATGAGTGAGAAGGAAAATAGCAGGAAATCAAGTCAGAGAACTTGTGAGACATGGTAAAGAGTTTTGTAGGAAGCTACCGGAAGGTGTTGAGTAAGAAAACAACATTATATGACTTGTTTTTAGAGAATTCCTCTGGTTGCTATGTGGAAAACAAGCTACAGAAAAGCAAGGGAAGGAAAGGGATTTACTCCAGGAAAGAGTTTTTGACTAAGATGATAGAGACAGAGGAAATAAGAATTGATTAGGGTTTTAAAGGTTGAAATGGCAAAAACTGCCGATGGCCTGGAAGAGTGGTGTGAAGAACAGAAAAGAAGCAAGGGTGCTTCTCGGTTTGGGGCCTAAATACTCTGTTAAGGTGAAGTCATTGACAAAGGTGGAGAACACTTGAGAATGCGTTGCTTTCCTGATGGAAATCAAGAGTTCTGTTTCAGATGTGGTAAGGGGTGCATATATCCTTTCTGATTGGTGTTTCTGGTTTCTTGGGATATATACCTAGAAGTGGGATCACAGGGTCAAATGGGAGTTCCATTTTTAGTTTTTTGAGGAAGCTCCATACTATTTACAACCAATTGGGGGCATTCAAACATGAGCCTGGCGCCATTAAGTTAAATTAGCTCACCCAGGGAATAAGGATAGAATAGAGAATGGATGAGATCAGAGAAGTGAGTCCTCTGGCTCTGCAATAATCACAGGGAGGAAAAAGGAAGAGGAGACAGCAAAGAAGGCTACGAAAAGTAGCTGGGAATATAACTGATCTGACTGTGTGAATATGAATAAATTGCTCTCTGCTCTCCATTTCTACACCATTGAGTGGAGAACCCTAAGCATAAATGATCCAACCTCTGTTTTCCATGTTTTCATGAGGAACTGAGGCTCAGAAAGATCCAAGTTATGCTATAGAATTGGCATAACCATAACTAGAATTTTAAGTCTGCTGATTTTAAAACTCATATCTCTCCATCATAAAAAGCTACCTAAAGATTAAGTAGTCAACAATAATGAGAACAGAATAGTAATTTTTATTTTTGCTTACTTCCAAACACTTGGTAATTTAATATCAAAACTTAACACTCGCCCTAACCGGTTTGGCTCAATGAATAGAGCGTCGCCTGGGGACTGAATGGTCCCAGGTTCGATTCCAGTCAAGGGCATGTACCGTGGTTTCGGGCACATCCCCAGTGGGAGGCGTGCAGGAGGCAGCTGATCGATGTTTCTCTCTCATCGATGTTTCTAACTCTCTATCCCTCTCCCTTCCTCTCTGTAAAAAATCAATAAAATATATTTTTAAAAAAAAACAAAAAAAATTTAACACTCAAAAATTTATTTTTTTCTTTATTTTTTTATTTTATTATTATTTTTTCATTATTCTTTTTTTTATTGCTTAAAGTATTACAAAGGGTATTACATATGTCTCTTTTTTCCTCCCACCCTTGACAATCCCCTAGCCTCCCCTACCCCCCAGTGTCTTATGTCCATTGGTTATGCTTATATGCATGCATACAAGTCCTTCGGTTGATCTCTTACTCCCCTCCCTTCTGCCCCCCAACCCTCTCTGGCCTTCCCACTGCAGTTTGACAATCAGTTTGAGGCAGCTCTGCCTCTGTATCTATTATTGTTCAAAAGTTTGTAATGGTCTTTATTATCCATGAATGAGTGAGATCATGTGGTATTTTTCCTTCATTGACTGGCTTATTTCACTTAGCATAATGCTCTCCAGTTCCATCCATGCTGTTGCAAATGGTAAGAGTTCCTTCTTTTTTACAGCAGCATAGTATTCCATCGTGTAGATGTACCACAGTTTTCTAATCCATTCATCTACTGATGGGCACTTAGGCTGTTTCCAGATCTTAGCTATGGTGAATTGTGCTGCTATGAACATATGGGTGCACATATCCTTTCTGATTGGTGTTTCTGGTTTCTTGGGATATATTCCTAGAAGTGGGATCACAGGGTCAAATGGGAGTTCCATTTCCAGCTTTTTGAGGAAACTCCATACTGTCTTCCATAGTGGCTGCACCAGTCTGCATTCCCACCAGCAGTGCACAAGTGTTCCTTTTTCTCCACATCCTCTCCAGCACTTGTCGTTTGTTGATTTGTTGATGATAGCCATTCTGACAGGTGTGAGATGGTACCTCATTGTTGTTTTGATTTGCATCTCTCGGATGATTAGTGACTTTGAGCATGTTTTCATATGTCTCTTGGCTTTCTGAATGTCCTCTTTTGAAAGGTGTCTATTTAGGTCCTTTGCCCATTTTTTGATTGGATTGTTTATCTTCTTTTTGTTAAGTTGTATGAGTTCCCTATAAATTTTGGAGATTAGGCCCTTATCAGATATGACGTTGGCAAATATGTTTTCCCACGCAGTGGGTTTTCTTGTTGTTTTGTTGATGGTTTCTTTTGCTGTGCAGAAGCTTTTTATTTTGATGTAGTCCCATTTGTTCATTTTCTCTTTAGTTTCAAGTGCCGTAGGAGCTGTATCAGTGAAGAAATTGCTTCGGCATATGTCTGAGATTTTGTACTCAAAAATTTAAATGAACCTGAAGTACTGTTTTACATCAGTGTCTAAAATGGTGACTAGTACATTAGGTGTTCAATATTTGCTCAATGAATAAATTATCATATTATCTTTTTGTTTTCATCCCAAGATAATTTACCTTGAATTTTTGAAATTCAACATTTATTTTAAAACCTAATGCAAAAACATGAATTCTATGTTATCAAATATCTAAGTCTCAAAATTTAGGAGAAAAAAGAATTAATAAATATGGTCTTTGTTAAATAATGAAAGAATAAACCAGCATAAAATAATAGAAAGTAGTCAATTTGGTAACTGAAAGTAATTATAATTTACTACCTATGCCAAAAGAAATCTGCAAATTCTTATATATTTGCAATTAATACTAAATATAACAAAGAAAAACAAATTTATTATTAAAATGAACACATAGTCAAAAAAAGAGAAGAAAAAAATCATAGAAGCCATATTTTGTCAAAGCTATATAAAGATAATTGATGGTGTTACTGCTATAAAAGAATTTTAAAAAATTATAGTCAAGTATTATGTAAAACTGTGTAGGAAGTGAGCAACATTTAATCTAAAATACCTTCTTCTAAGACCATACTCTTATACATGATTAAAGAACTATAAGCATGGCAAATGATGATAGGTTACTTTCTCTAACTGCAGATCCTATAAAAATTCATTAAAAGATACTATCAACTTTGATTCTGCTCAACTACAAATAAAATGATTGATAGTCTCACATAACTAATTCTGGGAATTTCAACTACCAGGCAACTATAACTAGTGTTTCTGTAATAAAACCTATTCATTTTGCCTTAAATTATATAATATAGATTTATACTAAATACAGGTTCCTATTTTTTAGTAAGTGGCTTCTAAAAGTCAGCATCTTATAGTTTGAAATGTACACCTGCATACATTATCAGTTAAGATAATATTGCAATAACTTAAAACATTTTGGGAAAATAAAACATTTTATGTCATAGCTATAAATCTGAATCAGCAAAAACAAGATATAATAAATTTACTTATTATCAAATATACATTTAAATGACTTATTGCTTGTGGCAAAACACTGTTCTTTCACACTGTACAGATCATGTTGCAGATTCATTACAATGAGAGCACTTATAGTTGATGACTGATACACTTCCTTATCTCATCCCTCTTAAAAGGTATAATGAAATAAAAAATAAAAAAGCAGGGTGCTGGCTTCTGAGAAACACGAAGGCACCAACATCTTCATATGTATAACACCTGCCTAAGGTTTTGTAAATTAAAGGCAATGTATATGAGTTTGGCTTTACATTTTTACATTAAACTGGTTGAAAATTGACTCCAATTATTTTAGTGTATGTGCATTCTAAGTTTAGTGCTTAATTTAACAGCAAGAACAGGAGTAATAAAGCACTGCATAAAACCTATTGCACACCAGAGGACGTGAATGACTCAGAGGCAGGTGCAGCGATCAGTAGGATATGCTGGACATTAAGTATCTAATATTCTAATTCAGACAAATACCTCAAGAAAATCAAATGCATTAAACTGAGCTAGTCTTCTGACAGACTGCAGTGTACAATGCAAAAATAACAAATTAGTTAAATGGGCAAGATATTTAAAATGACAACATCAACTGGTTCATTTTAATTATCTTTTTTTCAAGTTGATTTTTATTCGATTTGAAAAATAATAACATCAGAGAAATTGGAACAATGCCTGTAGTCCAGAAAAAAATAAATTTAATAATATCCTTTTCTATACTTTAACTTCCTATAGTATATGGCCAGAGAAAAAGCACATCTATATATATAAAAGCCTAAGTGACCATTACGACCAAACAATCAGAACAACCAGAACGACCGGACTACCAGCCAGTAGCTATGAAGTGCACTGAGCCAGACCTTGCTGTTAGGGCCCTGACGGCCCTGAATCTGGTTCACCCGCACCCCGCACCTCACAGAATTGGCCATGCCTTAGCTTACTGCTGGAGCCAACCTCCTGTGGTCCCTACCCTTGAC
>NW_005371410.1:153334-161083 GCF_000412655.1 Myotis brandtii
TTGACCCCCCCCCCCCCGCCCCGATCATTCCCGATCACCAGCCAGGCCAAGGGATCCCACCTGTGCACGGATTCGTGCACCGGGCCTCTAGTTAATTATAAAAGCGCAACAATATATACTTTTGACATAAACTATGAATGCAGGAGTCAGTAGATTGACATCTTTTAAGAGATGAAAGGAAACAAAATTTGCCAAGCTAAAATTCTACATTGAGTAAAAACATCCTTAAAAACAAAAAAAAACCCAAAAAACTAAATAAGGCCATTTTCATACACACAAAAGCTTAAAGAATTCTTTTCCAGCATATTTTTCACAACCTGAAATACTAAAAGAAGTTAAGACTAAAAGAAAATGATACCAAATAAAAGGATAAAACTTCAGGAAAAAATGAAGGGCACGCAAAGTAATAAATATGCCAGTAAGTATAAAAGAGTGATGATGCTTAACATTCAAGAAATTAATAACAATACCTTAGAAGTTAACATGTATAGTGGTAAAAATGTATGATGACATATAAAAAAAGGTGAAAGAGGAAATGAAGTTAAACTGATGTAAGATTATTGCATTGTTTGGGAAATGGTAAAATTAGTAACTGTAAGGTAGACTATAGGAAGTCAATGATGACTATTACATAGAATGTTACATAAAAAATATATATATAACTAAAGAGTAAATGGAGGGGGAAATGGAATGAAAAACACTTGGCTAAATCAAAATAAATCAGGAAAAGAAGACTAAAGGAACAAAGAATTTGTGGGAGAAATAGAAAACAAATAGTAAAAGACAAAATTAAACTCAAATATATCAGTAATTGTATTAAATGTAACTGGACTAAGCATTACATTTAAAAGGTAGAGACTATCAGACTGGATAAAAAATAAGACCATGGAACCAATTATACACTATTTGTAAGAGACATGCTTTAAATAGAAGGTCAGAGGTTGAAAGTAAAAGGATAAAAAATATCTCACAAACACTAACATAAGCTTGAGCAGCTCTATCATATCATGCAAAGTAAGAGTTCTACTTCTGGTAATGACAGAAGAAACCTATTAAAAATAATAATCTTAAGGCAATAGATAATACCAAAAGCAGGCAGAAACCAGAGGGGTGTCACATGGAAAAAGGGAACATCTGAGTGAGTTTCCCATTTCTATGGCTTTTCTATTAAAGACAGACCACAGTTCATGAAGAAAAACTGACAGAATTAAGGGAAGAAATATTACTATCTCATTTCTAATATCCAAAAGAAAAAATTTAATATATCCCTTATAAGTATGTATGATATTTGCTATAAGCTTTTTGTAGATATTCTTTATAATATTAAAAATGTTTCCTTCTATTCCTACTTTGAAATATTATCATAAGTAAATTTTGTCAGCTTTTATAATTATCTATTAAAATTATATAATTTTCTACTTATTCTGATATGTGGAAAATTAACATTATTTTTTAATATTAAAACATGCATTCCTTGACCAAACCCCAATTTGGTCATGTTATAGGTTCCCCTTTTTTTTAATTGCTTGATTCACTTAACCAACCTTTTTTTGTTCTTTTAGGAATATTTGCATCTAAACTCTAAAGTCATTTTTCCTGTAATTTTTCATTTTGTATTTTTCTTGCTAGGTTTTAGTATTATGATTATTTTGGTCTTGCCCGGCTGGCATGGCTCAGTGGTTGAGCATCACCCTATGAACTAGGAGGTCACAGTTCAATTCCCAGTCAGGGTACATGCCTGGGTTGTGGGCTTGATCCCCAGTGTGGGGCATGCAGGAGGCAGCCAATTAATGATTCTCTCTCATCATTGATGTTTCTATCTCTCTGTTCCTCTCCCTTCCTCTCTGAAATCAATAAAAATATTTTTTAAAGATTATATTGGCCTCATAAAATGAGTTGGAGAATATAACCTTTTTTACTTTTTTTGGAATACTCTGTATAAACATTGAGTGTTTCTTCTTCAGCCAATTAATTCTCTCTCATCATTGATGTTTCTATCTCTCTGTTCCTCTCCCTTCCTCTCTGAAATCAATAAAAATATTTTTTAAAGATTATATTGGCCTCATAAAATGAGTTGGAGAATATAACCTTTTTTACTTTTTTTGGAATACTCTGTATAAACATTGAGTGTTTCTTCTTTAAATGTTTGGTAGAATTAACACCAAACAGCCTTTCCTTAGTGGAAGGCTTTTAATTATGTATTCAATTTCTCTAATATTATGGGATTATTCCATTTTTTCTTGAATATGTTTCTAAAAGACATATTTTCTAGGAATTTGTTCACTTCTCCTAAATTTTCAAGTTTATTGACACAGCTGATAAAAATGTCTAATGATGTTCTGTTGGAATGGAACACTTATTTTTCAAATGATAAGGCTTTTTCCTTTCTAGCTTCAGAAGCTTATTCTGCCTTCTTAATAAAAACCACAATTACAAAACTGGCAATGACTTCAAAAAGTCCACTAGGTTTAGTAACCTGTATTCCAAAATTATCAGAAAAATGGGTGTCTGGAATTAACACTCTCTAAGACTAAGAATGAATTTTGAGGGAATTTCTTCCTATGAGGGAATCGTTACTTCTTTCTTTGGTAGTGTGATCTATTTAAACTTCATTCATTAAGCAAGGTTGCAGATACAAGGATAAAAGATTCCTTGCTGTCAAGAAAGCTCCTGTCTGGAGGAGGAGGCATTCTGGTAAAGAAACAAATGATCTCTTGAGATAAATTCTACTCTGCATGATACACACGGGCACACGATGCTACAGGAGAGAGAGGTAGCTTTCCTTTCCTTACAGGATCCAGTTTCATGTGTTGGCAGGAATGGTGGAGTTGGAGGCAGCAATAACATCCTGAATTGATTTGTGTCACACTAAGGAGCCTGGATAAGAGTGAACAATGGGATAGCATCGACCCCTTTTAAATTACATGATTTGCATTTTAGAAAGTTAGAAATGAGAAAAACTTTTGATATTTATAAGGTTAACAACTTCAACACTTTAGAATTATCTAAAGGAAATATTGTAATCCTACTTATTAGCAGAATGAAAACCTTTCTATGGGAGTTTAAAAACTAAAAGTTAAAGGCTTGAGATGAGAAACTGCAGGCATAAATGAATAAATAACAGAAATTAAGGAGAACAGGAAGCACAACCAAACCTTGTAGGTTTCCATACCTATAACAAGATTCTCCATAAGGGCATTCAGGCCGGTCATCAGCTAGATCTTGGCACATGACTTGTACGCCTCCATAATCATTATCACCAGGGTGACTGAAATGTTGGAAATGGACAGGATTCTTCCTATAAGGGTTACAAATATACAGTGAGAAAAAATAACTAAATAGAATATGTGAAATTTCTAGATATACTAAAAAATAATTAATAGGATATGGCAGGAAGCGAAGCAACACACATCTGATTATTCCAGAATGTGAATATGCTACATTGTTAAAAACAAAACTCATCATGTATTCAAACACAGAACTCTCCATGGTAACAAAATTAATTTCTAGTGAACTATGGTAAGCCATGTATGTTAATGGACAATATTACTTTACAGATCAAAGTATAAGTGTTTAAGGACTTTTAATGAGCACACTTAGGCACTCTTTGCTAAGGTAAAAGACAGACCATTACCAATATGCTAGAAGTCTCCACAGGTCTCCTTCCAATCATTAAACCTATTTTCCTACCCAAAAGTAGACACTATCCTATCATAGAAAATAGTGTATCTCAAATTTTTTGGTTGCAGGAAAAATTTACTAAAACTCCAGAGAGCTTTTGCTTATGTGGTTATTTAACCTGTTAGAAATAAGAAAATAAGAAATGTAAAAGGTATATTTAAAAATAATTAACCTTTTATATATTACTAGAGGCTAGATACACAAAATTCATGCAAGAGTAGGCCTTCCTTCCCCCGGCTGCTGTCACCGGGTTCCCTCTGGCACCTAGGACCTGGGCTTCCCTCACAGCTCTGGCTTCGTCTGGAAGGTCGTCCAGTCTAATTATCATATTATGCTTTTACTATTATAGATAATAAATAACATGTCTTAATGTAAATAACTATATCTTCCCCCCAAAATTCATGGAGACACTGTTTCAAACTTTGAAAATGTATTTAATGTCTGGCTCAATCTTAATAGAGGGCATCTAGATTCTCAGATCTGCTTCTGCATTCAATCACTAACAGTAATGCAGATCATGTAGCCTCTGGAAAACTGCTGTATACCTGTGAGTGAGAGAATTAGAGTGAAAAAGGCAAACCCACAAAATCTTGGTATCATTATGAAAATGGTTTTATCCTTACAGATTTCCTAAAAGCTTCCTGGGAACCAGAACTTCTCAGGAGTATCTTAACCATACTTTGGGAAGTGATGTTATAAAACAACACATTAGTTTTCTCTGTTCTTGAATTTAAATTGAAGTATATAGTATATACTTCTTTGAGAATGACTTTTTATGTTTACATGATTATATTATTGCATGTAGCAGTAGTATATTTTCATTACTGTGTAACATTCCATTGTATGAAGTTGCTACAATTTATTTGTCCATTCTACTATTCATAGACCCTTGGGTTCATTCAAGTTATTGGCTTTTATAAATAATACTGCCATGAACATTATATTTTTGGTGTACATGTTTATGCGTTTTCTACATATGCAGAAAACTAAAGATTCTACAAAAACCATTTAGAAATAATACATTAATTCAGCAAAGCTGCAGGATAAAAAATAAAAATAAGTTCTGTTTCCATCTATACTAATAAAAGGGAAATATGCTAATTAGACTGGACATCTTCCGGACGTCCTTCCGGACAAAGCCACAATGGCAGGGGACGAGGCAGAGGTGGTTGAAATTAGAAAATATAGTGCAATGTAATCAAATGAGGTAAGTATAGAAGTAACCAATTAATCCAGGAAATATACATTCAGTTGTTTCAGAAGACATCATGGTGATTCAAAAGCACCATTAAAAAATATAGAGGAAAATGCGTAAGTATAATAAGATGCCTAAACACAACCTAAAATTATCTTAATAGTAATAATGTATACAACTATTTATGAAGCTATCTTTCTAATATCTCAATAAGACACTAAATATCTGGGTCTGAGTGATTCAATTTTCAAGTCTGGAATCCCCAGTTCAAATCCTTGCATTAACCAGCATGTCTACATATGAAATATCTAATTATTAAAACTTTCTAGCAGGATTTGCAAGAATACACACTGAGACAGTACAAACCAAGTAGATACATAAAAAAGCTCCTAATCTTTAGGCCCATGTGTTTTATTAGGCTTTTAATACAGATAACATATATCTACATAGCTACATGCCATTGAAATAATGGCATTATATGCTACCTATACTTTCATTTTACCTGTAGCAGTTTGCCCCATACATGCAGGATGTTCTCTTGACCTTGTTTTCTTCAGGACCTTGTAGAACTGGATCAGCTGCTTTTGCATGCAGAGTTGCAGGGTTGGAGGGATCAGAGCTAGGCCCAGGACAAGATCCTTGAGACTCCCCATGGGAAGACTTGCCTTGGGCACTCGAACAACTCTCAGAACAGCTCACTGTCTCTTTTTTATTTCGTGTTCCTTTAGTGATGATTTCATCTTCAGAAACCTTACCAAGTTCCTCTGTTGGGATTTCATTTCTCAGTGCATTAGTCTTCTTATTACTCACATCTGTGTTACTTAATGTGACTGCAGAAACTGTTTGTGGCATTTCCTATAAAACAAATCAGAAAAAAAATGTAAAAAGGGATATGTAAACTAAGCATAAAAGTATGGCACTACAAGATTCATGCAATATGTATATTTTTAAATTTTTAATATTTACTTCATTCAGAATTATTAAAAATACCATTTTCTATGTCTCTAGTTAATAACTTTAAAATACATAGTTATTAGAAAAGAATTCATAGTTGGATCAAACCATTCCAATCATGTCAAACATTCCATAAAAGATAACCAGAAAAATAGAAATGAAACATAAGCAAAAACAACATTTGCTTTCATTTGAATATAATCTTTCTCAAAAAGCCTACTAATCTCTTAAATTTTCTGTTCAAAATGTGTTTCACTTTTAACATGCACAGTCCTTATAATTTCTTTTAAATTACTGCAATACTTCATTTCTCCCATCTAAATATCATGATATTTTCCCTATAACTGAATGATAAAATTGCTCCTCCCTCACAGATAAATTTACATGAAGCTATCTTATGGCCAACTCAGAAAATAAATATGATTCCTCTGACATGATCTGAATAAAAGTTTCAGTTTAACCAATTAGAGGGGCTGTGAACCAGGTAAGTATTCTCATTAAAACTATAGGACCTTTTTCATTTGTACTTACTGCCAGCACAAAGAATAAACTGGGTCCTATGCTATTAAAGATGACCACTTACTGACTAATACTTCCTTTGGAGAGAAAACACTGCTCAGATACACCCCAGTCCTCCTGGGAACCATTTCTAGGAAGTGATGACAACATACTAGATACATATAAATGTTCACCCCCATGTATGACTGAGGACTCATGTATACTGGCTGCATCTGGAAAAAGCTGATTTTGATATTACTTAATGCCTAACAGTTCCAATTTCTTGAGAAGATATTATTAACATGGCTTCTTTTGGACTAATTACTTATATTTAAATACTTTTCTTTTTTTAAAAAAACACAGTATGTAATTTTAAAATATTATCCAAACTGACTTAACTATTTATAAATGGAACCTAAGTCTTATAATGTTTCTTGTAATAAATAACTATTGGAAAAGCAATCATTGGCTACCTCTTGGAGCTAACCTTCCACTGGTGACATTTATACCATTCTTCTAAAACAGGGGTCCTCAAACTATGGCCCGCGGGCCACATGCAAATACAAATATTGTATTTGTTCCCGTTTTGTTTTTTTACTTCAAAATAAGATATGTGCAGTGTGCATAGGAATTTGTTCAGTTTTTTTTTAAACTATAGTCCGGCCCTCCAACGGTCTGAGGGACAGTGAACTGGCCCTGTTTAAAAAGTTTGAGGACCCCTGTTCTAAAACATAAACTCTTTTCTCCTAAGCTGCTCAACCACACCCCATTCTCATCTCCCTCTGCTGCAGGACCAACCAACACATGCCAGAGACGGGAACTCTGGGGTGGGACTGGGACAACCCTGGCCCACCTCCCCACTGGGCAGTCTCCCACCAGGTTAACTCTCACAGGTTGTTTTTCTGCCTGTGCAGGTACTAAAGGGGTACGTGGGCCAGCAAATCCACTGGCTGAGCCAATGTCCACGTAAATGCCATTCTCTTGTTTCTGTTGGTATCTCTAAACTCCACAAGTAATTCTCTCAGAGCCCCCTCTTCTCTTGATTTTAGAAAGGCAGAAAAAGCTTCTCTCCACAAGCATAGCACTCCCCAAACCTTAAAAAACCTTCTTGTCTCTCAGTTCTCTTTGTATACAGCCGGAAGGTGGGTCAGTGCACGCCTTTCAACAATCCCCACGGGGAAACGTCTGGCTTTCACTGTTGGAGGCTCCTTTCAAACATGAAATACTCAGTACTGTTGTCCCATCTTTGGGCCTCAGCAACAGTTATAGGACAATGGGGGGAGGGGGAGTCCCACTGAACATCCTTTACACTTAAGTAGGAAAAAAAAGGGCACAGCTCGGGAAGAAGTTAACTAAATTAGAAGGCATTCTTACTATGAAACACCATGCAGAGGTTCAAATATATATATTTTTTAATTTAT
>NW_005371410.1:161159-173239 GCF_000412655.1 Myotis brandtii
AGGGAGGGAGGGAGAGAGAGACAGAGAGAGAGAGAGAGAGAGAGAGAGAGAGAGAGACATCAATTTGTTGTTCCACTTATTTATGTCCTCATTGGTTGATTCTTATATGTGCCCTGACTTGGGATCAAACCTGAAATCTTGGCATATGGGGATGATACTCTAACCAACTAAGCTACCAGGCCAGGGCTATTTTTTTTAAAAATTAAACAATAACAATATACATAGTACCATGATCCCATTTAGCTTTTTAAAAAAAAAAAATCCCTATATAGCTATGTGTGTACTTACTTGTATAAATCCAAATGAAATGGTTTAGGATACAAATCAAAATACTTGTAAGACAATGGGACTGAAGGATAAGGCAATTCAAGATATATATGTTTTATTCTATATGCTTCTGAATACTCTGTGTTGGTGTTGTTTTTTCACAACAAGCATGTATTATTTTGCCATTAAAATATGAAAAACAGCCCTAACCGGTTTGGTTCAGTGGATAGAGTATCAGCCTGCGGACTGAAAGGTCCCAGGTTCAACTCCGGTCAAGGGCATGTACCTTGGTTGTGGGCACATCCCCAATAGGAGGTGTGCAGGAGGCAGCTGATCGATGTTTCTCTCTCATCTATGTTTCTAACTCTCTATCCCTCTCCCTTCCTCTCTGTAAAACATCAGTAAAATATATTTAAATATGAAAAACAAATAAAAGAAAATTAAATAAAATATATAAGGCATGAAATGTTTAGCATCATATTTCAACTCCCTCTGCTTCCATGAAATATAAGGAAGGATTTGGTTTTTTTTAAAATATCTTCACAAGAAATATGTTTAACATATTAATTTATTCTAAAAGAGAAAGAAATTATAAAGTCACAGATATCAATTCTATGGGTCAGGGGTTCTCAAATATACCATTTTAAGAGTCACAGAAGCTAGAATTCATAATGTTCTTTATGGAACTCCATGAAATATTAATATTCAGTAGACCCTTGGCATTCAAGAATTTAACAATCATGGTTTCAATTATTTATAAATGATCCCCAAAATCCATTACATGCAGTAATTTGTAAGTTTGCTGAGACATAAATTTGCACTGCGCCAATTACAAAGCTCATGAGCCAGAGCAAGTGAACTGGCAACTGAGGAGAGAGGAAAAATGGAAGGTGCTCTGTACTTGGAAGAAATAGGGGAAAGGGAGAGAGTTCCATATTTTATAAATACCCACATTGCTTCTTTCTTAGATTGGATGAGAATATGAAGAATGAAGTATGGGAGGCTAGAGATTCATTATAGAGAGGACGGATCCCGTACACCATAAAAATACATGCTAGAAACCTCAGGGATGGAGGAGCATGGAGCTCATGGAAGGTGACCTTGGTGCTTGGAGGCAGCTGGACTGCATTATTAAGGCTATTAAAATAGTCCATTAACTTGCCCTTCCCATCCCTCAACCATCTGAAGTTTTCATGTACTATAAGGGACAGAATAAAAAACTTCCTCCTAATACTAGTTCAATGAGGTAATTCATCGTTGTTTCCAAGCTGCTCTTGGAAAGAATGTCTGTGCTCATAAGTTACTTTAAAGGTCCTACATCCATCCCATTAACACCCGCATGCTAGAGACTAAAAAATCCTAAACTCTAGCCCCACGTTCAAACTCATATATTTATTCAATCACTAGCTAGACATTTCTTCTCCAATATCCAATGCACCTCAAACTCAAAATGTCAAAATTGAAACCCTCCCTCTGTATTCTGTACCATAGCTATGCCAACATAACTTATCCACTCATTCCAGCCAGAACCTTGGAAGTGTATCTTTCCCTCCTTTCCTCCACTTTCCCCAGATCCAAGCAACAAGTCCTACAGTTCTGCTTCCTATACATTACTCTAATCCAATGCCTTTGCTTCATCCTTAAAGTTACTGCCCTGGGTCCCATTCTCTTTATTTCTTGATTGTGGTCATTCCCTAATCTCCTCCCTCTTCCCCTATCTTCCAATCTCCCCTCTGCAGAGCTGCCAGGATTATCTCTGTGGCTGAAAACATCTCAAGGTCTTCCCTCTATGAACTAGTCCCCACTTCTGACTTCACCCTCATCTCACACTGCCACCTACTTTGCACTAAGAACTCCCAACATATCATTTGTATCCCCCCTGCTCATATACCTGCTGCCCCATCTACCTGGGATGGACTCCTACCTCTACCTCTTCTACACCTGGGCTGTACCTATTGCTCTTTTGTTAAGATTCAGCTCCATCATTTCTTTTAGGAACCCTTCCCTAGGAATCCTCCAGCTGGCTTGGGTAGTCCTCCTCAAAGCTCCCATAAAAATCAATGTATGGTCACATTATTTTATGATTCTAATCATGTCCCTCGGATTCCTTATTAACTCCATCTTATTCATCTTTTAATCCCAAATTCTAGTACACTGCCTTGCACATAACTGCTTAGTATAATGATTATTAGAATAATCTTTGAAGTAAAAAAATTGGATTTTGAATATCAGCTTTGCCATTTCTTAACCTTTGACTTTAAACAAGTTGATTTAAACTCTCAGAACCTCAGGTCTCATAATCTATAAACCAGATATATAATCAACCTACTTTCCAGGATTTTCTAAAAATTAAATGAAATCATATCTTAGTGCTGGGTCTAGCCCAGAATAAGAGCTCACTAAATGGTTGTAGTTTTTTGTTTTAATTTGTTATTGTTAATAGCATAATTAATGCCACTACATTACTACTATTAATGAATGCTTATTGAGTGCAAGAATGAATGAATGATAAATGAAAAGATGTTTCTATGGGACTGATCAGAACTGTGCTATAAATGGTACTTACCCAAATGACCAATCAGGAGCAAAGGGTATAAGATTCCTTGATTTAATAAACCAATACTTAGGGGCTCTGGGGAATTCAGCCTTTCCTAAGAAATAGCTGTGTAAGTAAGCATTATAGTCTTTATCTCCCCTGCCATTTCCCTAAAGAAAAAGGAGTTAAGACTCCACAGCAGGCATCTATCTATAGACAAATGAGATACTTAACAGCCAGCTTATTTGTTTCAGCAATTATTATCACAGAGGGAAGCTGCATAGAGAGGACAGAGCAGGAAGTATATCTAGAAATGGCTCTTATCACCAAAGCATCCACCTCCACATATACTCCATTTGCTCTGAATGAAATACAGGTGTATTTGCAAGTTGCTCCCAAATAATATGGCATAACAGAACTCTTTAGCTCTGATTTTTTTTCCTCTCCTATGAGACATACTTTCATTTCTATTAGACGGCTTTCACAGATTCATCACCACTGCCTCAAACCAAGGAAGTCCTCCCATCTCTTCCCCAACTGCCATGTCTACTGCTCTGTTAAGAACATTTTCAATCTCTTCCTCGATACTCTGTTAGTCATCAGGTTTGTTCACATTCTATCTCCAAAATGTCTCTCACATTTCTCTACTTCTCTCTGGTCCCAGGGGCACCATTCCAGTCCAGGCTTTCACTCCCTGTGGCCGCTGTGGCAGGTTCTTAGGCTGGTCCCACCTCCATCTTACATATCGCTGTTACATCCTCCTAACCACATAACTCTCACTCAAAACACTTCAGAAAGTATCTGAAGCCATAAAATACAGTCCTGATTTTCTTACTTAATCTGGCTTTCACTCTGATTTGTTCTGTAGCTTCCTCCTCAGCTCTTGCCCATGCATATCCACACACACATCCATGCACACACACACACGACACTGCAGTGTGATAGACATCAATGGACCACACACTTCCCTGCGTCTGCACCTCTGCTCAGCAACAACGCCTTTCACTGACATTACTCCTCTTCACCAAACCAACTTGCTAACAGGCCAGCCATCTTTCAACACCTAACTCAAATACCTCCTTTAAAGAGGTTAACTTAGTCTTTCCTTCCCCTGCCTAGGGTGTACCCCAATGTTCCCAACCATTTCCAGTCTCCTCATTTGTTAGGTTGATCTCAACCAACCTAAGCAAACTACCAGTTGTTTTCCTGCTCTCTGAATTTATCCAAATCTAACTCCAGTATTTTTTTAAAGTATAATGTATATCATTCATTTCTTCCTAGACCTCTTTCCTAAATTCATTATCAAATGACTGAGAAAGGGGTAATACTGCCTCATCTTTCTGACCACTATGAATGGTCAAAATGGAGATTCCATTATCCAAGTTCCTAGAATTTAACACTAAAGCAACCACAGAAACAAGACACTCTTTTGGTGTTTTTTCTCTTAACTTAAAAAACTGGATGGCATGAGCCTAAAGCTACCTGTGACCATGTTGTAGACCAGGGGTCCTCAAACTACGGCCCGCGGGCCACATGCAAATACAAATATTGTATTTGTTCCCATTTTGTTTTTTTACTTCAAAATAAGATATGTGCAGTGTGCATAGGAATTTGTTCATAGTTTTTTTTTAAACTATAGTCCGGCCCTCCAACGGTCTGAGGGACAGTGAACTGGCCCCCTGTTTAAAAAGTTTGAGGACCCCTGTTGTAGACCATGTGAATAAAGCCTGTCAATAGCAGTGAAGAATAATTCAAGAAGCAAAAATAAGAAAACCATAGACCAACCTGATTTGATCAAGTCTCCGGCTGGTCCCTATGATCTATAGTTCCTGCTGTTTTTCTTTCCATTCTGGAAATTGAATTATTTCTATATCTCTGTGTGAGACACAGTCATCAAAGATGGCTGCCAATAATTCCACCCATACCTTCTATATAAATCATTCCACTGGACAAGTGGAGTCTAATCCCCTTCCCCTGAATCTAAGAAGAAGTTTTGGTCTAACTTCTTCTGACCAAAAGAATGCTGCAGAATGATCATGTACCAGTTCCAGGCCTTCAGAGACCTGAAAGCTTCTTCTTTCACTCTGTCAGACACAGATTCTCAGTTTAGACTACTTAATAGTTAAGTGGAAGGAAGGAGGCCCAGCCAGCCCCCAGTCATTCCATCAATCCTTGCTGGAGCACCATTCCTGATAGTGAAGCCACCATGGATACTCTAGCCTCAGCTGAGCTCCCAGCTGAATGCAGTCAAGCTGACACCAAAATTGTATCATAAAAGAATTGCCTAGCTGAGCTGAACCAATCCACAGAATTATAAGAGATAATAAATCTTTGTTCTGCTAAGCAACTAAGTGCTGGGGTAGCTTGGTTCCCAGCAATAGACAGCTGATACACTTTATTTTGCTTATGTTGAATCAGTTAGGCTTCCTTCTGTCATTTACAACCCAGTCCTAATTAGACTGTGTACAGGACATACCATTATTTCTGTTAAAGTTCATAAATTCAAGCACCCTCATTTCACTCCCCAATTAGATAATTACCTAACTGGTAAGAGGTGACATAAGGAAACTGATAAAAAATGAACTATTTCAGAGCAATTCGCTGCATTATCAGAAGTTATAGAGCCACAAAACTCTTGTAGACAGTCTCATATGTATGGTAGAGAAATCCATTGTACCCAAAATGAAAAGACCTATGTTTGAGGCCCAAGGTCTCTAGCAATGTGCTCTTGGGCCCAGTTACCTCCAAGGTGTTGAATGATGGAACATCAGTAGCTCTCAACCTTGTGTACACATTAAAATTGAAAGTGTTTATTTAAAATAATACTGATGTGCAGGCTGCACAGACCAACTTAATCAGAATCTCAGGAGTAGGGCCCAGTGAGGGAAGGTGATTTCTGCCCCTTCTCTCCACCTCCTTTCTTTCTCTTTCCCAAGAAAATGTGACTGATTCTTCCCAAGTGAACTGACCCAAGTCTACTCGGCAGGCCTGGCCAAACTGTTCTAAGTCCCATATAATTGGCAATCTCATGCCATTACAGTATAAATAGGCAGCCCCAACCTCCTGTTTTCACTCTTTTGTAACTTTCCCTCTCACTTGCTCCTGCACTGCAGATATCTCTTCAGGACCAGCTGCAAGCCAGTTAAGAGTGAAACTGGGTGGGGATGGAGGGTGGGGCTTAGAAAGGTCTTCTTGGGTCTCAGTCTAAGTCCTCATCTCTGGCCCAGCTTTATCAGAAAGCCCTGCATAAAAGGTTATGAAAAGGTACTGAAACCTTGAGCCCTGTTTCTCCTGTGCTATGAGAGCTGACTCTCCCTCAGAAACCCTAAATTGGCCAAGTAGAGCTCAGGCATTCCTGGGACCTGGCTGAATACTACCTTGATGTCATCAAAATCTCACAAATACCTCAAATATTTTGGCCCTGTTTACTGCTCCTCTCTAAAATCTATCAGTTAAGAAGGTGTTTGTGAAAGTTGTACACATGTATGCTAAGATTTTATTCTGAAAATAATAAACTTCTCTTCTTGGAAAATAAAGGCAGTCATAATAATATGTTCAGATAGTAGAGCATGTTAGGTCTCAAAGTAAATAAGTTTTACCTTATAAGTTTTTATGGGCAATACAATGAGTCAGAAAACACTTTGTTTCCACTTCTTAAACTTGACTCCAAAAGCAAGCAAGGGGTTCGGGCTATAGTTATTAGACCCCACCTCTCTAGCTGAAAGAAGGATCCAGTGAGAAGCTGGATCTGCTCTGGTGAGAGGAGGTAGGAGTGAGGGGAGTATTACAAAAGACCTGACCCTCGGGAAGGCTACCGGCCTTTCAATCACTCCAGTGCACACTATCCTAAAACCAATCCTACTCCTTTGGCTCTTGTGGAGACTAAAAAGATGAGGACCACAGAGCTCAGCCACAGGTCTACAGGATCATGAAAACTGCATCTGAAGCCACCCCTCTACCAAGAGGAAGATATCTGACCTTTCTGCCCCAGGGATATCTTTTTTCCTCTCCTGTTATATGCATCCAATATAGGCCCAATTTTCTTTAAGTACTCAGTGCTAAAGAATGCATAAGTCATCCAAACTATTTTAGTAAGTTAGCAGAAACTGAAAGAGAAGGTTTATATATACTAACAGTTAGCCCAGAAGTAATCCTGCAACAGGCTAGTAAGAATTAGCCCATTAGTTGTTCTCTGAATACTCATCAAGAAAAAGGTGGTTTGCCCTAGCCGGTTTGGCTCAGTGAATAGAGTGTTGGCCCTCAGACTGAACGGTCCTGGGTTAGATTCCGGTCAAGGGCATGTACCTCAGTTGCAGGCTGGATCCTGGGCCCTGGTCGGGGCATGTGTGGGAGGCAACCAATTGGTGCATCTCTCTCACCCCAACATTTCTCTCTCTGTTTCTCCCTTTCCCTTCCACTCTCTCTAAAAATCAATGGAAAAATATCCTCGGGTGAGGATTAACAAACAAAAAAAAAAGAAAAAGAAAAGGAAAAAGTGGTTACATGCCATTTGAGAATAACCAATATAATAAGAAGAGGCCAGTTTTTAATAATGGAGGTTACAATAACCACAGTCAGGTGGTCTTTACCTTTCCCCCAGTCTGAAAATTTCTAAATAACCTTGTTTCCTACAATGCAAATACTATATTAAAGGTTAGTGTCAGCAAGTCAGCAAAATATGAGCTAATTTTTCTTTTTGTAAACTTCATAAACTCATTAATAAAAAGCAATTTTGTTTTTTCCTTGCTGCATACAACATATAATTAATTGCTATCTAGAATATTTGATTAAGAAAACAATCAGATAATTATTTTTTTAAATCACCTTGGATGAAATGACAAACTCTTCCTGATCAGCATTTCTGCACTTTTTCCCTGTGTCTTGCTCTGCAGATGTACTTTGTGAGCTTCCTGGTGAAATCAATCGCTTTCTTCCTTGCTGTGTTATGTTTTCTTGGGTTTTATTTTTGCAGATTCCTTCTCTTCCACTTTTCTGGTTTACATTATCTTAAACACACATAAGTACACATACACAAAGAAAAAGGAGGAGAAAATTATCTCCTATATCTTCCAATGTCAATAATCAATGCCCCCCAAAAACACAAAAAAACAAAACAATAACAAGAAAGGAAGAAAGAAAGAAAGAAAGAAAGAAAGAAAGAAAGAAAGAAAGAAAGAAAGAAAGAAAGGAAGAAAGAAAGAAGCTAGTAAAATTAAAGTTCCATTATGGTGATGTCAACTTGAAAACATTTATTTGCAAATCTCAAAAAGTATTAAGCAAACAATAGCCAAGAGTGGCAGCCCTGGAGTCAGCAAGGTTAAGATGCTAATGAGGACAGACTCCATCCTTAACTATTTCACCTCACCTCTCTCAACAAAGCTTTCATCATCTGGAAAAAGGAAATTATAATAAATAGCTCATGGCATTATTAAGAGGAGTAAATGAGGTAAGATATGTAAACTATCTAGGAGAGTACCTGAAATATGTTAGCTATCATTTTTTTTTAATTTTAGCATTGAATTTCTCTAACAAAAAAATCTGACATGAATTTTATATATATTTATTGAGCCCCAATAGCCACAGTGAGGAATTCAACTTAGGTTACCTTACAGATTAAGAACACAAATAACCCAAAAGGGAGAGTGACCTCTGCAAATTTCACCGAAGAAGAAAATAAGTCTCAATAACAATGGAAACTATATCCCATGTAATACTTCCCAAGATTCACTATAACTAGCAAACTTATGTCAGTATAATA
Source organism: Myotis brandtii (assembly GCF_000412655.1). Taxonomy (NCBI): domain Eukaryota; kingdom Metazoa; phylum Chordata; class Mammalia; order Chiroptera; family Vespertilionidae; genus Myotis; species Myotis brandtii. The sequence continues at coordinate 169,721 of NW_005371410.1, forward strand.
TTTTGTTAACAAATTCGTGAATTATCTCATCAGAAAGGAAGAAAGATTTACATATTTTAAGATTACATATTTCATGGTTAGTTGTCTATTTCCTCTACACTTGAATGATAGCTTCACGAGGACAGAGACTATATGTGCCTTGTCCACTGTTTCCCCCTTGTGCCTCCAGTACCTAGAACTGTGCCTCAATATGCTGACTACATGACTTGTGAACATAAACAGAATTTGTCCAAAGATTCCCTTGAGAGCCCGGATATAGGTATGTAAGGCAATCCGTAATCACTATTCTAATGTTGTAATGTAAGGGTTAGCAAACTTTTTCTGTAAAAAGTCAGAAATTGAATATTTTAAGCTCTGTGGCCCATATAGCATCTGTCACAGCTACCTAACTCTGCCTTTGTAGTGTGAAAGCAACCATAGAGAATACATACATACATGGGCTTGGCTATATTCCAATAAAACTTTATTTACAAAAACAGGCAGTGGATTGGATTTGGCTCAGGAGCTATAATTTGCTCAGAGCTATTCTAAAGGATAGTCAAGTAACCTGAAAAAACAACTCCATTAAATTCAGAGGAAAAATACTAATAGAATATCTATTATTCATATTACTAAACAGGAAAATCACCCGAACCAACAAAAATAATGCATTTACTAAAGGAAACTTATGGATAAACTAATAACTTTAAACTTTACATAATTATTTAAATATTGTTTTGAATCTAAATTAGGAGACATTCCACATCATTTTAGAAACTGTCAGAAATAAGACTAAATAGAACCGTACAGCTTGGTGAAACAAATGATCAAGTGCTATAACAGTTATGAATTAGTCAAACCAAGGAAAATAGCCAACTATGGTATTGTTTACTATGCTAAAAACTAAAAAATGCAAATTAAATAAGACACAGCTTCTGCCCAAATGGCAGTGTATCACATTGTAAGTGGCAATATTATATAATAAAAGCCTAATATGCTAAGTGTCTGGTTGGCTGGTTGGCCGTTCAACCAATGAAAGCATAATATGCTAATGATATGCTAACGCCGCTCAACCACTCGCTATGATGTGCAATGATCACCAGGAGGCAGACACTCTGACCGGTAGGTTAGGTTGCCGCTGGGGTCTGGCCAATCAGGACTGAGCAAGATGGGCTGGACACGCCCTAGAGCCCTCTCGTGGTCCCTCCCCAGCTGGCCAACTTCCCGCGTCCCTCTCCAGCCCCAGTTGTGCACTGATGGGGCCCCTCGGCCTGGCCTGCGCTCTCTCGCAGTCCGGGACCCCTCGGGGAATGTTGGAAAGCTGGTTTCAGCCCAATCCCACAGGCCAGGCCAAGGGACCCCACTGGTGCACGAATTCATGCAATGGGCCCTAGAATGTATATAAAATTCTAAATTTAAAAATATCTATATTTAGCCCTGGCCGGGTAGCTCAGTTGTTAGAGCATCATTCCTATATGTCAATATTGTAGATTCAATCCCTAGTCAGGGCACATACAAGAGTCAACCAATGAATGCACAGATGGGTGAGCAACAGGTCAATTTTATTTTCTTCTTTCTCTCTCCCTTCCTCTCTCTCATCATTGATGCTTCTATCTCTCTTTCCCTCTCCCTTCCTCTTTCTAAAATCAAATTTCAAAAAAAAGAAACAGATATTTCTGTTACTCAAACTGTCCTTGAGCATATATAGAAAAGCTTCTAATTCATTTAATACAACACCGATAAAGCTCTACCACCAAAATCTAACATAGTTGGCACACGTGGGAAAAAAATACAAACCATACTTGTGAGTATAGATACAAATGTTCTAAACTAAATGTTAGCAAATCTAATCTAACAGAGTATAAAAATAATAAGCCATTATGATAAACTGAACTTATTCCAGGAACACAGCATGATACAACATTAGGAAATCTACCAATATCATTAATTACATTAACATATGAAAATGCAAGACTGTCTATACTAAAAAAATGTCCAGAGATTTCAACAATTATTCCTGGGGGGGGAAAAACACACATCCTAAACATAAGAGTACCAGGATCAATCCCAATCCTATTAAATGCTTAAAAACTAATAGAATTCCTATTAAAATCAGAATAAGAAACAGGTACCAATTTTACCCATTTTTATTTAAAATGTACAGGTTCTAGCATATGAAATAAGGTCAGAAAAATTTAAGAAGCAGTAGGTAGATCAAAAGAGCCAGAAGTGTCATAGAAGCATGAAACAGACTGATGAATCTCAGAGGGAAGGTGAGTGGAGTGGGAAGAGATTAACCAAAAAACTTATATGCATAACCCATACACACAGAAAATTGCAATGAAGGCCTAGGTTGGGGTGGTTGTGAAATTGAGGAGGTCAATGGGGGGAAAAGAGGGATATCTGTAATACTTACAACAATAAACATAATTTTTTTTAAAAAAAGAGCCAAAATGTCGTAATTCTATAAATATGATTACACAGCTGGAAAATCCAAGAGGCTAAAAAAAACTATTAATTAGATCATTTAGCAATATTGCTGGAAATAAAATAAATATAGGATGGGGCAAAAGTAGGTTTACAGTTGTGAGTACAAAAACAGAGTTTATTATTGTACTAGAGGCCCGATGGACGAAATTCGTGCAAGGGGCTCGGCCCTTGCAGCCCTGGCTTCATCCAGAAGATCGTCCAGACAGTCATCTGGAGGTCGTCCAGACAGTCATTCTGCTGTTTGGTCTAATTAGCATATTAGCTCTTTATTATATAGGATTATTATTTATTAATTATTGCATTATCATTCTTCTCATCCTCCTACAATCCAAACTAGCATTATGCTGTCCACAACATACTTGATCAAAAACTTTAGAAGATTTCTGTGACCACTATGCTGAATATTAAAAATAGTAAGAGTAGTAATATCAACTAAAATAAATATACAATTGTGCTATCTAATCTAATAAAAGACAAAAAGGGTAATTAACCGTACCTCCGCTACGCTTCCCAATGGCTAATCAGGGTGATATGCAAATTAACTGCCAACAAAGATGGCGGCTGGCAGCCACGCAGCTGAAGCGAACATGAGGCTTGCTTGCTCCAGTGATGGAGGAAGCCAAGGTTCCCCACCTGCCACGGCCTGGCTCTGAGCTCCGGAAGCAATAATGTTTCAATTATAGAAGCTAAACAAACCCCAGATACCTGCTTTCAGCCTGCCGTGGCCTCAGAGCTGGGAGGGCCAGTGACGGCAACAATGTTTCAATTATAGAAGGCAAATAAATCTCAGAATAAAAAAAAAAGGAGAGGCTGGGAGCTTCCATCTCCGGGGGGCTTGGTCAGCCTGAAAACAACCCTCAGCCCCTCACCCAGACTGGCCACGCACCCCAATGGGGACTCCCACCCTGAAGGGGGTGTGACCAGCCTGCAAACAGCCATCAGCCCCTTACCCAGGCTGGCCAGGCACCCCAGCGGGACCCCCACCCTGATCCGGGACACCCTTCAGGGCAAACCAGCTGGCCCCCACCTGTGCACCAGGCCTCTATCCTA
>NW_005371410.1:173489-180437 GCF_000412655.1 Myotis brandtii
AAGGGGTCCCAGACTGCAAGAGGGCACAGGCCGGGCTGAGGAACCCCCCAGCCCTGAGTGCACAAATTTTTGTGCACTGGGCCTCTAGTTATTTTATAAAAGATAATGTTCATGGTAAAATGTAAGAGTAGCTTGCAAGAACTAATCATCCCAAACAAAACCATTAAACATTTTGGACAAAATATATAAAAGCCACTATCTGAAGATACTGGAGAGTGACCAAAAGGCAAAAGTAGAGAAGAATCTAAGCTTGGAAAACTCACTACAACCTGTGAGGTTTGTAAACTTTGGCTCTTTCCTGAGAGCATCTCCCAATTCACAGGTAGCAGAAAGCTGCAGCCTTGCTGGCTTACCTGTTCATAGGACAGAGTTAGAGGCTTGTGGAGCAGGTAGAAAGCTAGGGATAAAATCCTAAAAGAAAGAAACTCACAGAGAACCAAAACCAAAATCAATGCATAGAATCAACCCATAGCTCACTACAAGGCCTGGGGGAAGCCCTGGAACCCAGAGAAAAAGCAGCAGCTGGAAGCTGAGAGAACTAAGCAGAGACTGTAACTGCTGTCCACACAGGGGAAAACAGAATTTAGGGCTTGAATTAACTGCCTATTCAAAGAAAATAGCCTATCAGACCAAATTAATTGTCTATTAGAACAAAAATACCTACTCAGAGGAACATAAAATCAAAAGCTCTACATCATTTATAATTTCCAATTTCCAACAGAAAGTCACTAGATGAGAATAAAAGGAAAATGAAGAAAACAAGCAGTGAAAAGAAACTGAACCTGAGATGACTGAAAAGTTGCAAATAAAATGTTGACTAAATAAGACAACGCAGAAACGTTTTTAATAATCTTAAATCAATGGGAATACCCAGCAGATGACATAAATCATTGTAATATCTGCCAGGACAGTAAGCTATACTAGGACAGAGGTCACCTCTTCTTTAAATCCTCCAGCACATAACATCATGTGCCTAGCACTTTTTAAAAATTATATTAATTTATAAAGCCCTTACTGTGCTGGCCTTTTATCTTAGACATGACAGCACAGGTTTGTTTAAAAATCTGTTAATATGGTAAATCTAGCACATGTTAAATCAAAAAATAATTAACAGGATGTTTGATAAATAGCATAATAGCTAGTGTTTTAAATTAGATTTCATGTACACATCTAAAAAAATGATAAGCTATGTTATTCACCTCTTCATTTGTTCATAAAAACTTTCAAATTCTGCTTAATGTTTGCTTGAAACAAAACCTACTTCCACTGGTCACTGGTGCTGGGAGGTTTTGATCACCCAGATCTGTTAACATCCACGCTGGAAGGATTCTCTTCCTCTGGGCGGGGTTGGACTGCTGCTTACTGATGCTTGAGCATTCACCTGCGAAAGACTAAAAAATCACCATCTTATTAATTACCAAAAATAAGCATGCTCCCTTAATGAAGTTGTAAATTTTTTTACTTTGTAGAAAGCTACCATAAAAATACCCATCTGCAATTATGGACTGAATTGTCAAATTTCTCAAAGACATTCATGATCTCTACTAGGTGAAGTGTTGTGCCTAATTTCAGTTGTCTTTTCTCTCCTCAAAATAATTTAAGGGACAGGTTATAAATGGATGAGATCTTAAATTTCTCACCACACTATTTGTGGTAGAAGTCTGGGTCGTCGCTATTCCTGTGCTTCCTTCCAGCTGTGGGGCACCAGTCGTCTCATCAGGCAAATTAACCAAGGATGATTCTGGTGTTTCATTCAATATTTCATCTTCATCAAGCATTTGACTATTTCTAGAAAATAAAATCAGAAAAAGACCAAGATGGCGGCATAGGAAAACACCGGAAATTGCTGCCTCCGACAACAACTTCAAAAATACAACTAAAAGACAGAACGGTCATCATCCAGAACCACAGGAAGGCTGGCTGAGTGGAAATTCTACAACTAGAAGGAAAGAGAAGAGCACACAGACTCAGAGGAGCTACGAAAGTAAAGTGCAGAGGTACGGAGGCTCCGGCGCGAGGCTTAAGAGCTACTTACTTATTTAGTATTTGTCCAGATAGTCCATAAAAGTTAAGATCACCATGCAGAATCCAAAGAGAAAATGCAAATTGCAAATATATCAGCTAAGTTAGTTAGGCCCTTGGAGAAAAAATAAATAAAATCCTATAACTGTTACTGGGGTTCTGGCCAGTACAGCCACTTGTGAAATCTCCCCAAACATGCAGCCTGACTGAAAGCTAAATGTTCCGACATATGATCACCTGGGGAACATACTAGCAGACCAATTACTTCCTACTTGCTGCAAATGTGATAAGATCATCCAAAGTTGTTGCATCATTATCACTTATGTATGCATAGAGATGATCCAACAAATTTATCTTTCTGAAAATTTGAAAATGGAAATAGAAATGCTACTCAGAAATAAAAAGGAATGAAATGCTGGTATGTACAAAACATGAATGCATCTCAAAGAATTTTGCTAAGTCAAACGAGCTATTTATATGACATTCTGAAGAGGTAAAGCTATAGGGACAGAAATCAGGTCAGTGGCTTCCAGGGGCTAGGGGTGCAGGAATGGGACTAATACAGACAGTTGAATGCTATCCCAAAGAAGCATGCTAAAATGGATTTCTTACATAAGACTAGAGAATCCACCAGCTGGCTATGTTCCCTGGAAGGACCCAGAACACTAAGCAATAAGGTACACACTAGTGAGACAGTGTTGAGTAGCTCAATGGTAGCTGCCTCTACAGGTCAGTTTTGGTGGTAGGGGAGGCTGCCAAAACAGGGCTCCGTAGTATCAATGGAGATGATAGGATTCTAGAATTGTGCAGGCCCTGTGGTTAGCATTAAACATCAGAGACTAAGTGGATGTTACTGGCATAACAGACAGCAAAGTTGGAATGGCACTGGTCAGTAAGCATCTGTAACAATGTCTGTCCACCTAGCTGAAGACATTTTTCAGCTTTCCTTGCAACTCTGTATAGCCATGAGCCTAATTTGGGGAACTAGGGGTGTAAATGGAAATGATATGTGCAAGACACTGTCCTGGATTCTCTTCCTCATTTCCTTCTTACCTTACCAACTGGCAACACCAACAATGAAACTAATTTAAAAGATATATATTGAGGATGACAGAGTTTCTCCCTTAGCTGGAGAACATGAATTACATTATGAAGGAGAGCATGCCTATAACTCTGGACCATTGTGTGACAGAAAAAATGTTCTATCTTGTTTAAGCACTGCATTTGAAGGTCATTTTTTAAGCAACTTAGCTTTTACTCTAATACAGGAATCAGCAAACTGCAACACTTAGTCCAAATCCAACCTGCTACCTGTTTTTGTAAATAAAGTGCTACTGAAACATAGCCATGGATGTCTGTTTACATACTGTCTGGACATAGCCCCTTTTGAGAAAGTATTCAGTATTTTAGGTTCATCTTTATTCTGCCTGTTCAAATGTTAAATGCAATGAAATCAAAAACATTCTGAAATGAATCAAATATTGCCAAAATGCTCAAAAGGGAGGGCTATATGCTTTGAATCATATATTGAATGATGCATATGTGATAAATATTTTTAATTAAAAATAGAAATTATAGTTAACTTATCTTTAAGCAAATGGTCTTTCAACTATTGTTACTACATAATGGGGACCAAAGTAAAAAAAATGAAAATCATTATTGCACATCAGAAATCATTATATCATCACTAGAGGCCCAGTGCACAAAATTCCTGCACAGGTAGGGTCCCTAGGTCTGGCATGTGATCAGGGCCAATAGGGGCCTCTGGCTGCTGGCCCGGGCCTTCCTTCCCTGGCTGCCAGCCAGGGCCTTACTTCATTTCATGCCGCCCCCTGGTAGTCAGTGCACATCATAGCGAGCGATTGAACTCCCGGTCTCCTGGTCAAACTCCCAAGGGGACACTTTGCATATTATCCTTTTATATATATAGATGGGAATATTTGAAAACTCCAAATCACAAATGGAAAAAAAGCTAAGAGTGAAATCAACACCCTGAAGGAAATTTTACAAGAGCAGACTAAAACCAGAATATTTAATTTTTAATATAAAAACACAATTAATTTGGTTACCCTAAATTAAGTACATAATTACCAAAACATATAAAAAATATTTACTACCTCTTTCAACACATTTGGCTTGATAGCAATAACATACAAGATAATACTCTTCATAATAGCCTGAAAAAATAGAGTGTTCTTAAAGTGGGTTCTATTTTCAGTTTTATCAATACCAAAACAATTTAAAATTCACAATCTGACTGAAGGCACAACACTGATCTTTCACACGAAGGAGACAAGCTAATTTGAATTGACATAAAAATTAAAATTGACATATAATAATGTATATGAGTTATCAGGCAATGGCCATAATTTGCTTAAAATAGAAATGTACAACATTTTTCTGATTTTTGAAGTAAGTATATAATTCTACTTTTATAGGTCCAGTTTATGTATTATATAATTTAATTTTACACCAGATGTTTATTATAACACCTCATTTCCTCAGTTTCCCTATTCTATATTTTCTGTTATTTTTATAAGAAACAAAAGTTATGCAACTTTAGTCTAAGTCAAAGATTAATATCTTAATAAAGAAAAAGGGGGGACATCTGTAATACTTTCAACAACAAACATAATAAAATAAAAACTTTAAAGTGAACAAAAAGATTAAGAAAATATAGTGAGTTTCAAATTAACTATCCTGGTTACTGTTAGATGGAAAATACATTCTGAGCACAATGGTAAAAGACACCACATATGAGAACAATCACTATTGAGGCATGAATTTCCAAATGTTTTCTGGAAACACACACACACACACCATGTAACTCCTATATCACCAATACAGTTTAATACTAGAATAGTTTCTCCTGAGGTAATTGCGGATGGCTGAGGAATTAGGTTACAAATACCATTACCTAATGTCATTTCATTAGGCAATCTTACCTTAAAGTACATTCCAATTCTGTTTCAGAATACGTAGAGAAAACACGGAAAATGTATTTGTCAACAAACAAAGAAAAACTATCTCCAGGGTTCAACCAGTGCCATAGATTTGTCTTTAATGGTAAGAGCTGGCTCTTCTCAGAAGACTGATAAAAACATGGACTTGTGTGTATCTAACAAAGAAAGAAAGAATACAGTGATGTTGTAACTCAAAATTATGAAAAAATACAACTGAATATTAACTGATACAAAATTTTAATATCATAATAAGTTAGGTGTATAAGAAACTTAAAATTCTAATAAATCTGGAACTTATAAGTACCATAATTTTTATCCATTCATACAAAAAAAAAGCTGTAATATACCTCCCATTTCTCTAATAATAAAAAAAAGTTATCAATTAACTGGTTAAAAGATACTCTGTTTTGCATGAGGTAATTTGAAATTGAAAAGAGAAACTTGAAAAAAAATTGTCCAGTATGGAAACTGACTCCCTTTACTTCGAGATCCAAAATTCACCAATCCCCTGGAAATGGCTTGCTTCTTTTCCACTTATTTTCCCTTAATAATTTCTTACTATGATTAAAAGATTAGAAACTATGAGAAGGGAAGTTTAGATTCTATCTCTCAAGCAAAGAGCATAATTATTTTTTGTGGGGTTTTTAAGCTTCTCATGGAGGAATCTTATTTTGTTTGAATAAAATCCCACCATGAGAATATCATTCATATTCAAATTGTAAGAAGTAAATATATCTCAATGTCAAAACGATTACAATATCCATTACTTTGAATTATGTTTGCCACCAAAAGCTCCCATGTTAAAGATAATGAAGTTCCCTTCATAACTAAGACCTATTGAAAGACACCTTAAAAATTCCAACTAGAATCAAGCTGAAAGTGGCTATTTCCAAAGGGCAAATAGCCTTTTTGTCCTTATGATGAAGCTTTTAAAATAAATAAGCTTTAGTGTATAACAAAACAATCTACATTAATGCAGATCTTTGGTTTTTTTAAATAGAATCTTAGATAAAGCAACTCCCCTTACCATCCATCCGCTTCATCAATTTAAGTGAGACTTTCTAGAGACATCAACAACCTCTCCAGTATAACAAGGTAATTACCACCCCGGGATTGGGCTGAACATTTCCAGTTTTTCTATTTATATTTCATTCAAGTATCTTGAGATAAAATTATATTTTCATACATTGAAACCTTTTCTGATCCCAACCATTTAAAACATCTGAAGGTGTTAAGGTATGTTTTATTCATCCTGAATTTGAACAGATTAGAATTCACTATAAATACAGTAGGTAAAAACTTCTGTTCCTATAAAATATATTCATTATGGGAATATTAAGGAAGTTTATAATAGGCCTATTTTTAATGTATTTTGAAATTCTAGAAATGTATCTTTTCCTTTTCTTTTTACTCCACAACAAATTTTTCCCCCCACTGGTAAACTTGGTTAAAATTTTTATTAAATACTAGAGGCCCGGTGCACAAAAATTTGTGCACTGAGGGGGGTTCCTCAGCCTGGCCTGTGCCCTCTCGAAGTCTGGGACCCCTTGGGGGATGACCACCTGCTGGTTTAGGCCCGCTCCCTGGGGAACTGGGCCTAAGCTGGCAGTCAGACATCACTCTGGCAGCCCGGGAGCCCTCGGGGGATGTCCACTTGCCAGTGGGGAGCAGGCCTAAGCTGCAGTCAGACATCCTTAGTGCTGCTGAGGAGGCTCCTACCACCACCGCTGTACTGGCAGCCGTCAGCCTGGCATGTGGCTGAGCAGAGCTCCCCCTGTGGGAGCACCCTGACCACCAGGAAGCAGCTCCTACATTGAGCATCTGCCCCCTGGTGGTCAGTGTGTGTCATAGTGACCAGTCATTCCCAGTCTTTCTGCTGTTAGGGTCAGTTTGCATATTACCCTTTTACTATATAGGATAGAGGCCTGGTGCACGGGTGGGGGCCGGCTGGTTTGCCCTGAAG
>NW_005371410.1:180830-200687 GCF_000412655.1 Myotis brandtii
GGATTTATTTACCTTCTATAATTGAAACTTTGTTGCCTTCAGTGGAGCTCAGAGCTGGCCGGGAAGCTTGGCTTCCTCCATCACTGGAGCAACCAAGCTTCCTGCTCGCTTCAGCTCCGTGGCTGCCGGCTGCCATCTTGGTTGGGTTAATTTGCATATAGTTGCCCTGACTGGCTGGTGGGCGTGGCTTAAGGCATAGCAAAGGTATGGTCAATTTGCATGTTTGTCTTTTCTTAGATTAGATATTCACTTTCATTTTTTAAAAATGGTAAGCCTATATAAAATATAAACTAAGGAAAATATAAACAAGTCTAGAATGTTGTGATAAAACATGTCTTATCCCATCATACCCTCTATATGAATTGTTTGAATCAGTTCCTATAAGTTCAAAGGTTACCTATAATCATCTGATAAATCACCACTAGACTGTCAGGTCCATGGCTGCATATAACTGTACCTACCACAGAAGTCTCTAATAGCAGGAAGAATCAATATTTCAACTATCAGTCATTAGTGAATAATATCAGGAATGGCTCCAAAGAGTTTACTATAAGAAGTGAGGCTTAAAATCTAATGTATTTACTAAAAATGCTACCTGTTGAGTCACTTAAATAGATTCACCACTAAAACAATTTCAATTCCATTCTCTATAAGATAAATTTTTAAACAATAATCACTTTCATCTTCTAAAAAGCCCCCAATAGCAAGCAGCTAGGCACATAAGCTTCCTGGCTTTCAAAACCCCCAAGTAACTTTCTCACTCTACATAACTTCATCAAATATCATAACATTATCCTTTTAAACTAACCACAGAACCATGAAATTTGGGGAAAGAAACCTAGAAACTATTTAGCTCAACTTGTAAAGAAAAAAAGCTGAACTGTCCAAACAGTATGTTTAACCAAGCTGGGGGGCGGGGGGAGATACTAATATAGAACAGGGAGCAATGCAACAAAAGCTGTTATTGGAAAATACTAAGCATTGTTACCTATATGCCCAAATTTTATTTAAGAAAAAAAAGGACAATGTTGAAATTTAGAATGAATGTAATCTACCTAGTCCTGGCAATTTACTTTCATGAGGATTTGGCCATCAGACCCCTAGGTGAACCTGCAACTGAAAACATTTGTATTTTCTTTAAATCTGTGTTAAAAGCAAGCAGTAAAATTAAATTTAGAGATTAGGGATAGAGGTAAAAATTTAAAACAGAGGCTATACAAATTAGTAGGCAATTATTTTATTGATCAGGATCATTTTTCAAACCATGCACAAGACTACATAGGAATGGAGATGCAGTGATGCACCATATTCCTAAAAAAGTTGTGAATGTTTCATTTTTTAAATCAAGTTCTAATTTAAACTTAATGTTTAGAAGCCTTTCATTATGCTAGCAGTCACCCCTAATTTACCCCCCAAAGTGGCTCTCTGGCCAGAGATTTTGAGTGCAACAAGGCATGACAAGCCACCAGGTTCTGAGCTTGTGCACACTGCTGGGCTTGGAATCACTCCCTATTACTCCTTGAAAATCACTTCTTTTAAGGGAAGCCTACCCTTCCTTGAGTATGCCATGGTCACCAGAGTCAGCAATATTGGGTAACAGGAGGGACAATAGTCAAAGCAGGAATGTACATTAGTTTCTTCTAGAACACTGAACATTCGTTCAGTGAGGTTTGCCTCTTATAAGATATGATCATGTTGTTATTCATGAGTATTTTAGAAACTGAGATGAATCTCTAAACATTAAATAATGGTATAGTCCTAAATTTACAAACATTAAATACAAGGTATAAAATTCTAAGAGTAGAAAACATAAAATACTTTTAAATAGATTCACCACTAAAACAATTTCAATTCCATTCTCAATAAGATAAATTTTATTTGGCTGGGGGTTGGGTTGGGGGATAGACAGGTCAAAAGGGGGAAATGGAGAGACATCTGTAAGACTTTCAACAATAAAAATAATTTTTTTAAAAATGCATCACAAACCCAAAGTTAAGAAAACATTCAGTTTGAGTATTTTTTTTTTTTTACGTTAAAGCGCTTATTTAAATTTTAGGAGGTTAAATATCAAGCATTTAGCAAATTCAGCCACAAAAAAAGCAGACCAATGTGTGTGGTCTATGATCATCCTTTTTCTTTTCCTAAAACTATTCATACGGGGAATCCCAGAACTAAGAGCAAAAAATAATATTCCAAAAACTCTAATGTTTGGTCCTATAACTTATACCTAAATCAATATAATTCATTGAATATGTTTTAAAAATCAATGTTAAACTATATACACTCCAACTAAAAAGCTACACATGAAGTTCAACAGATAGTTTTTAAAAATCTAACAATATTAATAAATACAAAGAGAGAAGACATACACATGTACATACAAAAAATTTGGAGAAAAACAATGACATAACTACATATAAAGGAAAACGTGGACAATAATAAAATATTATAAATACTTTATGCCAATAGATTTGCGCCAAAATTGACAATTATCTTTAAGAATATAAACAACACTTTTAAAAATGGATGTTTATGTGTGTATGCGGGTGGCTTGTTTAAAAAGTAACTATAAAAAGAAAAGACGATTGAATTTGACCTATAATATTTAAAAAATACAATTAATAATTAAAAATCTTTCGAATCCCTCCGAAAACCAGACCCAAGTTTTAAAGAATTTTTTGAATATTCAAACTCTTCCAAGACTAAAAAAGATGGAAGTCTCTCAAATTCCTTCAATGAGGTTAGTTTAACTTTGATTCCTCAGGCAGACAAGGGCAGGCAAACCCAAGCCCACAGTGAATGGAAGATATGAACTGCCATATCAGAATCATATCATTGTTGTGTGCCTTTTAACATATCCCTGGGATTATAAAGGTGAACCTAAAGAGATGTTATTATTGTAGAATTGGTGCAAAAGATACATTATCCCTGAATAAATGGAACTAAAATATGGTCAATTTTCTATAGTTTACTCTTGGAGTTATCATCAAATATTAATGAAAGATTGCTTTGTACCCAAAAAAATAGGTTCCTCTTATTGTCAATGTTGTTATTTTTTTAATTTAGAAAGAATTCTCTCTCTTTTGCAAAAGTTGTGGAAAAGCTACTGCAGTATTGTATAGCTATTTTATAAGTACACTCAAAATTTTATGGGAAGAAAAACAATCACAATTCAAGAATTTTATTGCGCAATAGAAAAAACACAATCACCCAAATATGTATATTTTGAGGATCGATATCAAATGAAGACAAAAATATATCTTACAATTTTTACATATCTATGTAACTTCTCTTGATCACCAAGAACCAAAAAGAGTAAGATTCTATTAAAATGAAATAAGAGCATTGACAGCCATGAGTTCACCCTGAGGACATAACGAACCATTGGTGATAAAGTCATTTATAGAGAATATTATCATTTGGCCTTTATAATGTATTTTCTCCCTGCTGATATCAGACTAGCTTAAATTTGAAAAAAAAAATCATTATCTTCTCATGAGCTAACATTATCTCTTCATGCACTACTTCTAAGAACTACTAACAGAGACTTTTAGAGGAAAATATTAGAGAGAAAAAAGACAAATTTAAAAGTACAAATTAGTAATTGCTTAATTGCACTCATCTATCATAGTAAAAGCTACTTCTTATTAGATTAGCTTTCTAAATTGAAGGAGAGCAGAAAATATATTTAATCACTTAAACATAATTTGAAGCATACAGTATACAGAAGGGATCTTCATAATAAAACATTTGCTATATTCATTTACATAATTTTATAATGTTTTAAGCTAAAACTTATCTCTCAACTCTTTATTACACTTGTATATTTAAATTGCTTTAGCATAGCAAATAAAAATATGTAGTGTACGTTAAAATAAATGAACTAGAAATCACTTGTTCTCCTCATTCTCACTACTTTCAAGATCTCTAAAACTTCTATTAACAAAGTCAATTTTTAAAAAGAAAAAAAAAAGGCAGTTTTAGAATTTCTCAATACTAGTATTTCTCTAAATTGCACCTTGTAGGTACAGCTACAATAAGTAGATGAATAAATAAATAAATCTATTTCAAGGGAATAGGAATTTAATTGAAACTATCTAATCTAATAAAAGAGAAACATGCAAATTGACCATACCTCTGCTATGCCCCCAAGCCAAGCCCACCAGCCAATCAGAGTGACTATATGCAAATTAACCCAACCAAGATGGGGGTGGCTTGTTTAAAAAGTAACTATAAAAAGAAACCACAGAGCTGGAGCAAGCAGGAGGCTTGATTGCCCTGGCGATGGAGGAAGCCAAGCTTCCTGTCTGCCCTGGCTGGCTGTGGCCTCCGCTGAAGGCAACAAAGTTTCAATTATAGCAGATAAATAAACCCCAGATACCTGCTTCCAGCCAGCCTCCACTGAGAGCTTGGGTGTCTGGGGGCCATGGCCAGCCTGCAAACAGCCATCAGCCCCTCACTTAGGATGGCCACACCCTCATGGGGTGAGGGTCCCCGCTGTGGGCTTGGCCAGCCTGCAAACAGCCATCCATCCCTCACCCAGACTGACCAGGCATCCCAGCAGGACCCCCCCACCCTGAAGGGGGTGTGGCCAGCCTAAAAACAGCCCCCAGCCCCTCACCCAGGCTGGCCAGGCACTCCAGCGGGAACCCCCACCTGAAGGGGATGTGGCCAGTCTGAAAACGGCCCTCAGCCCCTCACCCAGGCTGTCCAGGCACCCAAGCAGGACCCCCACCCTGATCCAGGACACCCTTCAGGGCAAACCAGCTGGCCCCCTCCCATATACCAGGCCTCTATCCTATATAATAAAAGGGCAATATGCAAATTGACCCTAACAGCAGAGCAACTGGGATTCACTGGTCACTATGAGCTTCTCCCTGGTGGTCAGTGCACTCCCACACAGGGAACTCTGCTCAGCCACAAGCCAGGCTGATGGCTGCCAGTACAGCGGTGGTGGTGGGAGCCTCTCCTGCCTCCTCAGCAGCGCTAAGGATGTCCAACTGCAGTTTAGGCCTGCTCCCTGCTGGCAAGTGGACATCCCCCAAGGGCTCCCGGGCTGCCAGAGTGATGTCTGACTGCCAGCTTAGGCCCAATCCGCCGGGGAGCGGGCCTAAGACAGCAAGTGGTCATCCCCCGAGGGATCTCAGACTGCGAGAGGGCACAGGCCGGGCTGAGGGACCCCCCTGAGTGCACAAATTTTTGTGCACTGGGCCTCTAGTCCTATATAATAAAAGGCTAATATGCAAATCGACCGAACAGCAGAACAACCAGTCGCTATGATGCACAATGACCACCAGGGGGCAGGCGCTCAACGCAGGAGCTGCCCCCAGCCCGCAGGCCTGGGGGCCTGCCAGCCAACCTCTTGGTCCCTTCCCCTGGCCAGCAGGCTCTGATCACCCGATGGGGAACAGGAAACTAGGGGTAGGTGGAGGCAGACACGGGTGGTGCCGGGGCCCCTATCCCCCCACCGATCACCCCACACACAGAGGGCAACTGGTGGCAGCAGAGGGGGGAGGGCCGGCTGCTGGCAGCCAGGGAAGATCAGCCCTGACCACAGGTCAGGCCTAGGGACCCTACCCAGGCACGAATTTTGTGCACCGGGCCTCTAGTCCTCCTATATAATAAAAGACTAATATGCAAATTGACTGAACAGTGGAACAACCGGTTGCTATGATGCACATTGACCACCAGGGGGCAGATGCTTAACGCAGGAGCTGCTCTGGTGGTCAGTACGCTCCCACAGGGAGTGCACCACTCAGCCAGAAGCTGGGCTCACAGCTGGTGAGCGTAGCGGCAGTGGCAGGAACTTCTCCTACCTCTGCGGCAGCTCTATGGACCCCTCCGGGGATGTCCCCTGAGGGGTCCTGGACTGTGAAAGGGCGCAGGCTGGGCTGAGGGTCCTTCCCCCCTCCCCCGAGTGCATGAATCTCGTACACCAGGCCTCTAGTACTTTTATAAAAATCCATGATATCCCCATTCCTAGAAATGCCACATATAGTTCTCACTGCAGCATTTACTCATGAACTGAATAAATATTAACTATTATGCTAGATTCTAGAGATATGAAGATTTAGTCAGTGTCCCTATATTCAACAAGCTTATGGTCTACTAAGTCTCACTATGAAGAATAAGATAGTTGGACTCAAAGACAAATAACTGATGGTAAATAAGGCCCCCCCCCCCAAGAATGCCGACTACAGATATTAGCACTTTTCAAGACACTAAGACAATGTAGAATGAGATACAAACTTTCTTTAAAAGTATTTATTTAAGGTTGAGGTGGTGTGAATTCATTGAATACTAGAATTAAAAGGATATTTCTCAAATTTGGAGATAGTTCAACATAGGATAATAAAAGTACTATCTGTATTAAAAAAAGAACTAATAAAACAACAGGAAGTTATACATATTAAGATGAACATACATGTAGGTTTTTAAATGTTATAAATTAATGAAATTCATTCCATATTAATAATTTGAACACACCAGCATCAAGTCTAAAATAAATGGACCCTCATACACATATTTCATTCTCCTATACAATAGATTCTGCAAATGAAAAGGAATGATCACATAGTATATTCTCAGAACCTGCTTTCCCTACAACATATCAGTGCTTAAACTAAAAGCAAGTAATTAAAATTCTAGCCCTTAACAGGAACTTTCAAATTACAATTATTTTTAAAATCCTAAAGTTGAATAAGGTCTAAATTTTAGAAATAGTCAACTCTACACATAGAGGTATAGAAATCTATTAAAATATAACTCTATAACACTTAAAGTGACTTTGGTCACTACCCCACCACCTTAGTTATGAGCTTTTTTATAGGATCTTATTTGTAATACCCAGTCATGAACAAAATAATCATGTACATGTGAACTGGTAGTCATCTTTCATTAAATTCTGTGTAAATGTAACACTGCCCTATAGGAAAGAAGGTAAATAGTTTGATCTTTATCTCCCAATTATCTCCTGGCAATAAGAAGGATATGTTTTGACATTAATTTCCTATTTCCATAACTTAAAAAATAAGCCCCTCTGATCCGAAGCTGGGAAAAAGTGAGAGACAAAACGTTAAAATGTATCATTAACATATTTACCGGTTTGATTCGAAGCTGACCACCCACCACCTCAAGAATCGCATGTCTTCTGGACACTCTCTTGTCTGTTATCTACAGTGGAAAAAAATAAAAATTTCAAATACAGCCACCTCCCCAAAAAAACAACAATAACAACCACAACAAACCATGATTGTCCTCATTGAACAAAAAAACAAAACAACTCAGAGATTAAGAGACCTGCCCCAAATTCAGAGAAGAATAAATGGCTAAGCAGAGACTCAAGCTTGCAATCTAACAGATCCCAAAACCTACATGATGGTTTCCATTCAAGGCAGACATTTAGTGGGGATTCTTATCAATAATATTCATAAAATGAGAAAAAATCTATATAATATGTACTTATTAGAAAACATTTCAAATACAGGAAATGTAGTGTAGGTCATGATGACCAACAGCTTTTAAAAGCAGCAGTTTAGTAAGTGTATAAGGTAAGGCTACAGGCTTTGGGGTCAAGCAGACCTGCATTTGAGCTCTGGAGCCATCAGCACTACTTAAGACAACAGGAAGGTAGGAGAGGGAGTAGTGACAATCAAATGTTTACAGTGAAGACAAGACTATCATCTAATATATATATTTGCTTTCTGTGTTTGAGCCAATAGTGCTCTACTTATGCTCACAATCATTTCTGCATACAAAAGTTTAAAAACTGTTTGCACTTTAAATGCTAAAATTGCCAATCAAGCCCTGGCTGCATGGCTATAAACTCAATAGTTCATATTACCTTTGTAATTTGTGGCTGATTCATATGACAACATTTCAAGCATCGATTTAGGATAATTATTTGGTCCATCTTATGGTTACCTTGGTATCTATCATTTACCCACATCAAAACCAAAATGATAGGTAAAAGCAGAAACTACAGCAATGCCTAAATTCAATTAAATCCATTAGATTTGCAAAACCTGGCAAAATGTGAAACTACCAGGAATCAATACCCATTTTTTTAAGCCAGAGAGCAGTTCCACACTTAAGACTGTAACTCAAAAGTAGTAACATCAAGCATCACAGCAGAATGAATTCCACATCCAAAAATTTTCCACACAGCTGCAAGTTAATATTTAGAATATTTTCTAAAATAAAGTATCTTTTTTATTGTTGAAAATATTACAGATGCTCTCTCTTTCCCCCATTATCGCCCCTCCTCCTCACTCCTGCCCCCTCTCAGGCCTTCATTGAACTAAGTATCTTAAAGGCAGCCCTATTAAAATTAGCCACTATTAGCCACCATGGTTATTTCAGAAACATAAATATAAACTATAACGTATCCTACCAGAAAAGAAAGGATAGAAATTCAGAAGTTCCTATAATCTTCCCAATAATGTACCTTAGTGGGCCAAAATCAACAGCAGTTATCGGGTAACCCACTTTACCATTTGCATACAGCTTTCACTTAAGTGTTGAGATTCACTATAAACAGTACTCAATACTGTTATAGCTATTATTCACATTTTACATATTTGGAAATTGAAAGCTTAGAGAATTTAAGTAACTTCTGTAGGTCATTTTTGAGTAGGTAGTCCTCCAAATTCATACTGTTATTAATAAAAATATGTGAGGAAATATTCATGTGATTCTACATCTACATGTAATCATTCAGACATAGTTTCAATAAATGCAAATCATTCTGTGGCTGAGAGTAAGAAGTTTATATTTCTAACTTGAATACTAAGATCTCATTGTTAAGTTCAACAATACAAGTCAATTTGCTAACCAATACTATCCTGTATAATAAAAGCCCAGCGAGCAAAATGGCGGACAACCAGAACGATCACAGCCCCTCGCCCTGGCTGGCCCCGCACCCCAGTGAGCAGTTAGAGGTAGGCAGGCAGGCAGAGGCAGTCAGGGGTGATCAGGCAGGCAGGCGAGTGGTTAGGGGCAATGAGGCAGGCAGGAGAGTGGTTAGGGGCAATCAGTCAGGCAGGCTAGTAGTTAGGGAAGATCAGACAGGTAGGCAGAGGCGGTTAGGGGTGATGAGGCAGGCAAGCAGAGGTGGTTAGGGACAATCAGGCAGGCAGGTGAGTGGTTAGGGGTGATCAGACAGGCAAGCAGAGGTGATTAGGGACAATCAGTCAGGCAGGCAGAGTGGATAGGGGCGATCAGATAGGCAGGTGAGTGGTTAGGGGCGATCAGGCAGGCAAGCAGAGGTGGTTAGGGGCGATCAGGCAGGCAGGCGAGTGGTTAGGAGCCAGCGGTCCCGGATTGTAAGAGGGATGTTCAACTGCCAGTTTAGGCCCGATCCCGAAGGGATTCCTGCGGGATCGGGCCTAAACCAGCAGTTGGACATGCCCCGAAAGGTCCCTGATTGCGAGAGGGTGCAGGCTGGGCTGAGGGAATCCCCCTTCCCATGCACAAATTTCATACACCAGGCCTCTAGTAGAGTAATAAACTGTCAAACATAAAACCATGACACATAATGATGGTTCTTGTAATTGTCCAGCTTGGGTTTCTTTTTTTCCAATCTATATTTTTGCAGGAAGCAATAATAGACTCTTCCTAGCTGTCTGAAGTAGGCTTCACTGACAGACACACCAGCAAGAACGATTTTTAAATAATATAAAAGTATAATATGACCTCTAGTGGTCATATGACTCCACACAATGTAATTTCATTGCTAGATGTGCATCTCTATAAAGAACCAAAAAAGTGCTTTAAAGTCTTTGAAATTAACATCCCTCAGGCACTTAGCTATAATTGTCCCTTTTAAACCATACCTCTAACAAATGAGTAAGTTTTAAAAATATTATGTTTTCTCAATGGAAAGCTTAAAGGTTTAATAAATTATCATTAAAGCTTATTTTAATTTCAGGATGGGGTGAGAAGGGTGGGTGGTAGGTGGAAGATAGGTCACAAATAAATTATCCTAAATATCTTAGGACCTACTTACTTTAACAGTTGATCACTGCTCCTTGTGCAGAATGAATATCCACACATTGTTATTAATATATTAACTGTAACAGCAATCATGTATCAAGAACACTATACATATCATGTATTATCCTTTTTAATCTTCACAAAATCTGTGAAGAAGATACTATTATCTTCATCTTTATAGATGAGAAATGGCGGTACGGAGAGATTAGGCAACTACGTGAAGTTACGTAGCCAATGAGCAGTGGAACCAGGATTTGAACTCACAGAATCTGATTCTAGAGATACCTTTGCTCTTAACACTGTACTGCCCTCATCATCATTAGGTTAAACATTATTTTTTAGATTATTTACTACAATATACGAACAAAACTGGAAATAAAGCAGAATGGCTATTTAACCAGCAAGTAGACATTCTGAGAAAATTTAAGCTCTAAATAAAGCTCCAAGAGGCCTCATTTCTCACTTGGTCCTATTTATTCTAACGGTCATACCCAAGTCTAACAAGATGTGTTATCTAAATTCCCAATTCTCTATTCACAGTAGAGAATAAAGTGGACAGGGTTTAGTAAGCAAAGCATTGACAATGGGGTGGGGATAGGAGAAATGACTAATGTTGGTCTGCAAGTGGAAAGAGAAAGGCTACAGAAAAACAAAGAAACCCCAGGATTCAAAAAGAATATGCTGGCTAGAAGCTATTGAGAGTAGGGACAAATGACATAACATCATTCAAAAGGTACTAAAGTCTTACCCCAAGTTTGCTTATTGATTATAGGAGTCATCAATAAATGAAAACTTCATTTGAAAGTCAGACATTTTGGTATCTTAGCCATAAAAATAGTTAAAATCACGGAATTCCAGTTTCATATAGAATAACCATACCCACCTAAAAATCCTAATCATACCACATACCTCCCACCAAATCTAAGATCAATAAATAAAGCAAATAAAACCAACTATATCACACATCTAAAGTACTAGGACACAGACATCACCACCAACTTTAATTTACATGTATGAGGGGAAAGAGACATCAAATGCAGAAGATCAAGCTTCAGGACCTATGCTGCAATCCACAGGTGGCAACTGGGAGGAAAAGAAAAAGAGAAGAGAGGACAGTGAGTCACAGATAATATCACTCCCTGAAGAGTAGTCACACCTTGAGTGGGAAATGCTGAAAACACATCTCACATCCAGCAGTTCAGACGACCAGCAAAACTGGGAATAACTTGGGCATCAATATGAATAATGATTATAGTGGAATATAACACAAACAATACAAAAATAATCCATGAATTCATACTGAACTCAAGAAAGGGGCTGGGGCTAGGGCTGGGAAGAAAAGCCTTTCTTTATAAAACAATGCCTGCTAATGTAGAAGAAAAAAAAGTACCCCAAAAATCACTATTTTGTAACCACCAAAGTATGAGCTAACTCAGTAAAGGATCAATGGATGTTAATTTTCAGGTGAAAGCTTGATGGGAAACAATATTCATGAAGTCTCAAGGCATCACTCCATAGACTACTGTGAAGGAAATGTCCTCTTCACTGGGAGAAGTCTGGCACCACCTTCCCCAACTGATCACACTAATAAAAACAGGGCGAACAGAACAACCAAGAGCTGGGCCTCCTGACATGCTGCTCCCAGTTCACATCATCTATGGAATACTCTTACCCAGAATGCTTAACCTGAGTCTAACTATGTGGAAACAATCATTCAAATCAAACTCGTGGGCATTCTATGAAATCACTGGCCTGGACTCCTAAAGCATTAGTGCTATGAAAGACAGAACAGGTCTAGATTACAGATTATATATATGTTGTTGTTAATCCTCACCCAAGGATATTTTTTCATTGATTTTTAGAGTGTTAGGGAGGTGAAGAGACAGAGAGAGAGAAACATTGATGTGAGAGAGACACATCAATTGGCTGCCTCCTGCATGTGTCCCGACCAGGGCTAGGGATCAAGCCTGCAACTGAGGTACGTGCCCTTGACCAGAATAAAATCCGGAACCCTTCAGTCTGCCGGCCGACACTCTATCCATTGAACCAAAACAGCTAGGACCAGATAATATTTGATTGGATCCTCAATTGTTTTAAATGCTAAAAAAAAGACATTATTGGAAAAGTAGGATAAAACTGAATGTGGAATATTAAAATTTATTACAGTTACAAATTTCTCGAATGTGTGTATTTATTTTCTATTTATGTAGAAACAACCTTGTTCTTAGGTAAAACGTGTTGACATACTTAGAGATAAAGTGCCATAACACCTGTAGTATACTTTCAAATGGGTTCAAGAGAAAGAAAAAGACAAAGTAAATAAAACAATATGTTAACTATTAGTTAACCTAAGTTAGGATATATGTGTGTTCATTGTACTATTCTTTCCAACTTTTCTGTAGGTCTGAAATCTTTCAAAATGAAAAGTTCAGGAAAAAATAACTACTATTTCAAAAATGTTGGTACTTAAGAGTTACCATCAAGTTAATTAGAAAATGTAGTGTACATGATTGCTAAATAACATGATAAATATAGTATATTTCTATTTATAGTCTCTTCAGTAAAATTAATAAGCATCTTTCTATTACATGTACTTTAAATAGGCACCACAACTGATAGCTAATAGGCCACAAATCACATTGTTTTTTCATTTCTACTTTGAAGAGTATACGCACCCTCCATCTCACCAGCACTCCCTGTAATCTTCCACTGAGCCCACTTTACTCTTTATGGCATACCTGGCCTCTGGTGGCATTTGAATTTGCAACTCACAATTTAAACAACACATATACTTTTTATATGCTAATTCTTCCCATGTGACACTGTGTACCAAATGCTACTAGTTGCTTAATCAATATCTACTCATTTCTTCTTCACTACTAATAGTACTCCAATTTATTCGGGTAACAATGTGCCCAGAATTCTTTGTGGTGACGGATGGACAACAAACACAGTTCTAGCAAAGGATATAAGAGGGATTGTGTTTTAACCACATTTTCTAGCTTCTGAATTTTCTGCTTTGATACCTAGGGCATTACTGACAAGGAAAGAACTACCCTTCCCAGGGTTATGGGATTCTTAGAGATAATAAACGAATGACTCACCTGTAAGTGCACATTTCATATGCAAACTAACCAATCCAAAACCTTACCCCCAATCCCCTGGCTTTACCTGGCTCTTAAACTGCCCTAATCACCACAGAGCTATGCATCAGACAACTAAGGGCAGCCCCAAGGGACCTCAGCTCAATAACATTATTCAAACCAGTCCATCCTAACCTGCTTCCTTGCCTTGCCCATTCATTCAGGAGAAAGCCACAATAAAGGCTTTCCCCTCCAGTTTCCCTAGCTCTCTCCACCTTCTGCCTTCCACTGACCTAGGGTTCCCTAGTGTGGCCCTGCATGGTGTGCCCTTCTTTGCCTTGGGAACTGTGAGTAATAAATTGTCTTTTCAATGGCAACCATCTCCTGATCAGTTGGCCTCACCATACCTGATTAAAACCATAAAATCTATATTTTAAAACAGAGTAGAGCTTCTGGAAAGATTGACTTCCCGATAAAAAGGACCTGGCTCAACTGGCATTCACCTTTTGCCCTCCACCTTTCTTTCTTCCTGCTTAAATCTGACTCCTCAAAGTACAGCAGCCATCCACGACTACAGACATGAAAACCATATGCAAAGGCTGAGCAAGGAGCACAGAAGAGCCCATTCCTGGAGTAGCTGCACCAGCCTGGACTGACTGCCCCTGTGATCCTCTATTACAGAAGAAAAACCTATTTGATTAAGCTGCCATCTACACTTTTGTGTTACTTACAGCCAAGAGCAATTGTGATTAATACCCATTACTTTAGCAACTGTTATGTTGATACTAGACATCTAATAACAAATTCATTTATGCTCAGCCATCTAGAGAAAGAATATTAAGAAACAGAAAAGCTAACTAAACTGAGTACTCCAGAACAAGAACTTTATTATTAAATGAATTGGGTATCATGTGGCAGGAACTCAGAAAGGAAACCCTGATGGATACCCAGGCTGAAGGATAATGCTGAAGTCACTCCTCTCCTCCGTGACCAGCTCTAAAGTGACAGCAGTTTTCTTCAGGTACTATAAAAATACCTCTTATTAAAATTCTTCACGTTGTTTCTTGACCGGGAGCACGGCTCTCTGTTTTTATATAGCCTTTGTATTGATACAAAGTGGTTCCCTTATCTTTGATTTTCTGGTTTTGAATTGAATGTTTCATGCATTATGATCAAAAGTTTGTGCCAGAAGAAACATAACAACATAAAGGAACTGTTGGTGACTTGTTTGCCACATATTCATTTTTGGCATTTATTGAGGTCAAACAAAATGAAGATTTTCTTATGCTACCAGGAGAAATGCTTAGATGTTTTGAATCAAGGTCTCTAACCTATTTGTTTATTATTTCCAAAATCCTAAAAATAAACCTGAATAAAGTAAAAGCAGAATAGCTACTGGACCTTGAAATAGATAGAATAGAATGGTACCACTCATTTCATTTTTGCCTATATGTATTTACAGAAAAACCAACACCAGTTAATTTTTCTTAAGATGTTTTTCCAGAGAAATTTCTGAATATCGTAGACAAATATAACTCAATAATTCAATGTTCCCATTTAGTCTGCTTCCTATAAATGTAAGAACAGAAAAGAGGTAAAATTTGTTTGTTTGTGTGTTGTTGTTTTTCCAGTATAAATTACATAGCCCACTAAGGCCTAAGAGAATAAAAATTTCCTTGTACAGTACTTTATAATTTTCAGTGCTTTCACATAAGATTATCTAGTTTGCTCTATCAACAATTAATAAAAAATACACCAATTCAAACTTTCATGGTAGAGAAAAATAGAAAACCACCTGAGATCTGAGTATGTGTTATGGGAAAATGCACAGACCCAAAGAAACACAAGATCTATTTTAGTCATGATTTGCATAAAATTCCTCAGTGTGTGTGTGTGTGTGTGTGTGTGTGTGTGTGTGTTTGCATGTGTAAAGTCAATAAAATCCAAAATTAAGACCTGAATTGAATAGGCTGGCTACTGTAAAGCAGTCTTCAAGCCATAAAGTTTTCTTATCTAGAGAGCTTCCCAGTATCGGGTCCAGAATACACTTCAAAGCTCAATGACCAACACTGAGACTCAACCATAACTTTACATTAGTTTATCTTATTCCTCATAAGAGCAAAAGTTAATTGACATAAGATGTTTATTATTTCACTTGGAATTTACCCAAGACCAATTTCTGATATTAAGAAAAGACAACTTTGGTCTGATCAGTGTGGCTCAGTGGTTGAGTATCCACCTATGAACCAGGAGATCCTGGTTCAATTCCCAGTCAGGAAACATGCAGGTTGCAGGCACAATCCCCAATAGGGGGCATGCAGGAGGCGCCGATAACTGATGTTTCTATCTCTTTCTCCCTCTCCCTTCCTCTCTGAAATCAATATTTAAAAAATATGTATTTTTTATAGAAATATATATTTTTTTAAAAAAAGGACAACTTTGAGAAAATATACTTGATTTTGGCCATAAGCTCTCTAGGCAGACTCCAATTTACAAATAAGCTTACAAAGGTTATTAGTATACTGGAGGTGAAGTAGTTTTTTGAAATTTGTGAATATACTTTTCCATAAGAATAACAGGGTAAATGGTAAGGTTATCAGGCTATCTCACAAATACCTATTTAATCCACAATACTGATGAAATGTGGATCATGTAGATTTTTAAAAGTAAAATCCAATACTTTCTGATCTCCTAATTCAAGGTTGCTGAATTGTTAGCCAATATGATGGATCCGTGCTGACTTGCTGCTGTTGAAATTTCAACTCACCTAACCTGTTTGGTTTGCAATGCAGCTTGCAGAGTGAATGCTATACAAGTGTGGGAACATCATCTTCATCATCAATATATTATTACAGAGACAACATGGTGAGTAAATGCATAAGAAAAGTTTAGGAGGACAAAACTGCATTTAAATCCTCATTTGAGACTTTAGTAAATTAAAGTTTCTTAATTGTAACTTATTTAGTTCAGTTCAGCAGACCTTTCTTAAAGACCTACTCTGTGCCAAGCATCCTTCACAGTGTGTCTAGAAGTGGTGTTGAACTCTGGTTTCATAACAGAATCATCTTCAAAGCTTAAAAAACACAGATATCCAGAAACCACCTACAGAATCAAGTTACCAGAGAAAGGAGTTCGTACAGAAGTATGAAGGCATATGAAAAAATAGGCAGATGATAATTTTTATATACATAAGAAAAGTAATTCACTACACACCTACTAGAAGGCCCAAAGCCAAAACACTGACAATACCAAACTCTGAAGAAGATTTGGGACGGGAACTCTCTCTCATTCATTGCTGGTAGAAATGCAAATAGTATAGCCACTTTGGAAGACAGTTGGCAGTTTCTTACAAAACTAAATACATTATTACCATACAATCCTGTGCATAGATGTTTAAAACAGCCTTAGTCATAACTGTCAAATTTGGAAGTATCCAAGATGTCCTTCAGTAGGTAAATGGATAAACTATAGAACATCCAGACAATGGAATATTACTCATCATTAAAAAGCCATGAAAAGCTATGGAAACTTAAGTACATATTACTAAGTAAAAGAAGCCAATCTGATAAGTCCACATATGCATACTGCATGATTCCAATGATAGGATATTCTGCAAAGGTACAACTATAGAGACAGTAAACAGTTCAGTAGTTGCCAGGGGCTGGGAGGGAAAGGAAGGATGAATAGACAGAGCACAGAGAATTTTCCAGACAGTAAAACTATTCTGTGTGGTACTACAATGGTGGATACATGTCATTACACATTTGTCAAAACCCATAGAATGTACACAAAGACTGAACCCCACTGTAAACTATGGACTTTGGGCAATAATGACATGTCAATATAAGTTTATAGAACATACCACGGTCGGACAGGATGTTGATAGTGGGGGAGGCTGCAGATGGGGGTGGAGGTAGATAGGACTCTGTACTTTCAACTCAGTTCTACCTAAAACTGCTATACAAAATAACGCCTTTACAAAAAGAGAAAGGAAAATAATAAATGCTATAAAAATAATGTCTGTAAAAAGTTAAATGGGATCATTGTTGTAATGATTATCCCACAAGTCTAGTCAGTGTGTGTGTGTGGCGGGGGGGCGGGGGGGGGGGGAAGGGGGAACCCCCAGCCAGGCCTGCACCCTCTTGCAATCCAGGACCCCTTGGAGGATGTCTGACTACAGATTTAGGCCCGATCCTTAGAGGCAATCAGACATTCCTCTTGCAATCTGGGACCACTGGTTCCTAATTGCTCGCCTGGCTCCTAACTGCTCACCTGCCTGCCTGATCACCCCTAACCACTCGCCTGCCTGTCTGATTGCCCCTAACCACCTCTGCATGCCTGACTGATCGCCCCTAACCCCTCTGCCTGTCTGCCTGATTGCCCCTAACCACTCACCTGCCTGCGTGATCACCCCTAACCACTCACCCGCCTGCCTGATGGCTGCTAACCACCTCTGCCTGCCTGCCTGATTGTCCCTAACCACTAGCCTGCCTGTGCGATCACCCCTAGCCCCTCTGTGTGCCTGCTGATCACCCCTAACTACTTGCCTGCCTGCCTGAGCACCTCCTCTGCCTGCCTGCCTGATTGCCCCTAACCACTCTGCCTGCCTGCCTGATCACCCCTCACCGCCTCTGCCATGGCTTCATCCAGAAGGACCTCTGGAATGACATCTGGAAGTTCGTTTGGCTGCCTGGTCTAATTAATATATTACACTCTTATTATTATAGATCATTTCAGATAGATGCGAATTTACAATTAACTTCCTGAGTTTTTCCACTTAAAACTAAGTCGTTGCTCTCTCATACTACCAAAAAAAAAAAAAAGGAAAAAAATAAACCCCACCTTACTGGAATTGCTATTGTTTGAAAAAGCAACCCTCATGTTGAGTTTTAACCACTACAGAGAAGAAATACATGTCTGTCAGCTCCCAAATCTTAAAAACCACAGATGATTTGTTAGTTCCTCAAATTTTTCCTTCAATGTATTTAGGATATTGTTCATAGGCACTTCTAATGCCTGCCAAATTTGGCAATAGAATCCCATCACTGGATTTTGCTTTCAAAAGGAAAAGCAAAATCCAGATCGGATAATTGACTTACTACTCCTTACCATTTTAAAAAACAGAAGCCAAATAGGCTCATATCACAATAACAAACCTAGAACACAAAAGATCAAGCTACAAATGGTGAAAGGGTCTGCAACTTACATGTTTATAAAACATAGGCCTAAAACTCATCAATCTTTTAACTAGATCCATAGAACTCTGCATTGGTGATATAATTTGTTAAGCAAATCAAAATTCATTAGTCACCAGTCAAAGATCTAGATGAAGCACATACTCTGCTAAGTTCCTAACTTAGATATAGATAAAGATATACATAGAGGGAGAGAGGGAGAGAGAAAAGGATAGAGGGAGAGATAGAAATAGGGAAGAAGGAAGAGGAGAGAAAAGGGTAGGTAGACGACAAACCTCCCAGGCAGTTCCTTCAAATGTTTGTACAGCTTAATAAATTGTGGCAAAAAGTATCAGTGTTATTGAAGCATTTAAGTAATGACTTGCCAGGTAAAAAAAAATAAAAATAAACAACAGGTGAATTTCAACTTTCTTACTTAACCTTACTACACACACACACACACACACACACACACACACACACACACATCCCTTTAGGACTGACTTCCTTCTCACTTTTCCTGCTTGGAGAAGGGTTCTTGCGCTAATACCAATGGTTCCATTTAGACACTGGAGGTTAACCAGGATAACAGTCCATACCCATTACTCCCTGGCATTACCTCACGGGCACAGGTTTGTCTCCACCATCCAAGAGAAAACTAGAGGGCATCAACCCATGTCTCATATTTGGATGCCCCACAGTGCTAGAGTCTACAAAATGTGTTGCACAAAGTGGGCACTAAAAAAGAAATGTTGACTATTAAGAAAACATGCATGTACATATTTAGAAGGAGAGCTACAAAATTTCAGAATGCAACAGACCACTTTTCTAATTCTTAAACATCCCAAAGAGGGTGGAGATTAAACAGCTTAGTGTCACTTTGTGTCCAAAACCTTACGTGTGGCCTTTAAATAACCGATCTACAACTCAATTGTCTCATCTGAACAATAAGGATAATAAGAGCACCTAACTCCCATGGTTTTGAAAGAATTAAAGAACTTGGTATGCCTGCAACACTACACACCCCATAAGGGTTAGCAGCTACTGAAAGACTATTCGGATAAAAGTGAGGCCATCAGTCACACACAAGAGGCCAAAAACGTAAAAGAAATTATTCTAGAAAAGATAAATTCGGGGGTTGGCAAACTTTTTTTTCTATAAAGAGCCAGAAACTAGTGTAAATATTGTGGTTTGTCAAGTCAAGAGGCAATATCCACAGCCTTTGGAGCAACTATTCCCCTGAAAGGCTAACAGGTTCTTTGTTTGTTTACATTTTCCACTTTAAAACTTAAAGTTCTTAGGACGCAGGCCCATTCCAAAACAGGCTGGATTTGGATCCAGGGCCACAGTCTGCCGACCACCGGATGAGATGATAATGATGATAACACAAGTTGGTGCTTTTTAAAGGCAACATAAGGGAAACGTGTGTGAGTGGATTCAAGTTGAGTGAAAAACGTGCTGCCCCCAAACTTTTAAAATCCCGACATGGCCGGCGTGGTGGGGAATAGGTTCAGGAGGGGAAACGGCCGCAGAAGCGAGCGAGATCGTTCGCTGCACGGCTCTCGGGTCCGGCCGAGCCCTCGCACACTTACTCCCAGCAGCGGCCC
>NW_005371410.1:200858-203015 GCF_000412655.1 Myotis brandtii
AGTTCTCCCGCAGCTGGGGCCCCAGTGATGCGTCCCGAGTCCCGCCTCTCCAATCGGACCAGTGACGCAATCAAGGATTCCCCCTTTGCCAGTAAGCCAACTACTGTTTAAAACCCCGGCTGAGCCCGTCCCCATTCCCCTCCCACCGCCCACCTGGCTGGGAGGACGCCGGACCTTGTAGTCCGTAGCGCCATCCTTCTCTTTCTTGGCCCAGCGGAGACGCCCTAGTAAAACTACCGATCCCAAAAGGCAATGCGCGCTCCTCTCTACGCCAACGCGAAATCAGAGTCAGCAAGGACCGGCTAGAGTGGGCGGGGCCAGGGGGACTCGGGGATGGGATTCAGTGGCCCGAGGATTTAAACCCCTGGAGGAGAAGCCGGCACCTTCCAGCAGGTAAGGTCATTCCTGCCCTTCCAGCCAGGATCCGGCCGGCGGTCTCGGGGGCGTGGCCCCTGCGCCAGCGCCGCCTCCGCTCAGCGCCGCAGAGCTGAAGTGACAGCCGGTGCTCAGAGTTGTTATTGTCAGCTGTGTTCTTGAGCTGTCAGCCTGCGTGGGGCACGCAAAAAGAGGGGCTCAGGGGGGACGCGAGGTCACTTCTTCCGACTTGCGGTGTCTGGACAGGGTGGGGGGCTTCCCGAGAGCCGGGAGGCGTCCCCGGCCAGGTCTCTCCTGCCTCCTGATCCATCTCCGTCCGAGTGACACCTGAACGGGGACGAGCCCTTCCCTAATTCTAGAGGTAATTCGGCAGTTTGGTTCGTAAAGAACAGGCAGAAAGCGGATAGTTTTCTAGGCATCCAGGCAAAACTGGACTCATAAGAAAGATGTCTAGTGGGATTTTAGGAACCTCACAAATTCAAAAGCCTTCTTCTGCCTCCTGTGGAGTAACTAATGAGAAGCCGCATTTTATTCCCCAGTGAGATCCTGGAAGTAGTAACAAGTAGCAATGTTCTCCTAATATGAGATTCTTTTCTAGAATATGGTAATTTGGCTTTGGTTTGTATTGATGATGAGACGGGAGGGGTGGTGCTTGGCAAAAACTTGGGGATGACTCATTAATCTTGCTTTTACCACTTTGGTTTTTTACTTCCCCAAAGCCTCAAGAGGAAGTCCTCTGTTGAATACAGGCATTAAAACTCTCACCAGCATAGTTACTTTGGATTATAAACAACCAACTGAACGGGAGCAACTGTGGCCTTGGTATGTCCAGAACATGTAGGTGAATAGTTCATTTGG
This sequence comes from Myotis brandtii, assembly GCF_000412655.1. NCBI lineage: Eukaryota > Metazoa > Chordata > Mammalia > Chiroptera > Vespertilionidae > Myotis > Myotis brandtii. Next base: position 202,092 of record NW_005371410.1, read on the forward strand.
AAATGGGGAATTGTCATGAGCTAAGTTAAAGAAATATTTAGCTGTATCTAAAAATCCTCCTCCATCACCATCAATCCCTATTATACAAGTAAGTGCTAAATAAAATAAACTAATTTTAAGTAAGTATAAGCTGTCTTCATATGCAAAAATAGCTCCATGCTTTCAACTGATTTTGGAAGCCTGCACCGTGCACCTCAGGTAAATTAGCCGAAACTGGACTTTTTTTTCAGTTAGAAAAAAAATACTTTATGCATTAGTTTAACTTATAATTACATTTATACAGGACACTTTCAATATAGTAATTGGTAGAAATAAAGGTACAAGATTAGTTTTTGTGTATTTATTTATTTTCAATATTTTATTGAATTTATTGGGGTGACATTGGTCAAGAAAATTATATAGGTTCCAGGGGTACAATTCTATAATATATTATCTGTATATGGTATTGTGAGTTCACCACCCCAATCAGTAGTTACATGCTGTACCTAAATGAATAATAAACATTATAGTGGTTGGTCACTGGTGCTTGATTGCCTCAGTGATTATTATCCTTGGTTCATAATTAATTGTACAAGTAGGATAGCTTCACAAGGCCATTTCTAAAACACTCATCTTATCATGGAATTGAATATTTGAGACTTTGTGTCGTTGTAACCCTGACCTCAACCTCTTATCCATTTCAGATAGTATCTGTGTCTAATGTGAGCACCTACCCATTAGGTACAAGTTGATAAACAATCCTATCTAATAATAGAGAAACATGATAATTAACCGTAACTTCGCTACCCTTCCCATTGGCTAATCAGGGCGATATGCAAATTAACTGCCAACCAAGATGGCGGCCAGCAGCCAGGCAGCTGAAGCGAACAGGAGGCTTGCTTGCTCCAGTGATGGAGGAAGCCAAGGTTCCCCGCCTGCCGCTGC
>NW_005371410.1:203705-205137 GCF_000412655.1 Myotis brandtii
GGATGTCCGACTGCAGTTTAGGCCTGCTCCCCGCTGGCAAGTGGACATCCCCTGAGGGCTGCCGGGCTGCCAGAGGGATGTCTGATTGCCATCTTAGGCCCAATCCCCCAGGGAGCGGGCCTAAGCCAGCAGGTGGTTCATCCCCTGGGGGTCCCAGACTGCGAGAGGGCACAGCCCAGGCTGAGGGACCCCCCTCCCCACCGAGTGCACAAATTTTTGTGCATCGGGCCTCTAGTTCTTATATAAACTACTAAATGTCCATCAGGTTTATGATTAGGTTGTAAATTGTAGGTGAAGACCTTAATGACAGGGCATCAGTTCCCACAGACAGTGAGTATTCAGGAGCTTAATAGAATTGAATCCTACACATTTTTGAAGCTATTTTCAACAAGTAGTTTGAATGTGTTCTCGCAATAGGCATTTCTACTAAACTCAATAAATCATAGTCTTTTTTAAGATAATGTTCTTTGGGAGCAAGCAGAAAGACACATGTTTACTAGCAAACCCATTTACTAACAATATTAAAAAGAAGAAGAGAAGTAACATTTGTCCAGTATCCCCAGTGTGCAATTCAGATGTGAAACTAGATGATTCACACGTTTTCCTTGTTAATTCTAGCAAGGACATACACGTGAAGACCATTATTGACCTCATTTTACAGATTGAAAAGCTCAAGTCAAGAAAGTTAAAGTTTTTAAAATCATGCCCAAACAGTTACCTGGCTCAGAGTGGGACCCATAGTCTGAACTGAAGAGACTGAATAGGTTTAAACTCTGCTTTTTAGATTACCTATGCGGATAATTAACTAAAACATCAAGCTATGCAGAATAACTTCAAGAGGAACCATAATTCAAGAGTTTCTGATATAGACTTGAACTCTGTGGATACTGAGAAGGAAAAAAATGAATCAAAATAACTTTTTTATGTGGCTGCCTCAAGAAGTTACTTTATACATTTTCAGTCAGCTGGACATTCAGAGTTTGTGCAGGGCTTCAATGACATGCATGAGCTGGTTTGCCACAATAAGAAACAATGACCGCTTATGGAAACCTCATTGCTTGGCTGTACGAGCTGTGTGCAAAAGAGAAGTAGATGATGATCGGAAAAGCGGTTATTCCTGGAGGGTAAGTATAATTTTTGTGATCTGCAGTATTCTTAAGTACACGGTGGTAGGTGTGAACCAAACTCTGCTTCCTGCTTGGATGAGGTAGGATTCCATATACAGAATGACATTCAAGTGTGTTTGTTGACTTTTGAACTTAAAGTTGAATTATTATTCTTTTCCTGCAAACCATACTATCTCCCATCCATCCTTTAACATTTTTTCAATTTAAATTAAGGCATTTTCCTCTGTTAACCAGAAGGAAAGTGGCTACTTCTTTTCACTTCCTATTATCCAAAACCCCCAGCAAACTCTATGGTTCACACTATA
>NW_005371410.1:205183-213042 GCF_000412655.1 Myotis brandtii
ATACACACACACACACATCACACACACACACACACACACACACAAATTTAGTAGTATATGTGTATATGAATGTAAACATTTAATCTTCTTTTCAGCCCTGTCAATCAGCTTCTCTGGTTTTAAACAAACTCAACTCACCAGGCAGCAACCAACTACCTTCTGTGATGATGCTGGTTTACCTCTTTCAGGACATACTACTGAGGAATTACCAGAAGAGTCAAGTGAAACTTGGATGGCTAAGTGGCAGATATAGCAACATATGTTCTCCTATTAGCCTACCAGAAACAATCATGTGCCCAATGGATGCAGAAACGTGGGGGGAAATTCTAGAAGCAGAACTGAAAAGACCAAATCACAAACAGATTTCATAACTGTGAGAATTTAAACCTAAAATGACTCTTAGGTTGCAAAAGGTATCTCTTTACCCATTCTTTTTTTGTTGTTGTTATGTGCCTTTTAAAATATTTAACATTTAAAAGTAGAAAATATTGTAAAAGTAAAGCTTTGTTTTTACTTGGCACTTTAGTAAAAAATATTTTTCTGGTTTTAATGTAACATGAAAAATCATGAAATGTTTTTTATATAAGAAATAATGTACCAATAGAGTAATTCCAAAATGTATTGTTTCATGTATTTGTGTCAGTATATTGTGGTACTTGAATGATAAGAGAATTTGGCATTTTCTGATTAATAATAATTCAAAAATTCAGGATACCATTTGAAGAAGCTATCTTAGAGATCATTGACTAGTAGTCATAACTAGGCTCATGGAAAGATAACCTAAATTAAATTAATAGCAATATGTTTAAATGTATAGTAAATTTATATTTCAATAACTTTAAGTTTTCCATTTCAGTGAAATCAGATTGAAATGATTTTGAAATCATTATAAAATGTGCTAGGTTTGTGATTTAGTTTCAAATTAATCTGACCATGGGGCTAAAACTTGCTCTCAGAGACTGAAAAGTTATGGAAAATATTCAGAATGCTTAACTACCATCAGAACTGCCATTCTATTTTTCTTAGCAAAGCTCTCTTTCTGCCCATCTTATAGCACCATCTAGTGTTTTACTCATAGATAACTAAGACAAAGGACAGCTCCTTTTTGTTTTCTCCACATTTAAAAGAAAAATATTGTTTCAAAGAACCCTAAATACCTGACTTTGTTAAAGTTTATAGCTTTCCAGTAACCTTTAATTTAATGTTTGTTCTCTTTTTCTTAAAAGCAGATGCCATGTTATACACTCTACCAGATTGTTCATTCTGAATCTGTGGCCAGTACCATAGTAGAAGGTATCTACAAAAGACTTTAGTTAGGATGGGGTTTTCTTCTTACACTGCTCTATAGCGTGAAAAATGAGGATCCAGGAAACCAGTGTTTAACAAATATCAGAAAGATGCCCCATTCTCTACAAATTCTCTTTGTTGAATCAAACAGGGGATGAGTGCTTGTCTCTTATCGTCTTCTTAGAGTTGGAAGGGGCCTTAAAGATCAGGCAGTCCAATCTCTAAGACTATTTGGCAACCCCCTCTTTAGGAATGTTCTTCCTATCACCCCCCTCCCCCATTCATTCTTTTCTTGGCAATCTCTTTTGTAAAATTTATCATCTTGATCTGGACACCATCCCTAACTTCTACCATTCTGGATTAAGCGGCCCTCTGAAGGTTCCCCACAGTTCTTTGTGCATGCCATTCTCAAGGCTGCCACACTACATTAAATTTGTCTGTTTATCTGTCTGTCTCCCCCTTTAAACTGTGAGCTTTTTGATGGCAGGGACCATTTATTTATTTTTGTGTTCCCAAAGCCTGGAACACAGTAGGTATTCCATAAAAAATATTAAATTATTTGTGTGTTATTTATTTTAATTCTACCCAGAATATATAATAAAAACAATTTACTATATTGTTAGTAGACAAGTATTGAAATGCAATGTAAAATTCATAAGATATATGGTATGCTTGATATTAATGCTAATATATGAATAATTGTCTTGGTATGCTCAAAAGTTGTAAGAGAAAAATCAGAAAGTAGAAATATTCTGGTTTTTTTTTTTTCAATAAACACTTGAAAATACACTTCATCCAAATGTATCACTTACTACTTTTAATTATTGGGTCACCCCTATCGATTTTAAGTTTTTGTTTTTGTAGTATTATTGCATTTCCGTAATTCTTGGTGTGATAACTTATGAGCTATGATCTCAGTCTACACTGAAAGGGAAGTTTTGGACCTCAAAGATAAATTTTATGGGATGGGCTTAGAATGAAGTGTACATTTATCAGACCGAGCCATTAGCATTTGAAAACATGAGTGGGTGGAGTAATGTGGGAGGAGTGCTCTTAATCCTTATATAGAAAAAATAACATGTTAAATATACACAGTTTGTAAAAGAGACAAGATTATTGGAATTTCTAACGTTTTTAAGTATTTAATCAGTTCAATATCTACTTTTTTTTAAATTTAGAAACTTTTTTTAATTGCTTCTAGGTTATAACCCAATCTTAGACCAGGACATAATCATCAATAAAATCTATATGAATATAAACTTTAAACCTTAGAATAGTCATATATATACAAGCCTAATTAGAAAAATATATCCCCTAACCACTTTATCTTTGTTTTGACTTTATATATCTTCTCTCCAAAACTTCAAATGCATAATAATATTAACAAAAATAAGAATAATAAGATGGAGGATTATGCCTTTTTATTTAGAGTACAGTTGAAAGACCAAAGGTCAAATGGATAGAAGTAGGTCAACAATAGACAAAGTTGAATTATAGTAGTTAATATTTATTGAGTGTCTACTCCACAACAAGCATTAGCTTATGTGGAGGTGCTATTACTGTATCTCCGCTTATGATTGCGGAAACAAGTTAGCAAACAATCTATTTAATTCATTACCATTCCCCAGTAACCTATAAGAGTATGTAACAGTAGGTGCTAAATAAATTTGTATTGAATGAATTAAAAACTTATCTGAGAATGAGTAACTCAAATGGAAGAGCCAAGAATGTTCCTCCAACTTTTTATTTTGAAAAATTTCAAACCTGCAGAAAAGTAAAATTATATGACAAAAACTTTTATGTATACCTTTTACCTAGATATACCAGTTATTAACATTTCCACATTGGTTTTATTAATTTTGCTGAAGTGTTTGAAAATAAGATGAAGATGTGATGATACTTTATCCCTAAATATTTCAGCATCTTCTAAGAATAAGTGTACTCTCCTGCATATAATATCATTATCACATCAAAAATTTTATATTAATTCAATAATATCTCATTTACAATCCATACCTAAATTTCCCCAATAGCCCCCCAAAATAGATTTTATAGATTTTTTTTGCTAATTCAGGATCCAAACAAGGTTTATATGTGCATATTGTTTTTATGTCTCTTTAATCTCTTTTTTTAAAAAAATATATATTATTGATTTTTTACAGAGAGGAAGGAAAAAGGACAGAGAGCTAGAAACATCGATGAGAGAGAAACATCAATCAGCTGCCTCCCGCACATCCCCCACCGGGGATGCACCCGCAAGCAAGGTACATGCCCCTGACTGGAATCGAACTTGGGACCCTTGAATCCGCAGACAGATGCTCTATCCACTGAGCCAAACCGGTCAGGGCTTGTCTCTTTAATCTCTTAACCAGAAGTATCCCCCTGCCTTTGATTTTGTTTTTCAGGATACTGACTTTTTAAAAAGAATTCAGGCTGGTTATCTTATAGAATTTTCTATAATTGATTTGACTGGTTGTCTCTTCATGGCTTGACTCAGGTATGACATATTTAGCAACTATACCACCTAGGTGATGTAATATACTTCTTATTGCATCACATTAAGAATTAGCACATAATGTCTGATCCATGTTAGAAGGTAAGTCTGATCATTTGATTGAGATAGTAACACCAAATCTCTCCATTGAGAAAGAAATGAAAAGGGAGCCCACTATCTGGGAATAGTTGGCACTATTGGCAATGCAACATCAGATAAAGGTTTAATATCCAAAATATATAAGGAACTCATACAACTTAACAAAAGGAAGATAAACAATCCAATTAAAAAATGGACAAAGGATCTAAATAGATACTTCTCCAAAGTGGACATACAGATGGCCAAGAGACATATGAAAAAATGCTCAAAGTCACTGATCATCAGAGAGATGCAAATTAAAACGATATCACCTCACACCTGTGAACCCTAGTACACTGCAATTGGGAAAAGGGAACTCTAGTACACTGCTGTTGGGAATACAGACTGGTGCGGCCATTATGGAAAACACTATTGGGGTTTCCTCAAAAAATTAAATATGGAACCACCATTTGACCCAGTGATCCCACTTCTAGGAATATATCCTAAGAAATCCAAAACACCAATCAGAAATAATGTATGCACCCCTTCACATATGTGGTGAAGGCCTGGAGCAGGAGATGGAGATGGGTTAAAAGAGATCAATTGGGGGAGTGGGGAAGGGGACATATGTAATACTTTCAACAATAAAGATTTTATTTTTTTACAATAAAGATTAAAAAATAAAAAACTGACACCACAAGTAGAAGGGGCACCATGGCATTTCCAGAATGGAGCATATTAGGAACCAGACCCAGCGCACAATTCACACGTGAGTTTGCCCGCATCCACTGAGACGTGTACTTCTGCAATGGCACCCGGTCAGACTTGCAACCAGGAGACCAGCTTCCTGGCCTCTCTCTCCCTATATAAAACTTTCCCTAAATAAAACTTGCTTTGGATCTCACTCTACTCGTTCTTAAATTCTTTCCTGCGCTAGTCAAGAGCCAGGCAGGGCCAGCCCCTGGGATGGAACCCATTTGGTGACGCCTCTATGAAGGTTTAATATATTTATCATTGAACTTCCAGAAGGAATGGGGAGAGAGAGAGGTCACCCTCAAGTTTCTCTCAGTTCAGTGGGACTTGAGGGAGATCTGACAAAGTTCCAATGCCCCATGAGAGAGCTAGAGAAGCAGCTGAGAAATAAGGTCACAGGACCCCAAAGTAGAAGCCATGGGATTGACAGCCAAAACCATGAGAGAAACAGAGGATGCTGCAGAGTCCTTAGAGCACCCCATACCCGGAACCCTGATCCTGCCAAGAGAACAGACTGCAGATCATGGGGCAAAGGACGCACTGAGAGGAGAGGCTGCTGCCCAAAGTGGCAAGAGGCCCCTCAGGAAGGGCTGTGTGCAGGCCCCAGGCTGCGCCTCTGATGCAATGCTGTTACCCAAGCTTCCTGCCCTGCCTGGATGCCAGGAAAGGGGAAGAAGGGAAAAGGGGGAACTCCAGATGGGATTGCCAGAGTTAGCAAATAAAAATACAGGATGCCCAGTTAAATTTGAATTTTAGATAAACAATAAATCATGATTTTTGTATAAGTGTGTGCCAAATGTCTCGTTTTTAAAACAAATTTTTAAAAGTGTTTCAGTTTTATCTGAAATTCAATTTAACTGGGCATCTGTATTTTACCTGGCAGCCCTAATCCCAAAAGACTGAGTAATGTGTTGAGCCTGAGTTAGCATGCAAATGACTGGAGTACTTTTCATAGGTGAGTGTCTTATAGTGTGTCCCATCCCCCTCCCAACTCCATAGTCTTCATGAACCAGAATATGGTTGCTGACTACGTGGTAGCATTGTAAGGTAACTCAGTCTCTCCTCAGGCCCACTCTGCCTAAACACCCTACAGCACCCATTTCTACTCTACAGCAGTTGCTTCATGCTGTTATAGGACGTCCTTCTCCCAGGTTCCAGGAGAAACAAGAATGTTCCACCATTGAAATGTATTGGAATACTATTAAATTAGGGATAATTCACATCTTGATGATGTCTAGTTATCGTATCCCTGACCAAGGAATATTTCCATTGGTCTTTGAGCAGTGTTTTAAATTATACCCTGCAGCAAACAGCTTCTTAGGTTGACATAATATATGTATGTTTTCTCAGACCCAGAAAAACAACAATATTTTACAACCTTGAAAAACTTGAGGAACAGGCTGGCTGTCTTCCCTAAAATGGTCTAATCATAATATCTTCCATTGATTAGGTGCCTTTTATGTGGCCATTTAACTCTTCAAACTATCTTGAAAGGTCATTTTTTAACATTAATATTTTAATGATGCAAAAATTGAGGCTCACGGAAACAACGTAAGGTGAGTAAGGTCAAAAACAGCTTGTACTTGGAAGGGAGTGACAGGAGCTGTTTCTGCCACTCGCTCCTTGAGACCTGGTCAATGCGAACAGCTTCCAGCAGAGGGAGGAATAGTTCTACTGAAACCAGACCAAGAGCTTGGGTGTGAGAAAGTTCCTCATCCCAGCTGGGTTTGCTAATCTCACAAACCAGAAGTCAGAACCCTTTTAAGTCGCAAATGACAGAACTGAAGCTAATCAGTTTCACCTCCAGGTAGGAGGGTGGGGCTAAGAGTGAAGTGTGACTTTAAGAACATAGGGAGGGTGCAACCCCAAAATGACAAGCAGCCTCTACAGCTAGAAGTTTAAGATGTCAAGGAATATAATACTCCAATTAATAAAATGTCTAACCCTCTCTGCCCCTCAGTCCTAACCTGGCCACCCAATAGGTTTCTACTTTAATCTCCAAAGGCACAATGTAAAATATATGAATTTAATTTTGCACTTTTTATCCAATTATTCTGTGCAGGTGTTTTTCTACAGGGGTATTCTTTCTTTTCCGCAGATTCATTCTTTAACTCTTCATCCCAGGGTCTCCACTGATTCTGCAGTTCTATGATGCTGGGCTGTGAGTGTGAGTATATTTACTGAAGTAACGGATGTGAGTTCTGAGTTTGTTGGTTCCAAGAACTTAGAAATAGACATTTATGGTTTGACAGTCTTGAGGTGTAAAGAAATTTCTCACCCTTTTACTAACATTGTGAATAAATTCTTCTTCTCTATATGAAAAGACTATGAAAGGAATTCACCCAGGGGTGAAAAAACTTCTAGAATTATGTTTTTATTCTTTCCCTTTAAAACTCATCTAGGCAAGAAAGTTGAACAAGGGGCCTTGGGGAGCTGAGCAAGGTAATCAAAATTCACATGCAAGATACCATTTCATTTAAAAATAAGCTGCTCACATTTAAGTCTTGAAATCTGTCTCTTGGATTATATGCACTTTATTATGTATATAATATCCACATCTCAAAATGGAAAGTAAAATATGCCTAAGTATGATATATAGTTTTATCTCAATATGACTTAGTTTTTTATTCTACTGGCATGACCCTGCCTAAGCACAGTATATTTGTGATGCAAGTCACCACTCAAGATCAAAGTTTATAGATAACTGGAGGGCCGATGCACAAAATTCATGCACAGGTAGGGTCCCTAGGCCTGGCTAGTGATTAGGGCCAATTGGGGCCTTCCAGCTGCTGGCCGGGCTCTTCCTTCCCCGGCTGCCAGCTGCCAGCTGGGGCCTTCCATCCCCGGCTGCTAGCTGCTGGCCGGGGCCTTCCTTTGTTCCACGCCGCCTCCTGATAGTCAGCAAACATCATAGTGAGCGATCGAACTCCTGGTCTTCTGGTTGAACTCCCAAGGGGACACTTTGCATATTAGCCTATTATATATATAGCCTAGAGGCCCGGTGCACAAAAATTTGTGCACTCAGGGGGGGAGGAGGGGTCCCTCAGCCCAGCCTGTGCCCTCTCGCAGTCTGGGACCCCTCAGGAGATAACGACCTGCTGGCTTAGGCCCGCTCCCGGGTGGCAGAGGGCAGGCCCAATCCCTAGGTGCAGCCCCTGGTCGGGCTCAGAGCAGGGCTGATTGGGGAGTTGGGGCGCCGCCCCCTGTCATGCACAGAGCAGGGCGGATCGGGAGGTTGTGATGCCAC
>NW_005371410.1:214482-228860 GCF_000412655.1 Myotis brandtii
GAACTCCCAAGGGGACACTTTGCATATTAGCCTATTATAAATGTAGATAATAGCTATCCTAATGTGAATGTTTATTAGATGGTATCCTTCCATTCCTGCAACTGCTCCTTATTAACTATGTGGGCAATTTATCTGTGCCTCAGATTTGCAACTGTAAAATGAAGATTGCAGAAGTATGTACTTCATGGAACTGTTATGAGAATTAACAGTTATGCCCCATATCCCCATCCCTTTCCCCTTGGACTGAGACCTGAGACACTCCACCATTCAGAGATGAAGAGGATGAAGAAGAGCCAGCCAAAGAGACTGAGAAATGAAGTAGAGGGGAGACTAGAAAGTAAGTGAGATGCCTAAGGAGGCAGGAGGGGCCTACCAATGGCACCTGACTTCTGGGACCATTGGTTTTAACAATGTGGATGGAAGTTATTTATGTGTTTAATAAATTGACAGGTACAATGTATTGCATTTCTAAATCTAATTGAAAATATTGCTGCTCAGGAGTTGAGAAAAGGCCTGAGAACTTTCAGGATGCGCTGCATGGAAATTTTTACTTATTTGTGGCACTTCCTGAAATGATCCTACATGACCTGGACTCCACCTCTGCTTTGGTCTTACCTGCAGGCCCCTTCCTCCCCCACCTCCCACTCACACTTTGCTTTTCCCACACTGGCATCCTTCCTGCTCCTCAAACCCATCCACCTCGGCCCTTTGCACTTGTGTTCTCTGTCTGGATGATTCTCGCCGCCCCCCCATACCAGCATGGCTCACCTTCTTCCTTAGGTGTCGGCTCCAATGTCACCGTATTGGAGAGGACTGCCCTGACTTCCTTCGCTAATAGAGCATCACTAGCCTCGACTCTTTATTCCTGTTATCTGACTCATCATGTAATAATTATCACCACATTATAATTTATCTATTTTAAAAGAATATAAACTCAACAATATAGTAGCTAAAACAGTGCCTGCCTGACACACAGTGATTAATCAATAAATATTTTGAATAAATATTAAATAAATAAATAAATGAAATGAAAAACAAATGGCCAAGACATTTCCATGGTAACTAGATACCTCATAATTATTAATCTCCCAATAAGGGTAAAAACTCCATCTTTGATTAAGGGGCATAGTTTTAGAATCTACAGGCAAATTCTGCAAACAGCCCCCCTCCACACACACACACACACGCACACACACTTACACACACTTTTATTTAACTAAACAAGAAAGACTACCTGAGAGCATTAGCTTCAAAACTCTAGTGTAGATTTTATTTCTAAATACCCTCTAGTGACAACTGTTTCTGAAGTTTCTGACTTCATGTGAATAAATTAAAAAGTACATGCTGTATAAGATTCCACAATAATATCAATGTCTATATATTACTTTAAATTTTCATCTATTTAAAATAATAATTTGTCTAAGCTAACTCTTTTTTAAAATTTTTATTAATTTATTGAGGAGACATTGGTTAATAAAATATCAAGTCTCCTTCCATCACAATTTATCCTCCCTTTACCCTCTTCTGCCTCCCCTTCCCTCTGGTAATCACCATATTGTTGTCTGTGTCTGTGAGTTTGGTGTGTGTGGGGAGGGGTGGGGAGGGTTGCTTAATCCCTTTACCTTTTTCACCCAATCCCCAACTCCCTCCCCTCTGATAAATGTCAGTCTATTCTCTGTCTCTTTGCATCTGTTTCTATTTTGTTTGTTTTGCTTATTAGATTCCACATGTAAGTTAAATCATATGGTATTTGTCTTTCTTTGACTTAATTCACTTCAAATAATACTCTCCGGGTCTATCCATACTGTCACAAAAGGTAAGATTTCCCTTTTTTTATAGCCAAGTAAGTGTTCCATATGTAACTGTACCACAGCTTTTTTATTCACTCATCTACTGATGGACACTTGGGCTGCTTCCCAACCTTGGCTATTGTAAACAACGGTATAATGAGTAGGGGTGCATATATTCTTTTGAATCAGTGTTTCGGATTTCTTCAGGCAAATTCCCAGAAGTGGAATAGCTGGGTCATAAGACAGTTCCATTTTTAATTTTTTGAGGCCAAGTAAGTGTTCCATATTTATCTGCACCATAGCTTTTTTTATTCACTCATCTACTGGTGGACACTTGGGCTGCTTCCCAATCTTGGCTATTGTAAATAACGGTATAATGAGTAGGGGTGCATATATTCTTTTGAATCAGTGTTTCGGATTTCTTCAGGCAAATTCCCAGAAGTGGAATAGCTGGGTCATAAGACAGTTCCATTTTTAATTTTTTGAGAGAGTCCATCCTGTTTTCCACAGTGGCTGCACCAGTCTGCATTCCCACCAACAGTGTCTAAGTTAACTCTTTAATAAACTATACTTACTACATTTTTCACTCTAATAGCTATAATTATAGTGCTTGTTTGTCAAAATGAAAACTGAAAACAAGTCTACAAAACAGTTGATTACTAATCGTGTATTGAAAGCAGTAAGAGGCTCCACGACACCAGATAACCCAGTTCTGAGGTTTTCCCCAAGATCAATTTTAACAGCTCTAGTTTCTTCAGTGTTTGTCAAAATACAAAAGAAAAAAGTAGAGGTTGTTGTTTTTGATGTCAATCTGACCCTTGCAGGCTGAGGGAGTGAAAGCGCATGTGGACAGGGCCTCTGAGGAGTTAGGCTCTAAGATGACTGGTCACCTGTCTGCGTTCCTACTGGTGAGATCCAGACAACCTGGAGCAAGTGAGTGTGTGTAGGGACCAAGGGGGTCTCCCGTTCTGGCCAGAGTGGTCCCACCAAAGCACCGACGCTGACCCACACTGACCGAAGGGAAGGCTGGGGTCCCTCCAAGGGGCCTGAGTGGTGGCCGCAGCCCCCAGCCCACCCCCATGGGCAGTGGTATAAGCACAGGTACAAGTACAAATGCTATGGGATGCATATGACCCATCGAGACAAAGCCTATCAGGGACCGTAAGTGACCATGCAGAATGTATTGTGGCTGGTTCTGCCCACTGCACGCCCCAGATGGGAGACAGACCACAGGCAGACTAGACTCAAGCCATTACTGCAGAACCTACACTAGGCACATTTCTCCCTTCTCTGTGTTAAAGTGTCTCCTTCCCTTGTATTTATATTATAAAAAATGTACTGAGTTTGGGTTAAAAACCAACCACCAAAATGGATCTCAACACAGATTTAAAGCCCAGAGGAGGAGCGTTGAGGTGATCTCATAGCAACTCCTAGAGGCCCCGCCCTGGGTGCCCAAAATCCCTTCTCAGTACTAAACAGTGGGTTGATTCTTTTTTTTTTTTTTTTACAATAAAAAAAGCTGAGTAATATTGCATAGGAGTACCAGAAACTGCCTCATTGGAAACAAGAACTATTTACATTAAATAAAAACCCGGTTGCAGGCTGCGTCTGCACATGTACAGCATGATGAAGCACACTGGGACCGACCATGGAGACAGCTTCTGGCACTCACACCACAGGGGCACATCTGCCACATGAGAGGAAAGCAAGGGTGAAGGAGGGAGTGCGGGGGAAGAGAGGAGTTCGGCTCACTTCTGGTTCTGGATCTGATTGGACAGCCAGTCCAGTCCCTCATAGAGCCCGTCCCCACTGGTGGCACAGGTAGCCTGAATGGACCAGTTCTTGTGGCGCAGAGAGTGGAGGCCCAGCTTGTCCGTGATCTCAGCTGCGTTCATGGCATTGGGGAGGTCCTGCTGGTTTGCGAACACGAGCAGGACAGCATCCCTTAGCTCATCCTCCGCCAGCATCCGCATAAGCTCCGTTCGGGACTCCTTCACACGCTCTCGGTCATGGCTGTCACCACAAAGATGAGACCTTGTGTGTTCTGGAAGTAGTGGCGCCACAGAGGCTGGATCTTGTCCTGGCCACCCACGTCCCACACAGTGAAGCTGAGGTTCTTATACTCCACAGTCTCCACATTGAAACCTATGGTGGGGATGGTGGTCACGATCTCACCCAGCTTCAGTTTGTACAGGATGGTGGTCTTCCCCGCAGCGTCTAGGCCAGTGATGGCGAACCTTTTGAGCTCGGCATGTCAGCATTTTGAAAAACCCTAACTTAACTCTGGTGCCGTGTCACATATAGAAATTTTTTTATATTTGCAACCATAGTAAAACAAAGACTTATATTTTTGATATTTATTTTATATATTTAAATGCCATTTAACAAAGAAAAATCAACCAAAAAAATGAGTTCGCGTGTCATAGGTTCGCCCTCACTGGCTAGGCCCACCATGAGAATGCGCATTTCTTTTTTGCCAAAAAGGCCCTTGAAGAGGTTGGCAAAGATATTCCCCATGCCGTAGACTGGAGGGAGAGACACTGGCCAGAGAAACCTTCGGCAGCCGCGGTGCTGCTGCTACTGCGAGCCAGGCGTTGGTTTCGCTCCCACAATATTGAGTCCTCATTTTTTAACTAACCCTTCATTGATTTTAGAAATTTCAGCTTTAAAAAAAACCTTCAGGCTTTGAAAGAGAAAGTATGTAAAGCATTCAACCAATTAGCATTTGTGGCTAACACTCGGGTGTCCAGATGGAGCAGAAAAGATAACTAGACGCCTTTACGTGTGTGCGCCATATGCGCAGACACCATGGACTGTGCAACAGCGACCCTGGTACCTCTGCTGCAGTGTGACATTGAAGCACATGAAACAAGCCAAATAAGGGAACAGTTACATCTTTGCTGACTCATTTGACAAAGACAAGAAATTCGTAGACAAATGCGAATAAAGAGTCAATGCAGGGGGAATCAACTGGGGAAGATTTTCCCGTTTCTGATGCCCTGAAGAAGCATCCACATAGGGAGAGAACACGGAGAACAGATGCATGAATGCAAAATGGTGGCCACATGAATGTGTATCACATGTACAGGTAACAGGATAGTGTTAACCACTTGCATGTGCCTGTTCTTTTGGCTTCCTGAGAATAAGAACTTGACCTTGTCGTTGATCTGCACAGGAAGAATAGGGTAGAATTAGAATTGCCAATACATTGTAATAGAGGCCACAGAGGCTTGCTTTTGTTTTATTTTCTCAGCCTGGCTGAACAGAGGCAATCAATAAGTAGCCATTGAAAGACTGAATGAGTAAAACAAGGAGAAAACCTTTCCATTGTTAGGAAGCAGGGAAAGGCCTTTCTATACCTAATTGCAGATTACCCCCAAAACAACAAGAAAAAAGAGAAACAGCAATATAAATTGCATTCTCAATGTGACTAAGGAGATGTGTAATTGAAACACAGTCTGAAAACAGAAAGTCGATGGAAGAATGAAAAATGATTTAGCAGAGGAAGAGGAAGGTCAATTATAGCACATGCAGGGAGAGATACCAAAGAGAATCTAAGTGAACTGCATTGTGGAAACCCAGAATGGTCAGGAATTGAAGGAGCAATGACTCAAAAAAGACACATATAGACTTCCAGGTCAAAAATAACTTTTACTCAGAGTTTTGAAGGCATTGATCTATTCTACTTTCAATGTTGCTATTGAGGAGTCCAATAACATTCTCACTTCCAGTTTCTTATGTGTGCCCTATTTTTGTTTCTCTTTTTACTCTGATGTTCTTACTTTCACAATGATATGCCCAGAAAAATCAATATTACATTTTCCACTTAAAAGCTTCCATTTTCATCCTAGCTGGTTTGGTTCAGTGGATAGAGCGTCGGGCCTGCAGACTGAAGGGTCCCGGGTTCATTTACGGTCAAGGGCACATGGCCAGTAGGGGGTGTGCAGGAGGCAGCCAATCAATGCTTCTCTCTCATCATTGATGTTTCTATCTTTCTCTCCCTCTCCATTCCTCTCTGAAATCAATAAAAATAAAAAAGCTTCCACTTTTTTCTGTCATAAGCTCTTTTCCTTCTTAAAGAAAAGTCTATGTCAAATCCAAGCTTGGCATTTTTTCAGCCTTCACCCCACTGCTTTATTTGTGATAAAACTTCATGTTGGTGTTCTACCTATATGTTGCACAGGATTACAAAACTACTGGGTAGCTGGATTCTCCATCAACTCCAGTGTCATGACTACAGTGCTTCACCAATGGAACATAAGAGAGCCTAAGTAGAAGTTAAGAGAATGAGGACTTACCAATCAACCTTCTTTAAAATTAAAAGCACTATGAACTGTATGAACCTCCTTAATCATGTGCCTTGTCCTACCCAGAAAGTGGCTTTTATAAGAATTGTCTAGAAGTTTAGGATATGCCCCATCTACACTGGATCATTAACAGTTTATAATATTTGCTGGACTATCTCACCAGGAGAACAGCATTAACAGGCAAAGTGAAGAACTTCCAGAAGTCAACAAACAGAGCCAGCCTTCTGGGTAGATGAAGCAGGCTGTTGCAGAGGTAGCATATATTTGTTGCTTCTGGAAAGGTCTTTCCCCATCAAAGGAAAAATTATTTTTTATAGTGAGAGGTGAGTTGACCTTCGTGTTTCTTGAGATGAAAGTCACAACTGATCTTTTTTTTCTCTCTTGATATGCATTTTGCCATCTTCTCCCTAGAAACCCGTGTTTCATATTCTTGATAGCTGAATCTTCTATAATATTTCAGAGAATGGCCAGGACAGGAGATTGAAACATCATGGGGCATGTTATACACTTGAGAGCACTAGAGTAAGCGAATCCAGGAATAATTGGTACTACAAAAAGCCCATTTGGGGAGATGCCACTTGAAAATGGGATGATGATTTTATTGCTAATGGTTTTTAAACTTTTTTTTTGGTTAGGACATTATCTTGAAAACTTTAATTATAAATTAAGAAACTGTAACAGAATAATAATTGTGGTGAGCAGCCCTCTCCCAACCAAAAGATATTCATATCCTAATTCCTGGAGCCTGTGAATATGTTAAATTACATGGTAAGAGGGAATAAAGGTTGCTAATCAACTAACCTTAAAACAGGGAGATGATACTGGATTATTCAGGTGGGACAAATGCAATCACCAGGGTACTAAAATGGGTAAGAGGGAGGCAGAAGAGTCAGAACCAGAGAGATGTCATCACTTGGCCAATGTTGGCTTTGAAAATGGAAGGAGAGTCCAAGCCAAAGTAGCTCAAAAAGGCAAGACAAAGCACAACCTGGGTTCTCTCCTACAGCCCTGCCAACACCTGGATTTTAGCCCAGGGAGACCCATTTTTGAATGTTTATTATCTATAATAATAAAAGTGTAATATGCTAAGTAGACTGGACAGTCGAACAACCTTCCGGACGAAGCCCAGGCTGCGAAGGCCGAGGCAAGCCACCATGGCTGCGAGGGCCAAGCCCCTTCCACGAATTTCGTGCATCGGGCCTCTAGTAAGATAATAAATGTGTGCTGTTTTAAGCCACTAAATTTGTGATAATTTATTACAACAGCAATAGGAAACTAACAATACATTTTTATTGAAAGACGACATACAATTATATTCAAAAGCACACTAATCTTAAGTGTACAGATCAACAATTTATCTTCCCCATATTAATACACAATTCCCAGATCAAGTTATAGAACATTCCAGCATCTTATGAGATTTCCTCCTGCAGTTTCCCAGATGATATAGCATACCCCCAAAAGTATTCAATGTTCTGACTTTTATAACCTTTAGTTTTGCCTGATCTTAAACCTCCTGTAAAAGAATTCATGCATTACATTCTTTGATACAATTTATCTTCCCCATATTAATACACAATTCCCAGATCAAGTTATAGAACATTCCAGCATCTTATGAGATTTCCTCCTGCAGTTTCCCAGATGATATAGCATACCCCCAAAAGTATTCAATGTTCTGACTTTTATAACCTTTAGTTTTGCCTGATCTTAAACCTCCTGTAAAAGAATTCATGCATTACATTCTTTGGAGACTGGTTTCTTTTATGCAACATGATATCTATGAGATAAATCAATGCAGGGTAATAATTTGAAATATTATTACAAGTACTTTTTATTCCTGGCAATTTTTATTACTCCCTTAGCCTCTTCAGAGGGGTGAGCAGAGCTAAGCTACAAAAAAGGGAAACAATATTCAGCTTTTAGTTCCAACCTAGGCTTTTGATATCCATTTTAGAGATAATAGTTATGCAAGCCAATGTTTTCATTAGTAAATGTCAAGTTTTATTAGGAGAATAAAGGACTGTAATGTTGAATTGAGCCAAAGCTGCAGGACTAGAATTCCCATGAAAGCTAACTAGACACTGGGGAGATATAAGGGTGGGATCTTTAAGAACCTTTTCTGAAATACAGGAAAGGCTCTTTTCAAAATCCATATGGACCAAATACCTCTGTTCTTAAGTAGAAAATCATGGTGGAATAGGAGGGCTCGGCCATTTCTCCTCAACGTGGGAACAGGCAATCTTTGCTCTGGAGCTTCCCATGATGTGGACTGAGCCATTGTCCTACTTGCACCACAATGTGAGGCGCTCCCTAACTAATCCTCCCACTTTTATCTTTCATACGTATTGCCTCCAATAAATCCCTTGCATTCCTAATTCTGTTTCAAGTTACTGACTCCACCTCTTGTGGGCTGGTCCCAAGACACAAGGAATTCAAATGCCCAGGTGGCAGCTGTAACTTAGAGTTCAGTGGGGACTTTGCTGTGTCCTCTAGCAAGAATGTGCTCCCTGAGGATAAAGACCTCTAACTTAACTGAGTCCAGAATTGCAAAGACCAGTAGCCCCAAATCACCGGATGGGTCACTGGGCATGGTGGTAAGTAAGGCTACACCTGCTTTCACCCCTTGGGTCTCAGACACAGTGTCATATAGAAGCCTCTGATTCGGTTGACATACTGCGTCCCAGATGCTGGTTCCCCTCTTTGCAGAGTATTGCCTCTGAACTGTCACTTCTGCTGCGCTTTCAGCAGGACATTCCAACGTCCCACCACTCCAGCAGCTTCTGGATGTGACGGTGTGTCATATGACTAATGGATCGCATGGTCGTGGGCCCATTCCTTACAGCCCTCATTGTGAAGTGGGTCCACTGGTTGAGTGCTATGTTGTATAGGACCCTGTACCTCAAATCAGGCGCTCTGTAAACTTTCAGATAGTGATGCTGGCTGTGGGCTCCATGGACAGAAAAGGGAAATCCAGGCCCATAATTGATGTCTATTCTTATAAGAATAAGTCATTGGTCCTTTCATGATGGAAGGTGTCCAGTGTAGTCAACTTGACAGTGGCTGGTTGGTCTCCTAAAAATAAGTGTCAGCTCTGGCTGGTTTGGCTCAGGGGATAGAGTGTCAGCCTGCAGACCAAAGGGTCCCAGGTTCCATTCCAGTCAAGGGCATGTACCTTGGTTGCAGGATCCTCCCTGGCCTGGGCCCTGGTTGGGGCATGTGCAGGAGGCAACCAATCAATGTGTTTCTCTCACATCGATGTTTCTCTCTGTCTTTTCCTCTCTTTTCTACTCTCCCTGAAAATCAATGGAAAAATATCCTCAGATGATGATTAACAAAAATAAAATAAAATAAAATAAGCCATACAGGAGGCTCAACATTTATCTCTGTTGCTCACAGGTTGGCCATTCAGAGGTGGCAGTAGCTAGATCAGTCTCTGATTCGGTTGACATACTGCGTCCCAGGAGGCTCAACATTTATCTCTGTTGCTAACAGGTTGGCCATTCAGAGGTGGCAGTAGCTAGATCAGTCTTGAAAAGTGGAAGTCAATACTGCTGGCACTATGCATAGCCTCCATCTCTGCCACTGTGACCACCCTATTGAGGTGCCCATGGTTCTGTAGTGACTGTAGACAAGGACTGGCTAACACCAACTGGCTAACTAATTTGCAGGTGGATGCTTTGGGGGAATATTAGTATATAATACAGACATCTGTATACCTCAGGTCCCTTTCTATATCTCCATATGCCAATATCTCAGACCTTGTCTCTGATTTTTCAGTCTTTTTCCTTATAGGAAAAAGTCTTTTTCCTTGACTAGTTCTTACAGGCCATTTGACACTGTCCATGAGTCCAAAAATATTATCACTTTGGGCACTTATTCTTCCACACAAATCTCAAAGCTCTGTCCATTGAGAAGACTACCGTTTGCTCTGTCTCTCAAGGCCACCTCTGTCAGGTTTGCATTGTAGTCTGAAAGCTTTCTGTACCCAACTCGGCTTCTTCTTTTATCTTTCATGAACTTAACCTCTCTCTTTCCCAATAAACCCCTTCCATTTCTAATTCTGTCTCAGTATCTGCTTTCCAGATGACCCAGCAGACATGTTATGCCTTCAGAGGAGTGGTATGTACTCTTTCTACCCTACATGGCAAATTGAACATTGCATATAGCCTTACGCGTCATTATGCTGCACACTTTCCATGGCATTTCATCAGAGCTTATTTATATTTGTGGACAAGCCACAGTGAGAAAGTGGGGGATTTCCACATTGCTTAACCCCTGGTCAGAGGCAGTTAAAGGCAGTTCATACATTTATTTCCTGATTTTCATGGTTTCAGTTTGAGCTATGTTACTACAAAAGCAGTTGCACTGCTGCTGTGGACTTATGTAACAAAGAGAAAAGGTACAATACCAAAAGTGGGAGAGGAGAATCTTCTACTCCATCCCAGGCCTAGGCTTTTGCTCTGTTGCTTCTAACTCCCCACATCAAAGTCTCCACATCTTGTTCCCTTTTCCTAGACCTTGGCATCCATCCCCTGACCAGCTCCTTCAGATCAAGGTTATATCTTGCCTCCTCAGTCCTCCAGGGCTCGCCCTCTGAAGTGTCATGGCTGGTGAGGACCTTCAAGACAGTAGTCTATACCCGAAGTAGTCCAAAGACCTCCAAGCAGGAGCAGAGGAGTGGTATGTACTCTTTCTACCCTACATGGCAAATTGAACATTGCATATAGCCTTACGCGTCATTATGCTGCACACTTTCCATGGCATTTCATCAGTGCTTATTTATATTTGTGGACAAGCCACCGTGAGAAAGTGGGGGGTTTCCACATTGCTTAACCCCTGGTCAGGGGCAGTTAAAGGCAGTTCATACATTTATTTCCTGATTTTCATGGTTTCAGTTTGAGCTATGTTACTACAAAAGCAGTTGCACTGCTGCTGTGGACTTATGTAACAAAGAGAAAAGGTACAATACCAAAAGTGGGAGAGGAGAATCTTCTACTCCATCCCAGGCCTAGGCTCTGTTGCTTCTAACTCCAGACATCAAAGTCTCCACATCTTGTACCCTTTTCCTAGACCTTGGCATCCATCCCCTGACCAGCTCCTTCAGATCAAGGGTGTATCTTGCCTCCTCAGTCCTCCAGGGCTCGCCCTCTGAAGTGTCATGGCTGGTGAGGACCTTCAAGACAGTAGTCTATACCCGAAGTAGTCCAAAGACCTCCAAGCAGGAGCAGCTATGACATTGTGTTAAAAGTTTGCTTTGCGTAGAGACTTCTCTCCCTGATACAGTCCTAATATTATGTGTCAGGAATTGCCGTAAGGTATTTACATGTAATATAATCCTTACATTAACCCTGTGCACTATTATTTGCATACATCAGCTTATACAGAAATAGAGGCTAGGTTAAATAACTAGCTTAGAAGGTCATCTAACCAGGAAGTAGCTGCCTCCCTCGGTTATTCCCTGTGAGAAACTAAACTTCCGGGAGACCCTCATAGTCAGGATTCTGTTCCCTCTAACATTGTAAGAAGTCCTAAAAATGTGCTTGAACATTGGTTTCTTCTTCAGACATGTCTGTATTTTCCACTTTCAAGACAAGTGTATGTTCTTTTTTAAAATCAGAAAAATCAGCCCTAGCAGGTTTGGCTCGAAGGATAGAGCATCGGCCTGCCGACCGAAGGGTCCCAGGTTTGATTCCGGTCAAAGGCACATGCCCAGGTTGCAAGCTTGATCCCCAGTGGGGGGCATGCAGGAGGCAGCCAATCAATGAGTCTCTCTCATCATTGATGTTTCTATCTCTCACTCCCTCTTCCTTCCTCTCTGAAATCAATGAAAAATATATATTAAAAAAATAAAATCAGAGAAATCATATAGATTACAAAGTAAAATATATCAAACCAATCTATAAGAAAGATCCTCACATCTTCAGCAGAAATATACAGGTGTTTTTTTTTAATTTTAACCTTTGAAAGCCTCATTCCCCAAAGCAGCCCATTCCAAATTTTAATATGCATAGAACATCATGCGGGAGTCTAATTAAAATGCACACTCCTACTCAGAGATTTGGGCCGGAACCCAGCTTCTGTATTTCTAACAGACTCCTGGGGACACTGCAGCTGCTGGGCTGTGAACCACACTTTAGCAGCACAGCTCTCTTCTGCGGCAAACACACCCAGCATTTTACCTACACCAGGACCCTAACCCATCAGCCCCACCAGTGCACTAAGGTCCCTCTGGATCCCACACGTGCCCATAACCCAGTCTAACAACACTCCCCTCACCTACTGCTAGAGTTGCCACCCCACCTGTGTGCCCAATTCATTCCCACTGTGTTCCTCATCCTTGCCTGAGGGTCACTAAGGACTTCTGAGGTCAAGGGCTTTTCTCACTCCTGCACTACAGAGAGTGATGCTCTCTTCTCTCAACTGAGCCCCTAAGATGTCTATTCCTCACCTCTCTCCTCCAGCTCCTAACAATTCCTCTCCCTGGAATCCCCCTCAGCAGGCGACTTCCTCTCTTATTTAGAGAGATAGCAGAGGTCATTCCACATAAGCTCTACCCTCTTCCTTCCTCTCAACCTCTAAAGAATTCTATTTCTACATCTGTCCTTATTTCCGTTTTCGCATCACTAGAGTCCCTTCTGCTTTCCATGGCAAACCTCTGTCTGGGCCAGTGATCCAATCCTTCTTTCCCTCCTTCAAAACCTTCCTTCCTCGTTTTCTGCCTTTCACCCCCTCTCCAGCATATTCCTACCCTCAATCTATAATTTACAAATATTCCGTTCTCCACTAAGAGAAAAATCTTCCACTGGGTTCTGACCACTGTTCTGAACGCCACCTCTACTTAGATGACTCAAAACATGTCACACATGAGCCACCTCGTCTACCCTACTACCCTTCCACACCCCACATCTGCACCTCCCCCAGTCTTTCCAGAGCAGCAAAAGGTTCCACTGTTGATCCACTCAGTCAGATGAAAAACCCGAATCATCCTTCACTTGTCTTTTTCCCTTATCCCGACATTTAGCAGGTCCTAACTGGTGATTCCGCCACCAAAACATATTCCAATCTGGCTCTTTCTCTCTGTTTTCAGGGCTACCAGCCTGGTGTAAGCCACCCTTCTCCCTTGCCTGAATTCTTCAGCAGCTTCCTCAGTCCATTCTTCACAAGGCAGCCAAAGAGAATTCAAAAGTTGTAAATCAGATCATGTCATTTCTCTAAAATCTACAATGGTGTCCCCTTGTGTTTAGAAGAAAACCCAAACTCCTCCCCTGTCTCTCTGATGTCTTCCACTACTTCCCCTTTAGTTTATCAAGCTCCAAGCACAATGGCCTTTTTGTTCTAGAATATCTGGCACTTGGTCCTGCCTCAGGTTCTGTGTGCTTTCTCTTTCCATCCATAGACTGAAACGTGCCTGTTTTGTGCCTTGTTTTATTTTCATCAATAGCACCTTCAGTGTCTGAGGTTGTCCTCGTTGTTTACAGATGAAGACAACCTCCACACTGGAATGCAAGCTGCGTAACAGTGGGGGGTCTGGCCCGCCTTATTCACCCAGCAGTGGACAAGCACCTAGTGGGCCCTGGTACATAGGGGTTGAACAAGTAAGTGAATGACTTACACTATTACTCCTGAAAGCTGCAACCCAATTCTCTCAAATTCACTGTAACAAACTTCTAGAATGAATAGTTTACATCCACAGCTTCCCCCTTTCCCTACACCCACCATTTTTTCTGTGCTGAGACTTTTTGCCTCACCATTCTTCGGAAACTGCTCCCTTGAAAGTCACCATGGTGCTTCAGTGACCAAACCCAACTGCTTTTTTGAGGCCTCAGCTTCATTTGACACTGCTGACCACTTCCCTTTTCTTGCAAAATAATTCTCCCCAGGCTTCTGGGTCTCCTGTAGACCACGTCTTTACCAAGCCCTTGGCGGCTCCTCTCCCTGCTCCTGATCTCCATCCATGGGTCTTCCCAGTTGTCTGACATACAGCTGTGTCAATTTCTTACTTGTTTTTTGATTAACACATCTCCAAAGATTTCAGCTTTTACTTATTTGCTCATGCGTTTAAGCAGTCCACTGATCCCCACTCTCTCACCTTATTTTCAAAATCATATTCCAAAACCATCCTCATTTTATAACTTTCCTTTTTTCTGTTAAGGAACTACTCTTCTCAGAGGAACAAGACACCAAAGTCCTCTCTAAGTACCTCTTAACTTTCACCATCGTATTCAATCAGTACATTCTTCCTTTGAAATAGTTGTGTTCAACAGACTGAGGAACCTCCGGG
>NW_005371410.1:229093-273256 GCF_000412655.1 Myotis brandtii
TAAAATATTTTTTAAATAGGACATGAAACAAAAGAGGGTGTTGTACTAGGGCATTTATAAATGGGTAGAAGAAAATACCAGATTTGACAGACTAACTCCTAAAATATTGCAGTGAAAAACTTGCTTTCATGCTTAAAATTTTCAAGCATTAAGCAATGTTTAAAATAACTCATTTATTCAAAAGTAACTTAATAAAATTAAAACTACTTTATGGACATAAAATACACTTAAAGTTTAAAAATTAGAAATGTAAAGAGCACTCTCACTGACTTTTTAAAAGCAAGAATGACTTTATTAACTTGGTTTCTAAGGTAAACGTACTATTTGAGTCACATTTTTATAAAATCAATTTTATTTTTAAATATTTGAAGTTAGTTTTTGAATACAAATATAAGGACCTGGAAAGAAATCATGTGTTCATCTTTATTTCTGCTACCTATACTTCATTGCCTCTCATGCCAATAAACTATAATAATCCACTAATGGATTTCCCTGTCCCTTGAGTGACCTTCTTTCAAGCTACCTAAATGCCCATTGCCTCCAAGGAAAAAAGGGAAGTCCTAATTCTTTAGTTATTTATTTAACACAAACAGAGCTCAAACCAGTTTTCTAGACTTTCCTCAATATTCCTACTTTCCTACTTTTTGCAGTATTTTCTAAAAATAGAGGTGTAATCTCATCACTGTGGTCATCTATGCAGTTCACTAGCATTGATCCTTATAAACAGACACTAAGGCCTGGAGGGCACAATTGGGTCTTGACTTCTCTGCACCCGCATAACACCTAGCTCTTGAGATGGCCAGTTAACATTTGTCCAATTAATTTCTTTTGAAGCATAAGTCTTCTAAGTCCATTATTTGCAGAGCAGAAGAATCAGATAATGGGAAGGAGTATTAATAGGTATGATTTAAATCCCTGAACATTTTAACAATATTAACATCTATGCAAACAATCAACTGAAAATTTTAAGTTATATTTCTCTCATTGACAAAAAGGTGTTTGTTTTTAAGTGTAGGTGAAATTAAACTAAATTTTCAACTCCAGAAAGTCTCTCATCCTTTTAAAGTGTTCTCTTGGTTTCCTATCCCATCTAGTTATCAGCTATTTATCCCTTTCCTTGCACATTTAAGTCTCTTTTTTAAAAAAAATATGTTTTTATTGATTTTAGAGAGGAAGGAAGAGGGAGAAAAAGAAACATCAATGATGAGGGAGAATCATTGATCGGCTGCCTCCTGCACACCCTCCACTGGGGATTGAGCCCGAAACCTGGGCATGTGCCCCAATTAGGAATCAAACCAAGACCTCCTGGTTCATAGGTCAATGCTCCACCACCAAGCCATACTGGCTGGGCCATAGTCAAGTCTCTTGAAGGAAGAGTCTACATTTCAGTTTGTCTTTGAAGTACACACTTCCTCAGGTTGATCTCACTTTTCTTCACTTACCACACAGTGAACTCTCAGTAAATACTGAATGCATGAGTCAAATGAACGCATGGACTTTTCTTCTTTCTGGGCAGTCTTCTCCATTATTACAGCTTCAAATGCTCACAGACAAGCACATGACTCCAACATGTAACACTCCCTTTGACCTTTCTTCTTTGCTTCATTCCTACATCCTTAACTGCTACTGGGCAGTCCCTTCTAGATTCCCAGCTAGAACTTCACATTTAGTATTTTTCTATCTAAATGCATCCTCCTTCCCACTAACTAGTTCTTTTTGTGTTTCTTACACTGGTCAGTGAAATGACCATTTTCCAGGTCACTAAGTGCCAAACTGAACATCATCTCAGATTCTTTTCTCTCTTGTTCATTTTCCCTCCTGAGTAGCTTTCAGGTCTGTCCCCTGCCCTCTTTGCTGGATAATATCCATCCTGCAAGGCGTCACTCAGCTCTCGCCATCTCTAGGAAGCTGTCTCAAACAGCCCAGTTCCCCCTCTTGATCGGCCCATCAAGTCCTCAGCAGGCACAAGGTGCTGAAACATCGGCACCACAGTTCTTTGAGGCAGAGGAAGGCTCAGCTACTTCTCATCCCTGCACAATTCCTGATACGTGATGGACTTTCTGCAAATAGTTATTCAGCTGGTGACTGAAATGGACTCTCACCTGCCTCACCTTCACTGCCGTGTTCCTATCGTCTCTTACCTGGGTGTGACAACAGGCTTGACTACCACTGTCCTCTCACTCCACATGCTCTCCACACTATGGTTAGAATTTGCTTGTAAAACACTAATGTGAATAGTTCATAGAGAGGCCCAGAGAGCACGAGAGGCAGGAAGGCAGGCATAACAGAAAGAGTGGGCTGCTCTTCCATCTGGGCCACTCACTGTGACAGAAAACAAATGACCAAACTGGGGCAGTGAGTCTTCCCGCCTCATGTTGACATTATGTACTAATCCAAAGGCAAGACAACGAGAAACGTATCTTTCTTGTCTGTCAAGACACTGACGTAAAAGAAAAATCCACACCGTGATATTGTATATGCCGTTCTTCTTCTGAATTATTACTAGACGAGGGTTCATTTAGAAAGACAAGGAAAATCGTAAACGATTCTGACCTGTCTGGTTGTGACTCCTGGAGATGAGAAATCTAAAGAAGAAAAATTATCGATGGAGACTTCAGAGGGTAGGATAGTCTGGAAGTTCCTCTTCCATGTTGACCCAACAGGTTAGCTAGGGTATTAATGCCACAGTAACCCCAAACCCCAATGGCTTAAAACAGCAAACACTTATTTCTTGCTCACATTACACATTGTGGGTTGGGTGTAGGATCTGTTCCATATTTCTGACATCCTTGTTTTAGGAACCATCCAGATAGAGGAACTACTATCTGGAACCAGGTTATCCAATAAAAACTCGATGCAGGCCACAAAGGCAAGCCACATGCACAATGTTAAATTCTCTAATAGCCATATTTTAAACAGTAAAAAGGAACAGATAAAATTACTTTTAATAATATCTTTTATTTGACCTACTGTACTCAAAAAAGTGTCTTTGGCAATGAAGATTTCTCTAATAACTAATGATGTTGATTGGCCATCTATATATCTTTTTCAGTAAAGTATCCCCACCCCCCTTTTTTATGATGTTGTTTGCTTTCTTATTATTGACAAAACATGACCTTTGATCGCACAGCAATTTCTTTCCTGTGCATGGATGCAGTGATATCAGTAGAGTTAGGTAAAAAGGTTATAAGTACATATACAAGTGCACATGTGTATATATAGGCACACACACGCACACACGCTCATGAGCTCAGGAAAATGCTTTGGAACATATGGTGTTAGAGAATAAAATCGTCAGGAGCCTCCAAACCAATATCAGCAGGGCAGAGCTGTTTGCATAGCTGTATCTGACCATACAGGTTTCCCTTTAAACAAAGGAAAACCTAGAGCCCTGTGACCTAACAGGAAATGTTGTTGCCGCTGATAGTGCATGAATAGTGGGTGCAGTAAGCAGGGCGTTCCCACAGCAACGAGATACATAACCAAAAGTTGGTAAAACCCAAATGAATTCAGGGCAGAGCCGAACACTTAAACACGTGGCTTCAGAAGCCAGGCAGACCTGGGTTTGAAGTTCTTTGGGCTACTGGCTCAGAGCTCTTGGGTAATCTTATTAACCTCATTTTTTTTCATTTGCAAAATGGGGGTGAAGCTGCCTCACATGATTGTTATAAAAATTAAGTGAAAAATCTGGGTGGTATGTAACACAGTTCTTGGCATCTATGATCAGCACATTAAATTCATCTCTTATTATGAAGAAAAAGTGGGGGTTATGAGCCTGAATTCTGGGACTCTAGGGCCAGCCAGACTGGGCTAGAACCCCAACTCTGACAATTGCTAGCTGTGTGACTTGGACAAGTTACTTCACTTCTCTGTGCCAAAATGTCCTCATCCATAAAATGAGAATAATATAATATAAATCTCCTAAGGTTGCTATAAACATTAACTGAGCTTATATCTGCCAAGTACTTAGGATGGCGGTAGCAGATAAAAGTGTGCTCTTACAGCCGCAGGGATCTCCCTAAGTTCCTGTCAGTGAATAAAGAGCTTCCTACTTGTGACTATAATTCCTTGACTCTCATTACTCAATCAACAGCTATTTATAGAGCATCTACTATGCACAAGCACTGAGCTAGGTGTTAGAAGGGATTGGAAAAATTGTAAAAGACATACATTTTCCTGATCCCAAAGAACACAAACCCCTAAAACAGGAATCATGGTTCATAAGGTCAACCAATAGAGTACGTAACTATTGCTATGTACTCTTCCTAGTACAAATAGATAACAGAGAAATTCAGAGACATAAGGTGTTGCAGGCTCGATCCCTGGTTAGGGTGCAAACCGGAGGCAACCGATTGATGTTTCTCATATCCATGTTTCTCTCGCCCTCCTTCTTCCCTCCTTTCTCTAAAATCAATAAAAAACATATTGAGTGAGAGAGAGAGAGAGAGAGAGAGAGTTCTAGGCCTTGGGAGTGCATACCCTCCTTCTTCCCTCCTCTCTCTAAAATCAATAAAAACATATTGAGAGAGAGAGAGAGAGTTCTAGGCCTTGGGAGTGCATGAGCAAGAGGAGGTTCCAGAAGCCTGATGGTCTTCCCAAGGACAAGTGAGATGGGTGTATGTCTGGAGTGGATGGTGGGCAAAGGGGAAGTCAGTTAGGAAAGGTAGGTGGGGGCCAGTTGGCAAAGAGCCTTAAATGCTAGACTATTTCTTCAATGTCTAAACTGTAGGCAGTGGGGATTCAAGCAGTTTACTGGTAGTTCTTACCTTTAATGTTGATAAAAAGTTACCCATATATATTTTTTAAAGTAGAAGTGCAAACAGGCCCCACTGCACATTTATGAAATCAGAATCCCTGAAGCAGAGGCTCAGGCATATGTTCAGTGAAAGAATTCTGCAAGCCGTTCCGACAGAGACCAAAAGTTGAAACCCACTGACACGGAGCCTGTGGAGATTATGTTCTCAGAACCCGACACAGGGCAATTTACAATTGAGTAAATTAATACCTTATGGGGGAAAATGACCCTATGACATTACATATATATTATATATTATATATATACACACACACACACGCCAAGGTGGCGGGGCTGAAGCAGAGATGGTTAGGGGCGATCAGGCTGGTGGTGGTGGGGCAGTTGGGGGCAAGCAGGCCAGTGTGGGGGAGGGCAGTTGGGGGCAAGTAGGCCGGCAGGCCCGTGAGCGGTTAGGAGCCAGCAGTCCCAGATTTCGAGAGGGATGTCCAACTGCCGGTTTAACTGGAAGACGTACATCCCCCGAGGGGTCCCAGATTGGAGAGGGTGCAGGCCGGGCTGAGGGACACCCCGCCCAATGCACGAATTTTGTGCACTGGCCCACTAGTATATATATAATTTCATTTGCAAAGTTATATACATATACTTTGCAAATGAAACAATAATAGTATACAGTTCATGCTGGCACATAGTAAATGTTCAATAAATATTTTTTAAATTTTAAAAAAAGTAAATCTGGATTAATATGAATGGCTTCTTGACAGAGAACTCAGAAGAAAGAGAACTAGGATCTGTCTGGTGTCCACACATGCCAGGTAACTTACAGGTAGTATTTCATTTAGTCCTAAGAAGAGCCCTATGAGGGGGACATTATTATTCTCATTTTAGGGGCAAAGAAGTTGATACTCTTACATGGTGCAAGTGTAGTAAGTGACAGACTGGGCATTCAAACACAGGTTCCAGGCTCTAAACCAAGGCATTTCCCACTGTATCAAACAACCTCCCCATAAACACTGTTCCCTTGAATCTTAACTAGATAGCAAATATTGTGTCATAAATACTCTCTACTCATTCTCCTTTTTCTCCTCCGCTGGGGTCTGAATTTTACCTTCCCTCTGCCCTGAAACTGAGCCCAAATCACTGAGAACTATCATTTCAAGTTTTGGTGTTTGTTTGTTTTTAAAGCAAACTCCTCCTTTCCTTCTCTTTGTCCCACCCTCTCCCCCTCTGACATCTCCTAATCCACTATACTCCGTTGTGAATCTCCTTGTTTAGAAAGCACAAGATGGAACCTGAAATCTTAAGGAATTCCTTGGGTGGTTTTCTTTGTACCCGAAGGCTGACGTGGGGTGACAGCAGAAAGGGGCTCGTTTATAGTAGGCTCCCCCCAAATCAAAGGAAATGACGCCAGTGCTCTGTGTAGCACTGGGAACAGTTCGTTATTTTAATCTAAGGAAGTTCCTCGTCCTGCTTTGGAAAGTCATCCTCTACTGGGAGACTTTGGTTGCTGTCTGTGTGTATGTGTCTGTGTGTGTCTACAAGGGACACTGAACATCTCTCCTTGAATCAGCACTGTCTTCTCCATCTGCGTGTAAGATTCTCACCTCCCAGTGCCCCCTTCTATTTTTTCCCCACAAAGGTGTTAGATTTTTCAGATCGAATGCTTTATTTTTCTGTTGATCACATGATGCACAAAGACATTTTTCTCCTTTATATATACTTCCTTAATTCTTCTACAGTGGATTATATTACAATTTACCCCACTCCCATCTAAATTGGAATCCTGGTTAAATGCCAGGCAGCCTTTCTTTTTGGTTTTGAATGTTCTTCAGATGAAACTGACAGCTTGTATATTCCTTCATCCACATTACTGAGGGAAAAGTCTGTCACTCTGGGGCTAGGACCCACGTGGATTTACCTATCATTAGCCTGAAGGCCTGGGCAGACTTCTTAGCCAAAGAGGTTCAGGTATAACATCTATACCTAGACTCGAAATATCGACTTTGAAAAGTGACCCCTTTGTTCCACCAGGAAGAATGAGTTGCTGTGTGAGGAAGCCATGATAACACTTTGCATTCTCTGCAGACGACTGTATCCAAATATGCAGATTGTGTAATGAAAATCCTAGGGGCGCCAGTCACCTAGGATCCGGTCTGAATAGTGCCTCCTGGGGTTGAGCAGCACACATCTGCTCAACCACACACAGCAGCCCTCCAGTAGGAAACTTATTTTTCCCTGATGCAAATAGTTTTCTGCATTCTTAATAGCTAATGGCCATTTGTGGACTCTTGTTTGCCTGAACATTATAATCAAGGTCTCATAAATTAAAAATTAGTGAACCAGGCTTATGGTTTATCTTTATTGCCCCCTATTTTTATTATTCCCAGAACAGACTGACTTTGAAATCATAGAGTCATCGGGATAACTTGAGAGATTATAAATGGTATTGTCCTCAGAAAATGGAAGTGGGTTGTAGAAAAGGAGAGTCGTTAATGGGAGGCAAAACATCAGAGTTATCACATCCAAAAGACACTAAACACAGTCATATTTATTTAAAAACATAACGTGGATTCCATATTAATAAATACTTTTAACACTGAATATCGAAAAACTACTGTGCTTGTTCTAAGAAAACAGTTTACTACAGAATCAGAAGAAAGATAGTCTTTTGCCCGTAGGCCTTTGCTAAAACGATCTGGGACTAGGAATAGCCTCATGGATATTGTGTGAAATTGGGGGAGGGAAGAGAGTTGATACAATTAGGAAGAATTTTCTACTCTCCTTTCTTCACTGGGGCCTTAGAATTAAAAATCTGAAATTGGGAAATACACCTTCGCACACACCCCAGTTTATCTCTCAGTTTTGGATTAGGATCACCAGTGAGTGGACACGAACAAAATTTGGAAACCGGTCCCTGATTTGAATCAAGGTCAGATCAGTCTGGTTGAAAGTGGGTCCATGAGGCCCAGCAGGAGCTGCTACAGCTGATGCTTAAAGCTCAGGCACAACCACAATGTCACTCACCACAGAACTGAAAGCACCAAACCATGTTGACCGCCACCTCCACCAGCTCTGTCCCTTCAGTGCTGTCTTTATATGAACCTATCACCCCGTCTGCCTGCCTGCGGTCCAGCCCCTGCACCCTGGAGCTGGGGTTGGAGGCACACATTACCAGGCAGCTGTCCAGGCCTTGCACCCATGGAGAGAAACCATGAAGGGAACCCATATGGTGACTTTTTTTCCTGCAAACACTCAAATGAAACAATCTCAAAGATGTGGAGTTCCCCATCCTAATGGTAATAAATGATAGATAAATGCTCCTGAAAGAAACAAAGGTAGGCCCTCTCAGACCAGCCTCGAGTGGGAGTGGAAAACGCCTGCTCTGAGCGGCGTTAAGGCATGGAAAAGACCTCGGCTACTCCAGGCCTCCCTGGGTCTTTTTCGCAGAAGACATGATAACCTTCCAGGCTCTAGTATGTGAACGAAGGCTTCACCCTGAAAGCCACCGCCACACTGCTGGCTCTCAGGACGTTTCTGGGTAGAGGGAGGGAGGAAGAAAAGAGGTCTTCATTTTGATACATAATCTTGTGGCCAAGGGCAAGGGAAGGAAGTGGAAAAGAACAAACGTGGTTTGTGCCTACGTGAACGAAGGCTTCACCCTGAAAGCCACTGCTGCACTGCTGGCTCTCAGGACGTTTCTGGGAAGAGGGAGGGAGGAAGAAAAGAGGTCTCCTTCATTTTGATACATAATCTTGTGGCCAAGGGCAACGGAAGGAAGTGGAAAAGAACAAACGTGGTTTGTGCCTAGTCCTCTTAGTACAGGTTGCAAGGATTATAAAGGGAAGAGCTGTTTTGGGTTCTGAAGGCCAAGACTTAGTCAAGAAGGGACAGCAGCTGGATGGGGGGGGGGGTGTTAGGATCATGGGGCTTTGGGGTTTTAAGCTAGGGAGGACCTCAAGGCTTTCACTTCGTTTTCCAGAAGAGGAACCAGGGGCCTGAGAGATTAAGCTGTGTGCCAACTCCACATAGCTTGGTATATCTGCTTGGGGGACACGAAGAGTAGCAGAGACTGCAGTGAGCCATATGGTGGGGTGCAGGTGCACATCGCCTGGCATGTGGTTAGTTACATTTAGAATGCCCGCAGGTGAAAAGTTCCCAGCCCTGGGCCCTTTCTTGTTGATGTGTCTCCAGAAGTGAATAGATCCTGGACCGAGCTTATTTGGGGGGTTCCCTCTGGAGGGTGAGGAGGAGCTGCAGGTGTGTCCTCACTTCCCAGTCCGGGAGGCCACCTGGATGGCTTTGATCCACTCGGTGCGCTCCTTTGGGGTGGCCGCTTGCAAGAAATAATGAACTTCATCAGCCGTGATGATCTCAAACAGGTTCTCTTCTTCACTTTTCTTAGCTGGTGAAAGAAAACAGGAATGACAGTGCCCATGGGCATCAGAGAGGCCACCTAGCTCACCCTCCTCTGCAAGGAAGGAAATCCCTGTTTCCTAAGTGTTCTAAGAAAATCAAATGTGTGGTTTTCAAACTTACCATCATTGTATGATCATATATATTTATTGTATAACTATAGATAGTATTTATATGGACAGGTACATAGTATGATCGTGTGTGTGTGTGTGTGTGTGTGTGTTTAAGAAATAAGTTGAAACACTCAAGGAGAAACGTTTTCTTTTACAAACTAAATTTCTCACTTTTGCATATGAGTAGTAAGTAACCTCTAATAGTGTATAATGAATATTTCCTCTACTCATAATATAAATCAAGGGCTGACCCTAATACATTTTAAAATTTATAAATAAATAAGTAAGTGAATAAATAAATAGATAGATAGCCAGGCCTACCGCCAATACCACCAGACTAGCCTGAACTTGTTTTTGTCAAGGGCTAAGTTAGAGTCTCTGCTGAAAGATTGGAGGCAGTAAACTGGCCAATACTGTGACAAGGCTTAAAATCTCCACCTCAAATCAAAAAGCAAGATGCTCCCTACCCCAAAACTAAAGCAGAATTCTATGGGGTGAAGGGAGTAAGCAGGGGTAGTGGGGAAAAAATCTAGGCTTATGCAACTGTAGTGTTTTTCTGTCTATCTCTATAACATCATAAACCCAAAACAACCAGATAAAATCAAGGTTTGGATGTCCAAACCACACCTCCACAGTGATACCACCCCTCCTCACACCTGAGAAGTCAATCTACACCAACATGCTTATTCCATGCACCACATCATAGACTTGTGATCTGGGACTCGGAGGTCATCTGGTGCAAACCTCTCATTCTCAGAGGAAGAACTAAGACCCAGATTATTTAGGTGATTCACCCAAGGCCATGCCGCTAACCAACTAGCAGAGACCTAACGATAACCCAGGTACACCTTCCACACACTGCAAATGTTCTTTGGGTTGTGGGAGATTTCCTGGTATGTAAAAGGCTCCCATTAAGGAATGTCATGGCTCAGTTACACGCATCAGGAGGTAACAAGTTTCTCCACTTAAGCCAGTTCTAATGTGAAGAATTTTTCTCAGCATTGCTCAGAGATTTACCCAAAGCATCCACAAAATCTCTCCAACTCCCCAAGACCCACAGAGCCAGGGCAGTAGTTGGGAAAGAATAGCTCTTGGTTTCTCCCAGATTTTTAAACAGAATTTCATTCATGCTTATGCCTGATTAATCGAATGATTGATAATTGTTGGCTCAGGATGCCCGTGAGTGGAAGGGAACCCAAGTAGATACACCGCTCTCAAACAAAAATCATTCTTACCATCTGGGTTGCTCTCCACTGAGGTCACCACACAGCCTCGCAAATGAATTGCTCCCAGGGGATCTTCCCCCTAGAGGAGAGAGGAGTCCTTCATTATGTTTCCAAAGTACAGGGTATGGATATACCTTATCCTGTCAGTGCAAAGCCACACACTCATTCTGGTATAGATCAGGGCCCCCAAAAATAGAGAAGAGTGGAAAGAAATTAAAAGACACCCCTTCCAAGTCCCCCACCCACCACCTCACCCGGGGAGATGGGGTGAGGAGACACAAGTCAATCTTAGCTTCATATCTGGAGAAAGTGGGAGGGGAGGTGGAAAGGCTGAATCATCATGTCCCACAAGAGAACTGCATGTTTCCGGAGCTCTTGGCCCCATGCAACTAACCCTCACGAGAGGGAACCAAAGAGGCTGGGGACCCAATCCAGATGGAGTTGTCTTTACACTTCAGAGTTGGCTCATTTCATTGAGGAAAAGCCCCCTTCTGGATACTCAACAGTCTACGCGCCTAGATTTAAACAATGCTTTCATCCAAGTTGGCCTGAAAGAGAAACTAACACTTGTTTGCATATTAAACCAGGAACAAAGTGTTGAACTGGTTGAATCCCTCTGAAAATATTAGATTAGGGAAAATAAAACAAATTCTGTTGAGTTGACTAATAAATGACAATTTAGTGATATTTTCTTCCATCCCTGAGCTTATGCCTCAAAGTCTAAGATCTCAAATCTTTGCAAATAAGAGGAGGTAGAAAACCATAGAGACAGGTGGCAGAAAAACAAAAGTGGGAGGGCGAAGAGGGGAAGGGGATATCAGCAGAGCAGAAATGGGAGTGGAAAGCCCCATGAGCAGATGCAGTGGAGGCTTCCAGCCGAATGGGCTTATTGGCCACAGAATCTCACCCCAGCTGGGTCATAGTAGTGCAGATATGCAGGGTCTTCTCTCAGAATGAACTTCCTCACTTTCCAGTTCTTCCTCCGATGCCCCTATATCCAGGAACAACATAAGAAAAGGAATGATGAGTTCTTGGCATCACTCTGTATACATAGCACCCAAATAAATCTTGGCTGAATTGAAAAAAAAGATGAAATACTAATTCTAGGAGAACCAGGCCCCAACTCAGATCTTTGTCAGAGAGTTAGCACGGTGGCCCATGAACAATTTGGATATCATTAAACTATAGATTAAATTATTGCTAAGATTGCCTTCCAACTTGATATTATACAAAACAGTACTCTGTATGTGCAATGTACTATGTTAGGTAATGTGGGGGCTATAAAGAGATTTAATTTAAGACATGTCCCTTCTCTTCATAGAGTTTATAGTCTATGTGGGAAAATAAAGTATCAAATAGTTGGTATAGATAATGGATTTGAAAAAAATTAAATGAGAGATATGTAATTTGGGGTTTGGATGTCAAAGAAAGTCTTATAAAGACCTATGCCTATCCACATGGGTGAGAAAAGGGTAGGTAAGAAGACAATTGACAACAAAACAGCAGTAAGAGCAGTCAGACTAGAAGGCAGGAGTCATGAGGAACAGTCCAGTCAAGATTGGAAAAGTGGAAAGGGACTTGGTAAAAATAAAAGGTGGGGTTGTTGCTGAGTCAAAAGTAAAAAGATTACAATCACATTTTAGGAAGATTGATGTGGTGACAACATACAGAATGAACTAGCTGGTTAAATTAAAGATAAACCAGGGGCAAGATAATAAGGTAAAAAGAAAGTCATTAAGAAATGATTGCAACAATTCAGGCATAAAATTATCAGGGACTAACATCAGATAGCAGCAAAAGAAATGGGAAGGAATCGCTGCTGTGCCAGACATGATGAGAAGGAAGAATAGAACTTGGCCTTTTCCAATAGAATTACACACTGACACTGTTCGGACTGTGGGTTTTAAGGGCAGAATTTGTGTCTTGTTTGTCTTTGGTCCTCCAATGCCCAGCACTGTGCCTAACACAGGGGAGTGCTTTATGTCTATTGCCTTGAATTACCCAGTTATTTCAATTAGCTTATAGCATTTTATTAAAATGTCATGATAAAACTGATGGCATGCTTTCCCACAGAAATTCAAATGACTTGAATAACTCAGAAGCCAAAAAATACTGTATTAGATTAAAAGATATGGAGTTTCTATCTTGCCAATACAAAGAATGTTGTTCTCTAACACTCCACACATTGACAGGCACATAAATGAATTTCCCAACATTTTTTCATTGTGTGCGTATAGAAAGCAATGAAACATTTACAATTTTAGCAAACAGTGCCATAATTCCATGTCAGAGGAGTTTAAAGGGAGCTTTCAAGAATGGGTCTAAGTTATTTGGCCAATCATTTGGTCAAGGAGCTCGTGTCAAAAGAGTCTTTTACTGGCATGAAGGTTGAAGCCAGGAACTCTGTGAAGTCATATGGGAGAATACAGAATATTTCTATCTGCTATTTCATGTTCAGAATGGCTTTTGCAAAGCATCGACTTCTAAAGCTCTTCTTATGAATTTCTGCTCTTTGCCTTAATTGGTGTTGCCCATAAAATGTGGAAACTAAAGTTTCTGCCCACACTGTTTTATCCTGATCTGTGTATGTGGCATATCCTCTTATGAAATGACTTGGTGAATACCAACTTCTCATGAGTCAATGGAAGAGGAAGGTAGCAAGAATATGTGAAATCAGCCAACCCTGGCCACCACCATATCCATTTAAGCCCTCACTGGCATCACAATGTGACAAGTTGAAGAGTTTGATGTTCTGTCTGGACAACTTTCATCTAATGAGCATTTCCTGAGGGATTTTAAGGAATGCATGGGTGCCTAGGGCTTCCAAGAATTGTTGCTGACCTGTCAAAGTAATCTACTTACATTTTATTTAATTCATCCTACAAATGTTTTTTGCCTATTATAGACCAAGAAGGATGCTGAATTCTGCAGCAGATATGAGAAAAACATACACGTATAACACATTGTCCTTCCTCATCAAAGAATCTACATTGGTTGAGAAACCAGATAATTTATCCATTGTCACAGCAGAATGAATTATATTTTAAAAGATTATACTGAATATAATCCAATCTCATTTGTCCTCGAATTTGTTACATTCCCCCAAGTAGAATTTTTTCCTCTGGGATGGGAGAAGTGGGGAGGAAAAGATGGGGAGGAAGGGGCCTGACTCCAGTTGGACACTGCTTCTTCACCATTTAAGCCTTAAGGTGTGGAGCACAGGTGTCCTTTTTCAAGATCAGCATTCTATGCAGGTTAATGGTTGCTAACTCCTAGCAGCAGACACAAAATGGGTTAGTTTTTGTGCCACTTAAAGAGGACATTTTTAAAATTCCCTCAGATGACTCTGATATAAACCACTGAACTAAGAGGAAGGAAACATTAAAGGGGCCTGTCAATTCAAACAGAAGAGGTTTTTGTTCTTTTCCCCACCTGCCTCCAAAAAAAGAGAGGAAAGAATATTGTAAAAGAACAAAATTCCTGAATGCACATAGATTTCTGTTTTGTTTATGTTTAAAGGAGGTTTATAAGGATGGCTATTTAAATAGTAGTGTTCTGATAATAGGATAAATTAGCTTTTAGGTAAAAGGCTAGCTCTGTGGGTTTCAGCCTGGCCACACACCAATGGGAGCTATAAAATCCAGAGACTCTAATATAATTGGCCTGGCATGCAATTTTAGCAGGTCTCTGGAGGAGTAGAGTGTGCATCAACAGGGTAAACGGTAGCTAAGGCTAAACGGTAGCTAGCAAAGGCCGAGTAAAGGCAGGCGAAGGAAAACATGGAAGCACGCCTACTCTGGTCCCCACTGTCTTCAACAGGCACTCAGGCACCCATTACCCTCAGCCAGTTTTTGACCCTCCAGGGCCTGCATTGGGGTACTTAGGCAGTCCAGCTCAGACTTCGTTCAGCCCTTTTCAACCCTCACGTTCAGTTTTCTCAGGGCTCCTCTCTAGACTAGGGCT
This sequence comes from Myotis brandtii, assembly GCF_000412655.1. Lineage (NCBI taxonomy): Eukaryota > Metazoa > Chordata > Mammalia > Chiroptera > Vespertilionidae > Myotis > Myotis brandtii. The sequence goes on from NW_005371410.1 coordinate 243,562, forward strand.
TCTCAAGTCAACTAATTCAAGAACAGTCATTAATAGCCGATAACAATACAGAATTATACAAGGTATCAACAACGTAAGAAAACAATGAAATTCCCTCCTAAGGAACTCTTGTCTTAACGGCCACCTCCCAGCACCTATAATCAAAGAGCCAGGATTAAACTAAAGAGGAAGCCAGCAATGTCCATCTTCCCTATATAAGGCTGGTCTTGCTCCTATGATTTTCCTTTAATCTAGTCACTGGTCACCCTGTCATAAAAGTCATTACAAGAGTCTGTGAAATCTTTCTAAATCCTTGCTGTACTATTTCTTAGGACCCTGATGTTAAGGTAGTTTACCACACTAATGCCCCACTTCCCCTAGTGAAACTCTGAATCCACGTCTACACCTAATTTCAACTAGCCCAAATCCCTTCTTTCTAAAAGTAAATATATACTCAACATTGGTTCTCCCTTCTTTGCCCTGAAAGTTCAGGGGTCCATTACGAGGTAAGTCAAATCTCCGTCCCACAGGGCATATAGACAGTGCACAAAAATCTCCTTACAGCAACCAGATTCTCCCTGTTACATGCTGAGCAGTGCCTATAAGACAGCTCACAACACAACCAGAGGGCAAAACCTTGGCTTCATAAAGCAGCTTTTGCTTCTGTGACACCATGTGCTAGTATCAGTTGATTTCATCCTGATATTCCCATGTCTTCCTGTTGCTTCTGCCTCTACTAGGTGCTGGCCCTGGCTTTCTCACTCGCCCCAGCCCTTAACTCTTGGCATCTCATGCCTTGGCACCTGGTAACTAACTACAGCTCTTCAGCTCACCTAGCCCTTGCCTCCCAGTCTAATGCTAGCCTATACCCGCGGACACTTGGGAACTGCACATGACTTCCCCCCAGGACTGAGTCCATGCCCTCTCACTGGATTTGACCTTCGTCTGCTGCTTCTGCAGAGTTGGCCTCAGGCATGCCCTGGATTTGGTTTCACTATGTCCTACCCACAGGCTGGAATGGCACTTACTTGCTCTCAAGCATATATGATGTTCCTCCTCTGGGTATGGCTTATTCCTGTTTCCTGGTTACTTTGGGGGCAAGCGGAGGGGGAGGGATAAGCAAATGGAAGTATTTTTATTATGAAATATCTGTCTTTTCCATGCCATCTCTTAGGCAACTGATTTCTTCCAGCTAACAATTTTTTTTGAAACATCTCTTTTTCCCATGATATTGATAAGAGAGTTTCCTTTTTTCAAGATGCATCTTCTGCCTGTCTGCCTCGGTCCTCCTGTCTTAATGCCACTTTGATCATTTACCAAGCTATTTGTCCATCTCTCAGTCTGCTGGTTTCATTTACTGGTTGACTATCAGCCAAATGAAATATAGTTTGGTGGTTTAGAAATGAAAAGAACCTGAGAAGAGGGAAAGGCTAAAAGGGAACAGTAGTGGCCACTCACCTGCTTCAGTAAACATCCTTGCTTGATAATGACCCCTCTGAATTCTTCTTTCAGAATTATATCATCATCACTGGAATTCTCTTCACAGAAGAACCCACTGTCTGGCTATTGGGAAAGGAAATAACAAGTTTATTTTACCAGTCTTAGGCATATTGCTATGTGTACCATCTTTACACACACACACACACACACACACACACACACACACCCTGCACCACTTCCAGCCACTGGCGTAGGCTCCTTCTTCTCCTCCAGTGGCTCATATCCCAACCTGAACTTTAAAGGCTGTCCTTGGATCTCGGAGGGAAGGGGGTGGGGGTAATCAACCAAAGACCTTGTATGCATATATGCATAACCCATGGACACAGGCAATCAAGTGGTGAAGGCCTGGGGCAGAGGGGATGGGCTGGAAGGGGTCAATGAGGGAAAAATGGGGACATACATAATACTTTCAACAGTAAAGATTTATTTTTTAAATATTATAAATAAATAAAATAAACAATAAAAAAATAAAGGCTGTCCCTGGTTATCTCATTTCCCCTCCCCCTTAATCTTGTTTCTAGAATCTAGATGCTCTTCCTCTCCTTCCACTCATGTGATCTTGCTGATATCCTTTCATTTTCTTGGGTTCCCCATGCTACACATATTTTAAGTCTAGCTCAGCACATTTCTTCCTTCAAAGCCTTCCTTCTCTTCAGACCTCAAAGCCACATCCTAAAAAGTAGAGTTGGCTACTTTATAAGACATTGCACAACAAGACCTCCACTACGATCTCTGCCACTCAGCCCTCTTCTACTTTGAGAAGACCAAGAGCAGGTGCCCAGCCTCAACCCCTGAGGTCAGCAGGGAGCTGGGTTTTGCTCAGCTATAAGCAAGCAATGAATCATACAGAAAAAGAGGAGCCACTTTTTAAGACCTTCAATGGAGAGGACTTAAGAGGTTCTAGCCCAATACCCTGGACTCAGTAACACATTAAACAGGAAATAAGCCTGGCCTGGACCTTGTGGCTGGATATTTTTAGAATCCCACATTTAAATGGCTATAAGCAGCCAAATTAGAGGTCTTAAAAATATGTATGCTGACAGCGGAACTTCCCCCAAAGTGAAATGAAACTCTCCCCGGGACATTCACATCATTTTTGTAAAAGGCTCTTAAGTAGCTTCCTAACTTCTGTGCTCTGACCCCAAATAGAAACAAAACTGCCAAAACTCCCCTGGAAGTTCACTGTTGCAGGATTTCTCACGTGGCCCAGGTTTAGGTCCACATTGTGTAATATCCTGTGTTTCCCCATCTGTGGTAACACAGATGACTGGGGGAGGGAGTGCCAATGCATACATTTTGCATTAAATTGAATATTTGAATGTATATTTGAGAAAATATACAATCAGCATAATGTGATTTTATGGATCTCCTCTAGAAAGGCAGCTCCATGCAGGCTGCAATTTTTTTTTTCATTGCTCTATCCTCTTTGTTTTTATAAATGAATTATTGCTTAGAATAAGAATAGATGTAAAGCTTTGAAAGTCATTTTAAAGCAAACTACTCAAGTAAACAATATTTTCCTTTAAACTGACTCACTTGGATGTGGCAGGCATTGAGCTGGGGGACAGCTGTCAAGTCAAGAACAGCTAACAACTCTGGGTAGAGGGCTGGGCCTCTCTTTCACACATGTGGGTGGCCCAGCCTCGAATCTGCCCAGAGCAGTCTCCATTACAGGAAGAGTAGCTAAGTAGCTTCTCTCACTTACAAAGTAGTAGAAGGCATCAGGGTTGTCCAAGAAAGGGTTTTCAGCAGTCCCATCCACTGCGTTCTTGGACAGGTCTCCAGCAGGCTGCAGGTACCCTTCGTTGAGCAGTGAGGAGGCGATCATGAGGCCTTCCTGGCGATTCCGAACAGACTTGCTGGAGAGCAGCCAGTCAATGACACAGTTACCTGGATGGAGCCATCAGAGGGAAGGTTAACTCTCCTAATCAAAGAACAAACCACTGACCATCGCCCCTGGAAAGCCCCAGAGCACCCACGTGTCTGACTTGTCTCACCTTCCCTGTTATTCCAGGAAGGAAAAACAAAATCAGTGGGATAGCTACCCGGAAACCAACGGAACTATGTAAAGGGTTTTGTTTTATTTCTCTTTTCTTAAATCTGTAAGTTCTTTAAGAAGCAATGCATCATTAAAGAAATAGTTCTTTACCCACTTGCACTTAAGTCTTATATATCTTGATTCCTGTCTATTCTTTTATTCAGCTCTGTGTCTATTTTAACATAATACCATTTTTTGGGAGAAAAAAAATGACTCTTTGATTGATATAGCTGGCATTTCCAAAACAATATCTTGGACAACAAAGTTCTTTTCTACCCTTCATTTTATGTCCATGCTGGAGAAGTTCAATTCTCATGTTCACCAGTCATCCTCCTATGACCCCATCTACCCAGCCTGCTACACACGCCCCTCCCCACACATATGGCTGAGCGGGAACTCCATATTGCCTACCCCAGCTGCCCCATATCAGACTTTCAAGGCCTTTTACCTGTGAAGCAGTGATTAAAAATCTTCTTATCCTTCTCTAGGTTCAGCTCTTTTATTCCTTTTTCTGTGTCTTTCATGGACAAATACAGAGCCCTGCCCAGAGATGAAAACAGATGGATGAGTGGGGAGCACTTCAGAATGGCAAGTCCTCGCAGGGACTTTGAGGAGCTGGCCAAGAACATAAGTTTCTCCCCTCAGGTGGCCCCTGTGCCTAATCTCCCCACCAGAACACAAGTAGTTAAAGGGCAGAGTTGATATTTGCATAATTCTGTGTCCAGCATGGCATTCAACAGAATGCAGCAGGGAGATAATTATTAGTTCTTAAATTCATTGAGCTCTTTGTTGATTTAAGTCCCAATGCCTGAGAGAGAAAGTTAGGTGGCAAAAATTAAGGTTCTCAGGGCCAGTTTTCCACTCTAATCTTCAAGGTCCCTTGATTTTCACATCCCAGTCCTTCAAGTGTCATTAAGAGACCATCTAGACTAGACATTGCCTCCAAGAAAGCGAATGTTTTAGCTAAGCTTATCTCCTATTCTATTATGAGACAAAGCAAAATAGTGAGAAGTTCTCATTTTTGTCCTTGAAGTAATAAACTCAAGATAGCCTTATAAGAGAAACTGCCAGCAAGTAACCAGAAAGCCCTTTTCATGTATCATGTGGTTCCATATAGCACAAACACCATTCCCACTTAGCTCTGACAGCCAAGACCAGAAATGTGTTCACTTGATGCCCCCAGCCAGCAGCTGCACTAGACCAGGAGCCTGTTCTTGGGTCTTTACCCAAAAACTTTGCTGGTGAGAGAAGATTCTAAGTCTCCCCAAGCTCATTGTACAAACTTATTAAACTCCTGTGACATGCCAAGTCCTGTGTTAGGCTGCTGAAAGGGTTTGTCTTTGGTCCCTCTCAGGGACAACCACATTGTGTAAACAGAACCCTTCTTGAACATTTTTAGCAGCCAACATGGAATACTTTCTGACTGGGCTCCTATTTCAGGTTATACTCGACATAGAAGCAAAACTATCAGGAAGCAATGATTCTTCTAGAAAAAAAAAAAGCTCATGTGATAGAAGGAGATATGAAACATGCAGAAAGAAAGGAGCCCTGTTCCTGTCAGGGGCTGAATTTTCCCGTGAGCCTCTAACAACCTTTAGACAACAACTACCACCTGCAATTCCAAGCCAGCCAACGTCATAGGACATTAAACCAGACCAGGGTTTCTGCCCAGGATGGGTGTTCACCTTGACTGGTCCTTGCTGACAGTGTGAATATATGCACTTGAACTCAAGACCTTGCATACTTGGATGCAGACCCCCTGCCTTTTCCTCCCTACCCAGACATCCTGGAGCATTCTTTAAAGACCAGCTTATTATGGCTACTTCATAAATGCAATAAGTTCTATCTCTCTGTCTCTATCTCTTTGGATCTCTTTCTCTGCCAAGGTTTCTTCTCCAAGGTTTTCCAAAATGAGGGAATCTATATTCTAGTAGCTTCGTCTCCTCAGCTGCTAGGCCTTGGAGAAGCCATGATCACTCCTTCAGATCCAGGTAAACATCTTAGTACACCAAGAGCCAGTATAGGCCTGGAAGGGTGAATACAGCCTTCAGAGGTGACCAAAGCAAGCCCTGGAACATCTCCTCAAAGGGGAAAAAAGAAGGGGTAGAAGGAAGCAAACACAGAAAATCACCCTAAGTCAACGGTTTCTGGCAGTCGAATAGATCTCCTGGTGGATTTCCTCGCAAACTTCTGGCCTCCTTCAATGCACTTAATGGCCTTCTTGATGTCTCGAACCCAGCCATCTCTCTCTTCCAGGAAGGCTGCCTGGAAGAAGTGGTCCTGCTGTTTGGTTGTAGTGATCTTAAACACAAACTAAAAATAAAAATACATGCCATTAGGAATCACTCTTTTCAAGGGGCTGAGGTCCCTTATGAAGCACAGCAGTTGAGCCAACCCTGTCCTGGAAGTACTTGGCCAAGAGAGACCCAAATGCCCAGGGTGGTGGTGAGGGAACTAGTCCGGGGGGAACCAATCATACTGTAGGCTATGCACAGGCTCAAAGGTCAGTGTCTGACCAACCATTCATTGTGGCTATTAATGTCCACTCACCATCCTTTTGCCGAAGTCCTGACAGGGACTAGTCAGAGTGCTTCCTTTCAGAGGAATCATTCCTTTGGGGCTATTGTCACTTTTCTTCTTATAGAATTCAATTCCATCTTCTAACAATACAACCCACATGGGTTTCCAGGTGTTGAACACACTCCCCTGTAATGACAACAAAAAGTCATGTAACAATATTTTCTAAAATTGTTCTATAGATGAGGTAGGACTTGGTAAATAGCCTACTGTTGACCAGTGTGGACTCAGGTGACTCACATTTGTGTGATCAGGGTGCTAGGCAAGCAGCCTTCAAGGGAGAAGGGACTGCCATTCTTCTGGAACTTTAAAAAAATATTTTTAAGATAAACTGTATGCATGTCCATAATCAGCCATAAGCCTCTCATGGGTCATTACCAAGGGAATATGGGATGGATCTCTACTCTTCTTCTTGTGCATTTCAGGCTGGCTTTCTGCTCCCACCCCTGCCCATTGTGTTCAGTTCAACTCAGGGATGGCAAATAGATTCTATCTCAAGTGCCAGCACAGACTGAATAGTAGCCAATGCCTGAGGCCGGACTCATGGGAAAAGTGACATGATCCAACAGCTGTGTTTGCCTCAGGTATGGAGGCCATAAAGGTGGCGTGCTAGCTGCAGTTTCTTCCATCCTGTGGTCTAAGATTTTATCTGAATGTGAATGTCAAGAAGAAACTCAGACAGCAGCCTTGCGTTCAGGATGGCTAAGTTGTATGAAAATCCCTTGAAAAAGGGTCTGTAATGCCAGAATGTTGCTGTCCATGCTTTTAGGAAGATCTTTACTGGAAAAGTTTTCAGTTTGGACTAATGTCAACTGCCCCTGTAGCAGTACATTAACTGTTCTGACTAAATCAAAGAAGTCTCTCTTTTTTGTCTATATTTTGGGAGAGTTTGGGAAAATAAGGTTCTTTGCCTCTCACCATTGGACCCATGAGGTCACCCTGTCATGACTTCCACAAAATAGAATTATCATCCAGCTCCCAGAAGACCTTGCGGCTTATCTTAAAATGCAAAGAGCCTCTATATTAAGGTCAGTTGCCCAAAAGGAAGTCTATTTATGCAAAAAGGTTAAGTACTTGTGGGACTATCATTTTGTATCATTTTGCTTGTCCAAGTGTTTCCTTTACTTTAGTTACTAAAAGAACTTTTAAAATTAGAACCCACTATCTCTTTTTTGCACAGGAAGAATGACTATCCATACTAACACTAGACTGTTTTCCTTTCTTAAAAAATGGGGAAGGTCAGACACTGCAAACACAGGAAATAATTTCAGTTAAATGTCTTTCTGCTTTACATCTATCTGAGAGAAACTTATATCCAGAATATAAAGGGTTCCTGCAAATCAATAAGAAAAATAAAATCTATTTTTTAAATGGGAAAAAGACTGCAAGAGGCATTTCACTAAAGAGGTTATCCAGCCCAGCTCAGTGGTTGTCAGCCTATGAACCAGGAGGTCATGGTTCAATTCCCGGGCAGGGCACATGTTTGAGTTGCAGGCTTGATCCCTAGTAGGGGGCATGCAGAAGGCAACCGATCAATTATTCTCTTTCATCATTGATGTTTTTTATCTCTCTTTCTCTTCCCCCCCTTCATCTCTGAAATCAATAAAAATATATATATATTTTAAAAAGAGGTTATCAAAAAAGTATCTGAAATGATGTTTGGCATCATTATTCACTAGGAAAATGCAGATTCAAAGCATGGTGAGATACTTCTACACGTCATTAGAATATCTAACATTTACAAAAATTAAGACCAGCAAGACTTGGTAAGGATGGTAACTGGAATCCCCATATGTGGTGGGCAGGAGTGCAAGATGGCACATCAAACTGGAAAATGTCCTAATTCTTAGGAGATATATGTTGAATTACTGAGGAGTGAGGTAGCATGATGTCCGCAGCTTATTCTCATGAAAATTGTGTGTATATTTATATAGAAATACAGAGATATGAGAGATAAAGCAAGTGCGAACATGTGTTAACAATAAATAGTATACAGGTAGTCATACTCATTTTCTCATTTCTCTGTGGGTTTGAAATTTTTCAAAATAATTGGGGAAAATGAATAAATAAATGAACAACAGAAGACACTACTATATAGTAAAATCTAGGTTATACTTTCAGGGAAACATAGAAACAGGTGTATAAAATAATGAAAATAATAAAAGCGATACTCAGAGAGCTAGGAGCAAAAAGTTGAACTAAATGATGCTGAATACCTTTCATGTCTAAAATTGTATATTCTACCTCAGGCCCCTCAGAGATGAATAACTGCCACAATCACTCAGCAGTTTTGACCTTAGTATTGGGATAAATTGGGAGAGGTCAGCCAGCACTGCATTCCTCCTGTAGGCAATTAAAGTAAAGCTACTCCTAATTCAAATGTAGCCTCAGGGGTCTGTCAGTTCTCAGAGCAGGATGTGTCATTTGGGATTCAGGGCCATTATGCACACTGAGAAGGCTGATCCTCTGTAAAACAAGGGAAATGAGACCTGCCTCATAGAGTGGAAAGTTTCTTCCAGGCTTGGTAGGAGTTAGCTGGGTTAGGATGATGGAATGACAGGTGATCTCTCTTCTCCTAGCCATTGCTACAGCCACCAGCTTCTCACTGCAGTAAACCGACAGCACCTCCTCCCCACTACCACTGTACTGACCCCTTCCTGTCCCCAACCCTCTTGGCACTCACCCAAGAGCAAACCGGGCAGTGTGATCCTGAAATGTCCAGGGCACATTACACCTGACCAGTACATGTGGAACTGGAACTAGAATCCAGGTCTCTTGATTCCCAATTTTATGCTCTTTCTACTTCCCCTCAGATGCCATCTTTATTTCGGTTCCTATGTACCTTTGAGTAATTCTGGAACCTAAATCAATTTTTTTCAGACCACTTAGCTAGCTATACATAAATCATGGTTATAATTTTATATAATATGATATATATATATATATACATATATATATATATATATAATCATATGTCTGAAGTATTGAGTGGTGAGGAGGTATTATTTATACTTTTCTGTAATGCCTTTTGTCATTATAGAAGAAGACCTCTACAATGTACAATGGGTGGGTTTTAGATGCTGAATTAGGTTTATTAATGTTTCCCAGGGAACAGCTGTTGATCATCATGGGACTGGTATAATTTAGTGCACAAGAGTCTGACATTGCATAATGCCAAAAGAAGAAATCTCAAAGGATGAGATATTTGACTGTATATTTTTTAAAAATGAACTTCTGTGCATTAAAAAAAAACACAGCAAAATAAAATGTGGATATTTGTAATATGTCATATAATTAAAAGTTAACATGTTTTTAAGAACTTTTTAGAATCATCAAAAATGTATAGAAACACTCATTAAATGGGCAAACAATATAAATAAGCCATTCTCAAGAGAAGAAATACTCAGGCTCAATAGACATAAAAATGTACTGCTTCAATAGTACTCAAAGAGACAAAAATTAAATAAGATATAATTCTGCCCATTGATAAGATTTTTTAAAAGATTTATAAAATATATTGGTGAAGATTTGGGGAACTGGGCATGAGAAGACAAAAAGGAGCCTTATGAGCAGCAGTTTGATGTGCACTATTTTTTAAAAAGCTTAAAGTGCCCTGGCTGGTTTGGCTCAGTGGATAGAGTGTCGGCCTGCGGACTGAAGGATCCCGGGTTCAACTCCAGCCAAGGGCACATGCCCAGGTCACAGGCTCCATCCCCAGTGTGGGGTGTGCAGAAGCAGCTGATCAATAATTCTCTCTCATCATTGATGTTTCTATCTCTCTTTCCCTCCCTTTTCCGCTCTGAAATCAATTTTACATATATATATATGAAAGCCTAAAGTCATTGTAGGCCATATAGAAGCATAAGATCTAAAGAGAGGACAGTAATATTCTGACTTTAAGTGGCGCATAACCAGGAGGTGACCACGAATCTGGAGCTGGGTGGTCCAGGCTCAAATCCCAGTTCTGCCACATTCTACCAATGGGATCTTGAGCAAGTTCTTATACCTCATTTTCTACATCTGGCAAATGGGGACAATGTTACTACGTATTTTTCAGCGTTATTGGGAGATTAAATAAAACAATTCATGTAGATTGCCAATGGCAGAATCTAGCACATAGTAAGCGCTCAGTAAAATAGTACCTATGTCCTGTAACTCTGCTTATCAGGTGCAGCTGGAGGATGACCTTGCGTTTAGGAAACCTCAAGGCTGCAGGTAAACCAGAGCCTGTTCAAAAGAGAGGGACAGGATGGCATCTCTTTGGGGAAATTGTTGAAGAAACTGGGTAGGTTTTAGCCCAAAAAGGAACAAGCAGAGCTGAGGAGGACCGTCTTCAAAGGTGTCAAACATTGTCATCGATCATGGAGGTTTCAGAAAATACAGTTTACGCATAACTTAAGAGAGAAAGTTAAATTAGTGGGTTCTCTGACACAAGAGGCATTCAAGCATGCTTGGTAACAGCATAGCAAAAGAAATGCGGCCTCAGGTGGAAAATTCAGTTAGAAGTTACTTTAATACTTAATACTCCTTTCAACCCCCAGATTCTACACATCTAGTCCAAAAAGGCTGTTGTCCTTACTATCCCTGTGGATATCCTCAATTTCAAGATATCCCTTTGGGTCTCTCCTACAAGCCAAAAATAAATAAAGTTCTAGCACATATTTAACATGATCACCGAAAAATGAATACCCCATTGGAAAAAATTTAATACATTATAAGTTACTGTAATATGGACCCCCCAATTCCTTGGTTTCTATGATTTAGACAAGTTTCTTTCTTTGAGACATGTTCATTCAACAAATAATGATAGAGCAACTCCTGTGCTTCAGACACTGGCCTGGGTGTTGGGGTGGAAAATGAGTAAGACAGTCTCTGCTCTTAGATGATTCACCATCTAACAGGGGGAGAGAGTGACCTTGAATGACACCTCCAGTTCAATGGAAGGATGCAGAGTATGAGCAGCGTCACTGAAAAAAGCCACGACTCACTGCTGTGGGTTGGGGCAACTTTATTATGTTGTTTAGAACCCCTCCCAGGTCACTTCCCAGGGAGTGAGGACACCTCCTTTAACTTCTCCTTTCCCTCAAACTTCTCTTTTCATATGTTGACGTATAGCTGGAATTCAAAGGAAAATTACCTTATGCTCAAAACTACGCGTTCAATTCCTTGGTTTCTATGATTTAGACAAGTTTCTTTCTTTGAGACATGTTCATTCAACAAATAATGATAGAGCAACTCCTGTGCTTCAGACACTGGCCTGGGTGTTGGGGTGGAAAATGAGTAAGACAGTCTCTGCTCTTAGATGATTCACCATCTAACAGGGGGAGAGAGTGACCTTGAATGACACCTCCAGTTCAATGGAAGGATGCAGAGTATGAGCAGCGTCACTGAAAAAAGCCACGACTCACTGCTGTGGGTTGGGGCAACTTTATTATGTTGTTTAGAACCCCTCCCAGGTCACTTCCCAGGGAGTGAGGACACCTCCTTTAACTTCTCCTTTCCCTCAAACTTCTCTTTTCATATGTTGACGTATAGCTGGAATTCAAAGGAAAATTACCTTATGCTCAAAACTACGTGTTTAACTAAAGCAGAACTGTGAGTCGGCATGACCTATTCTCCCACACTCATGGTCGTGTTACTTCAAGTTGGTGTTGCATCAAATTACATCCTTATTTCTGCTGCATTGTAAATTGTATCTTCTGGTTTTCCAACCTGATCCATGAAATCACTTGTACAAAATCCCAGATAAATGGTTGTTTTGTGCCTATTTAAATTATCTGAAGGCAAGGAAACCAATCTATTCCCTAATATGTTTTTTACATTAATCAAATCTTCCAGGTTGGATAATTTCCCAATAAAATCATACTGGGTAAGCAATAGAGAAATGGTACCGAGTGCTTAACAGCATGATTTCCATCTTAGGAATTTGGGTTCAAATTTGAAGACAGTCCTCATAGGCAAGTTACTTAATTTTTCCAAACATTAGTCTCCTCACCTGTAAAATAAAGGTAATATTGTACTACTTCCCACTGTTATAAACATTAAATGGTATACTTAAAGGGCTTAGTACTGTGGCTAGGTTGTAGCGGGTGCTCAAAAATGGTTAGCATATAGGCAGATGGGATTACACAGTTTTGTAGGCAATTCTGTGAAATCATTCTGGCATAAGGTTATCCTGGGTACCAGCCATCACGACAACTGTGCTTTGAAATCTAAATCACTGCAATCCAAGCCCAAGAGGGCTGCATGTAACACGATTAGGCACAGCTCTCTGCGACACTGAGGCCACACTGCTGAGTTCCAGTCCAACTATGCCACCTAATAGCTGTGTGACCTTGGGCAAGCCTCTTTCATCATCTGTCAAGTAGGGCTAACAGTTGTACCCACTTTGTAGGGTTGTTGTAAGTATTAAGTGCATTGATGCTTTAAATCTGTCCCTGCTGCAAGGTAAGCACCACATCTATTAGTTATTAAGATGATGGGAATCAATGGGTACAAATCACTGGAAACTATTTCATGGTATTGTGTCCAGAAGACAATGTAGCTGTGAGAAAAAAGTTCTAGGCCAACACCCCTGACTCCTGTTCTCTCTTTTACCCCAGGCTTTCCTCCTACAACCACACCTCTCACAGGGCCTTTTCTTTCCTGTCCAACCCGCTTGTCCTTGGGCACCCCAACTCCTGTGCTTTCTCCCAGCCTAAAAGACCACCCAAACCTCTAAGCTCACAATTGGGATCAGTTCTGCTACATGAAGTACCTGTGGGGTTGATTGTCAAACAATCAACAACAGTTTGCTCCATAAACTCCCAGGAATGGGGTTGGTTTGGGATGTGACTTGGTAGAGTCCAATTCATAACCTGCTCCTTTCTCTTTTCTAAAGCTATGCTTATGCACATGAGCAGAACCTATGCCACCCAACACATAAGGCTGAGCGGAACTCTATATTGCTTTCCCCAGCTGCCCCATTTCAGACTTGCAAGGCCTTTCACCTGTGAAGCCTCAGTTTTCTCATCTGTAAGATGGGGACAAAGACACTATTGTACAGGGTGTTTAGGATTGCATGAGATCTTGTTTGTAGAGCAACTGACTGCTACAGGTAGTGAAGGAAATCAAAGTTTGCCACCCTGAAGCTGCCTTTTTGGGATATTGATTTTGAGATGGTTACTGAGAAATAAAAGACTCAGAAAGAAACTCAAGCCCTCCCTACTATCCTTTCCAAAAGGTTCAGGTAGAAAAACCTACTCCAGGAAGGGAATCTTAGGAGACTGCCTTAACCAAATTCAAATTAAGTATGGTGAATAGGAGGGCTTCAGGCTGGTACCCCTTAGCTTAGATACCCAGTGTCCCACTGTTTCGGAGTTGCCTAGCAAGAATTTGCCTGCCACCCTAACCGGTTTGGCTCAGTGGATAGAGCGTCGGCCTGCGGACTCAAGGGTCCCAGGTTCAATTCCCGTCAAGGGCATGTACCTTGGTTGTGGGCACATCCCCAGTAGGGTGTGTGCAAGGAGGCAGCTGATCCATGTTTCTCTCTCATCAATGTTTCTAACTCTCTATCCTTCTCCCTTCCTCTCTGTAAAAAATCAATAAAATATATTTTTTTAAAAGAATTCACCTGCCATGAATATTGTGCTCTTCCTCAACTACCTGTGAATTGCCAATCTCACTTCTGAAATCTAAGACCAGGTCTCCCACTCCTTTTCTGCTTTCTCAAAAATGTCATATATGCCCAATGTCTACTCACTATCTATGGAATTTTCATGCTTATGTGAATTCCCATGCACATGCATTAAAATTTGATTTTCTCCTGTTAATCTGTCTCTGTTGGTTTGATTATTAGCCCAGCTAGAACTTAAAAGGTGAGAGGAAAAGTATTAATTATTTTTAGGACCTATAGTAGCTTCTAAGTACTTTTGTATTTATTTGTTAGTTTTTGTTGTTGTTGTTGTTTTTTGTTTTTGTTTTTTTAGTGACAAGATTCTGAGGCAAGGAAATCCAGGTCTTATTTAGAATGAAAAAGCTACAAAATGACATTATGTATTTTTCTTCCTTTACTTAACCATCATCTCTATTTAAAGATCTTAGCTGATGAAAAGGAGGAAAACTAAATTGTGAAATGTGGGCAGTTTCCTTGCACAAAAGAAAAGCAGAAACATTCCATTGATTACCAATCCCAAGATTTCTGACTTAACAAAATCCTTGCACCAGAGTTTTCCTAGTGTTGTATTTTTTTACCCCAAACGTATTTATCTCCAATAAAGTTATTTCATAAAAGAAGAATAAGGAGAAAGATATTTTTATTACCACCTAAGAATCTGAAACTGCATGAGAAAAAAAAAAACAAAACAAAAAACAAACAAAAAAATACGTGCTTGGAGGGAGATTCATAAATTATTGCCTGTCATGCTTTAATGTCAAAAACCATAGTGAAGGATTCGAACAGCCTTGCCAGAGAAAGATTTTTTTGGTCCTTGCTTCACTATTAACTTGGCAACCAAGCCAGGAACCAGTAAATATCCCATTATATATAATTAACCCCCATATATGAGGTACCTGAATGAAACTCAACATCTAAAGAAGTTAAGAACTTCAGCACCTTCCCAGGAAATTCTGGCTTCGGGGGTAGTTCTGCAGCCAACAAGAGAATATTTCTGAAGCAAGCATTTCTTAAAAATGACAAATTAGGGAATCTTAATACATTACAATACAGAGTGTGCAAAAGGTCCCAGAGAAAAATGCAGAAATTACTGAAGATGTAAATATCAATATGAACTTTCACTATTTTTCTTTCTTGTTACATTTTCTAGATTGCCTTTTACAGGCCATGATCTGAAAAAATTAAAAACTATGTACTTATTAATTTAAGTCCATAACCCCAGCTCTATCATTCCCATTTTCTACTGGAGCAAACTCACTTACTAAAGAGTAAGTCTTCTTTTTTTGTAATTTATAGAGTTTAAAATATGAAAATACACACTTAAAGCAGTTTTTATTACAAGATGTTTAAATTATTTTTGAACAAAACAACTTTGCAGAAAATGTTTCCATTTACCCGCTCACCTCAGGATACTAACCGAAGCAATCAGGAAAGAAGTAAGTCAACATTTATAATTTTTGGTTCTCAAAAACAGTATTGGTGCCTATTGCAAAGAATCTACATACACCTTTGTGTACATATGTGTGTCTTTTCCAAAGGATGTTTCAAAAGATGGCCAGCTGGAGAAAATATAAACTGAGCATTTACTTAGTCTCCTTCATCCGCTCATACCTCTCACTACCATAGATGCATTACAAATCCTAGCTTAGATTAAGTTTACTCTGAGAAAATCCTGGTGTACTGACTGAGCTCAGGGCCACAAATCAGAAACTCAGGTCTCAAAAGAGTGGGTTTCTGGCCCCAACTCTGTCACAGCCATGTGACCTTGGGCAGTCAGTCACCCAGCTTCCGGGTCTCAATTTCCTCTTCTGTTAATGAGGGAATGAAGCCAGAGGATCTAGGGTCCCTTCCAGCTTTAAATTAAAAGAGAATCAGGCAGCAATGTGTCCTGTTTAACCTCCTTGTAAGTAGAACATTTTGGCTAAAATGTTAAACCAACAAACAACCTAAAAGAGTCACTGTAGGCATTCATCTGAAGGTCCTTATCGAATTCAGCTCATTTCTGACATGCTTAGCTCACTTGGGACAGTATGAGTGTACTTATTTATATGTGTATTGCCCACAGGATGCTAATGAGCCCTGAGTGTGAACTCAACATCCTGGAGAGTTTCACAGTGACATGGCATACGCTCACCAGCAGAAGACAAACCAACAGTACTAACAAAATTCAATTTCCTGATGCCACACCAGTGAGACTAAGCATTTCTGAGTGCCCTTGTGTCCTTATTTTCCAATCTTTAAAATGGTGCTCTACCTACCACTTTAGTGGCACGTTATATAAATTCACTAAGAATTGTGAATGATTTCAGGCCAATAAAAAAGATAGAGTTTTAATGTACCAATTCTAAGAAGAAAGCCCAAGTAATAAGCTACAACTGGAGTATTATTATATCAGCTCATCTTTAATCATTTTCTGTTCTCTCTCCTCAAAAAAAAATAATAAAAATAAAAAGGAGGGGAATTGGAATTTAAATAACAACTCAATAGTCTCTCCAAATAACCTCTACAGCAAAAGAGTTTGAGTCATAACAGGCGTATGTGGCTCTTGAAAAGCATACTGATTTTGCTTAGACCTTTGCCTTCCAGACCCTGTAGCCTGGAGTTCTCAGTCCCACGAGTTCAACCTCTGCTGACACCTGTGCTAGGGAAGTTCACCTTTAAGAACCAGAATGAAGTGGAACCTGTGCTGGTTTCCTCCTGAACATTTACATGCTGCGATGTTCTCCTAGTTCAACCCAATAGGTTCAGCATTCAACATTTCTAAAACGAGTGCACAGGGAGTGCAAACTGGACTCTATCCTCCCCAACCCCCTCTCCAGTGACACCGTGTAGGTGGCACTTCTTGCTTACCTTTTTCACCAGGTAGCCCTCCCTGATCCGCTTTGGTTCCATGTTGGATGGACAAACAGAAGGCTGGGTCCACTCTCAGACAAGTCCTCTCAGAAGCTCAGCCTCCTCTGAGAGCTGAGGCACTTGTGGGCTGCTTTTCTATAGTGAGGTCCCTTTCACAATTTCCCGTTGGCTGGCGATCGCATGATCACATCCTCTTCCCCTCACTGGGGTGGAAGATCAGAATAAGGAACTGCAGACAGAAACAACCCATTCTGTGCTAATGCTGGAGACTGTTAAACGTGCAGCTGGAAATTTGTATAACCATAAGGAAAATCATTCTCCTCAATAGAAGGAAAATGGTCAAAAGAAGAGGAAAAATGAACAAGAAAACCTTCTCAGTAGAAAAAGTCCTGGCTTTGAAATGATTCTTGAGATCCTAGAAATGCTTAATAAACATTCCAAGAAATTCACAACCAACAGGTTAGCATAACAAAGGTAGCTACTATTAAATGAATGCCCACTTCTATGCCAAGTACTCTACCGGCTATTTTTCAGCCAGCCTCATTTATTGTGGTCCTTACAAGAAATCCATAGGGGGGAGTTCACTATTGTCTCCATCTGAGACACCAATAAACTCATGCTCAGAAAAGTAAGCAGTTGTCTCAAGGTGACAGAGCAGGTAAGAGGTAGAACCAGAAAAGAAGGGAGAGATCTTACCAGGGTACTGCTGCCTCCCATCAGCCTGAGGACCATTTGACACACAGAGTACTAACCCTACAGTAGGCTGGTAAAAAAGCAATCCGTACTCAAACATGTTTGAGAAATTGTACATTACAGTCTCAGCTTAGTGACTCACCTTTAGATGAACAAATTCAAGTACTGCAACAGACAGTCTTATTGTAGCGGTGTTTAATCTTGTGTTTCCCAAATTTATTTGACCACGGAATTCTTTTTGAGCAATGTCTATTAACATTCTTGTTATAGGTTGAATTGTATCCCCCCCTCCAAAGAAGTCCTAACTCCTAGTACCTTAGAATGTGATCTTATTTGGAAATAGGATTTTAGGAGATGAAATTAGTTTAGCTAAAATGAGGTCATCCTGGAGGAGGTGGGCCCTTAATCCAATATGACTAATGCTCTTATTAGAAGAGGAGTGAAACACAGAAAGCAGACAGTCACATGACACCAGAGGCAGAGATTGGAGTGATACATCTTTAAGCCCAGGAATGCTGAGGATTACCTGCAAGCAGCAGAAGCTAGAAGAAGCAAGCAAGAGTCTCCCCTAGAACAGTCATAGAGAACATGGCCCTGCCAGCACCTGGATTTCAGACTTCTAACCCCCAGAACTGTAAGACAATAAACTTCTGCTGGTTTAAGCTATGCAGTTGGTGGTACTCTGTTACAGAAGCCACAGGAAACAAGCAGAATTCTGTAAAACTAGTATTCTATGCAGCAAACTTTGAGAATGTTTATCTGGCCATGTGAAAATGGGCGGGTTCTTTAATCCTTCTGTGCCTCAGTTTTCTCATTTGTAAGATGGGGATGATAACATCTATTCAATGGGGTCATTCTGAAGTTTAAATAAGGTGATATTTGTAAATGTTTAGAAAAGTGTCTGGGACATTTAGTAAGTGCCTGTAAATGTTAGTGATTTCTCATTTTCAAAGAGTCTTCATTATTCTGGGGCTGATCCATGTTTTTAAATATATGTACTAGTATATTTTTTATTTCAGAGAGGAAGGAAGAGGGAGAGAGAGATAGAAACAGCAATGATGAGAGAATCTTTAATTGGTTGCCTCCTGCACGCCCTCTACTGGGGATCAAGCCCACAATCCAGGCATGTGTCCTTGACCATAATTGAACCGTGACCTGTTTCATAGGTTGACAATCAACCACAGAGCCACATTTTTAGAAAACATGAAAAGAATTACTTAAAACAGAGATGCATCGAAACATACATTTTCACATATCCAGGGGCTATATTTTAGTTTTAAGGTACCAAACATCAGTTCATGGGATATTTACAAACTAAGGTAATCATCAAACAAATTGACAGGGAAATTTTCTTTGCATAAATTGTGGGGCTGATTCTTTTCAATGATAAGTTCAACAAAGATTATAGAAGTAATCATAGGACTAGATTTTTGACTAGTTCCCTCTCCTCATTATATTAGCAGTTTTTGGCTGCAATCAATAGAAACCAACTCTGACTAAGATAAGCAAATAGGAATTCACTAGAAGAGTGTGGAATGGCTAACTTATTCAAAGAAAAAATACTCAGGTCTTTGGGTGTGTGTGTGTGTGTGTGTGTGTGTGTGTGTGTGTTTTAATCTTTATGTTGAAAGTATTACATATGTCCCCTCCCCACCCCAACCTCCTCCAGCCTGGCCCCGCCCTATGCCCCAGGCCTTCACCACCCTATTGTCTGTATCCAAGGTTTATGCATATATGCATACAAAGAAGACTCAGGTCTTTGAAAGGACAGAAATCAGGGCAGCTGTGGTGTTCCAGGAAGCAAGAATTAGTATGTGGTGTCTTTGAGACACAAACTAAAAGAATTTCAATGGTTTCCAGGCTCTACAATAAGTTCCAGGGACCCCACCTTTGATGGGACTAGACTGTCTCAGTGCTTCCCTCTCAGCCACCTGGACAGTGCCTGATGGAGGAGGGCTCATCCCCCAAAGTAAAATCAGGGCACTTTTAATAGTGGACGAGTGAAAGGCCCTGCATAGGCAAAACCCCAGGAAAGTCAGGGGCAGGAAGATCTGTTCTTGAGGTTTTTTTTCTAACAGCCTCCTGACTCACTCTCCTCCTTTCTCCCAACTCTGTATCTAACCAGCAGTCACTGCCCCTCTATGTTTCACTTTTCATTTTAGGCTAATGTAGTGTCAACTTTAAAAAAAAACATTGAAACCTGTAAAGAATTTTTGTAAGTTTATTTGAGCCAAACTGTCGACATATGCCAGGAAGCAGAACCTCAATGAATTGAGATAATGCTCCGGAGGATGGTAGGTTACATCTGTATTTATACATTTGCAATCAAAGGAAAGGGACGTAGGTGGGTTACATGAAATCCATTGGTTATAGACTAGAGAGGCGGGAGAAAGCAAAGCAGGGAATCCCCTGGGATTGGATAAAAAGTAAAATGATAGACACATACTTAGGTGGGTGCAGGAACAATTAACACGATAATGAAGGAACTTGTGGTATCTGTCCTGGCGCCCAGCACATTTGGTTGTGCCCCAAGCGGTCCAGAAAAAGGGAAGTTACAAGTTACCCAGACATGCCAAGGGTATGTTATTATAGATGCAAAAAGACAGGCTCAGTTAAGGTAAAGGTTGACCTTGTCAGTGAAGATACCGGCCTAGGATGTAACAACCCACCATAACTGCTTTTAGTTAAAGTTTAATTTCAGACCATCCTTTGTGGTTACTTTAGGTCTCTGAGTTTGCAAGACTGCTATGCAGGCCTTCCCTGGGCTTGTCAGGTTAGCATGTGGCCCCTTTCGTCCACAGTAGATTATGTAAAACTATATAGATGGCTCACCATCCACTTTTCATTGCACCAACATTAGTTGGAAGTTATTAGAAAGCTTGGGGGTGTAGGAGTGAAAAAAAAAATTAGATGGCACTGAGCAAAACAGAAACCAAAGAAAGGGATGGTTATCCTGTCTTCATTGAAACAAGTATTTTGCATTGTCTGTATTTTTACAGGCAATGGAAACAGTTCATAGATTTACCAAGTCTCGTTTCATGGCTAAATTTACCTCGTTTTGTTTAATTGGCCAAGTGACTTCCAAACTGTAATGTTTTCTCTCTTTGCCTGAATATGACCAGAGGTTGTAAAGAATCCTTACTCCAAAATATCACATTTCTAGGATGCCTACGGTATAAAAGCAACCCCCTGTGTTCTGAATAATTTATTTCAAGAAATATGTTTTGAATGCTGACTATGTGCCAAGCCCGGGACTAGGTAAAATGTCTTGCCACCAAGTAGCTTAAATGTGTTTATCAGCTGAACATTACCAGGGATGGATTAGAGGTGACACTCTTGCTTCTCCTCAAGCCTCGGATCATCATGCCTGCTTAGCAACACCTAGTGGTCAGTAGAAGGAACTGTCTGAATGAGTGACATATTTAGGACTTTTATAAGAGTTGAAGCAAATGCTCTTCCCTTCTGTCACATCCCATCTCCAGATCAGACAGATAATTAGAATCTCTTTGAATATCTTTTTTTTATTTATGTGTGTCTAGGCTTACTTCTTTAAACCTCTTTCTGTCCTACTTCTAATTCTCCACAATGGATCAATACTTTGGAAACATTCTTATAGTACATTTTATTGGTGTAAGAAAAAGTTAAGAATTTAGAATAAGCAAAAAAAAAAAAAAAAAAGATTACTGTATGTCTCCAATGGGAAATTAGGCTTCATTTACAGCACACATTTACAGGTGATTTGATTCTATGGAGTTTGTGGTTTTCCTTATATTTGAATTATTTTACAGCTTCGTAAATTCTCTTTGATGGAGACTCAACAGACTCCAGTCCACTCTACTACCCCACCCAATTCCACCCCCACACACATAGAAAAAAAAGGTTTTGCCCATTCGTAAATTGATTTTAACATTCTTTCACTCCATATAAACTTGTCTTTGACTTCTCCTTCTCCATTGTATTCTATGTGAGTTGTGATTTTATTTTTAGAATATAATAAAAAGCATTTGATAGAAATAAGTGGAAAAAGCAGGACACAAACCAGTTGGAGACTTTATGTCCTGATTCTTAAACAGCACACACAGATCTTTGATTAGACTGAAAAGGTGTTGAGTCCTGTGATGATCTGGGTGTTGTGAAATTGTCAAGTTTTTAGTAAGATCATGTTTAATGATGGTCCATGAATACTTCACTAGTAACAGGTATAGAGTGCTAGAGATTTTATGGTATCATTTTGGTGTCTAATTAACAGATAAATGGCATTTACGAATGCCAAAGTGTCCCCTGCATTGGTGTAGCTTTAGCACACTGAAGGCTCCAGAAGACTAAGCACAGCTTTTCAGGGTCCTGTCCCATCAGCACTTCTGCTGGGAGCAGCACCTTCACGTGGGCTCTGCAACAAGGCACGTGCTCCCAGGGCAGACATCAGCACTCTAGGTGTCAGGAATCCACGGCCTGATGCCCCCAACCTCAGGAGGCATCACCTGCTATGGTGGCCACATGGGCTGCAAGAGAGAATCATAAGGAGGGTCAACAGGAGAAATCCACAGTGACTGATAGGACCGTGTCCATGAGTCCCCGGAGTCATCTCCTGCAGAATCAACAAAATACAAAGGGAACCAGAAACGGGGGCCAGATCTCCCACCATAGAAGGTATGTGCAGAGCTCAAGAAACACCATGTGCAACTGCTGTAGGGAGGCAAGATTTCTCCCCAGACTTGCAGGACCTGGGCCACACAGGTTCTATATCTACATCGTGGTCACTGGATACCAAGGATATCTTCAATCTTCAACTTGTTCATTCCAGTTCTTTCCTAAAATGGGCCTCTGAAGATACTGCTGCTTGGAATTCCAGTTGTCAACCATCCTTCTTACATTTCCTGCCCACGTCTAGATGAGCTAAGTGGCATCACGTGTAGCTGAGGTCACTGCAGAGAGTTTTAAATAAGCTATTTAAAAGCTACTGATATCATCAGCTCAGAGCTGTTATTCCTAAATCAGCACAATGTATTCTCCGCTGCAGCAAATGTCCTTGCTGATTCCCGCCTGACTGCTCAGGACACAGTGGGGGACCAGAGCTGGGGGGCGGGGCCAGAGCTGGGGGCGGTACCAGGAGCACAGCGAGATCACAGGCCCTCTAGCAGCCAACCTACCATAAAAGGTGAAAGGAATTGTTTCCCCAAAAGAATTTAAACCAAATGAAATATCAGATCATAATTCGGTTCTGAAAGTATTTAAACACTTTAGTGTTTAGAAACGTGTATATTTCATTCTGATTCAAACAGACTTCCCATTTCTTTAAAAGACACTTTAGTTCTCATATAGGGGAAAAAGTTAAATTTGGGGTTTATTTTAATATTTGCCAAATAACTCTTGGAGGGGAAGCTGGGCCAGATAACACCTTTCCAATACCTCCATTCTGCAATCCTACGAAATGAATAGGATTCAGTCACATTTGGTTTGTTTGTTTGTTTTTATATATAGTTGGGTCTTTTTCAAGGTAGTTCCCAGAATATTGAGAGCAATAACAGGCTTAGTGGGTTTGGCTCAGTGAATGGAGCGTCAGTCTGTGGACCAAAGGATCCCGGGTTTGATTCTGGTCAAGGGTTCCAGGCAAGGGCCCGTACCTCGGTTGCAGGCTCTTTCCCCTCCCCACCCTGGTCAAGCGCTTGTGGGAGGCAACCAATTGATGTGTTTCTCTCACATGAATATTTCTTTCTGTCTTTCCCTCTCTCTTCCACTCTCTCTGAAAATCAATGGAAAAATATCCTAGGATGAGGATTTAAAAACAACAACTCTCTGTCTTAATGCAGAAATGAAACATGGAAAAAATGCACACAGATATTTAAAATTCTCAGATGAATATCCTTTAAGCAGTCCTCCATGTAAATCATCTTTTATCACAGTTGAGCAACACAAAGTTTGAGGTTGTAGTCTTTAGTAAAGACCAAAAGTGTGTATATCTTAGGTTACCAATTAAAGCAGGTAGATAAGTTCTGAAATATTATCAAGTTGTTATTCAATAAATCATGGTGGTGTAATGGATAGCATATGGAAAAAAACAAATTTTAGATTCTACATCTCACACCTTGTATCAACATTAACTCCAGATGGATAATAAATTTAAATATTAAAAATGATATCAGGAAAGTCCTATCAGGAAACATGAGATAAAATTATTTTTATAATCCCAGAATGGAGATGTCATAAAAAACTAATAGTTTAAATTCCATAAAAGTAAAAAATAGTGTATTAGAAAAACACCACAAAGCAAAAAGATAAATTTCAAATTGAAATAAAATATTTATTACACATTTCAGGCAAAAGGCTTATTTTTTAATGCAATGAGAATTTATACAAGGAAATACAATCACAACAAAAGAAAACGGGTAAAGGACATGAATTAACAGTTCTCAGGAAAGGGGGTTAAAGTTATGATAAATGTGTAAACCCATTCATAATAAAAGGAATCACAAAGGAATGATGAGATTCTATTCTTTACATATCAGATGGCTCAGACTCCAAACTTACGCACCCTATGTTGACAAAGGTGTAGGTAGGAAACAGGCACCTCGTTGGTGGGAGTATTAAGCTGAGCAAACTCTACAGAAGAAAATTTGACTATATTTATCAAAATTACAAAAAGCACATGTTCTTTGACCCAGCAAATCTGCTCCTGAGCAAGAATCCTATGGCTGTACTTACCTGTGTACGAATGATAAATATACAAGGACTCCCCTGGCTGTGGTATAAGGAGCATCTTCCGTCATCTCTAGTTCTTTATCCTTATTGGTTGTCACAGCATTTACCAGTACTGTCCTTAGGACATACTTGCTTGTTTTGTCTGTCTCCCCTGAAGAGAGTGCATGTATGTGAGTAAAGGGAGAGGAGCAGTTCCGCTTGGGGAGGTAATCCTGGGTTTGCCTTCTCACAGCACCACTTCCTTGCATAAATGTGGACTATTGCATACCACAAATTTGTTACATGTCTTGCTTACTAGGAGAGCAATGAATTGGCACGCACACCTTGGGTCTACATAACTAGCATCATATAAAGTGACAGGTACAAAAATAGAACAGTACGTTCTCTGTTTCGAGATGAATCCCATATACCTTGACCTCATTCATGAAAACTATGTTTGCACTCCCTGTGTGAAGTTGCTGGATCACCAATGAGGCAACCAATTGATGTGTTTCTCTCACATGAATATTTCTTTCTGTCTTTCCCTCTCTCTTCCACTCTCTCTGAAAATCAATGGAAAAATATCCTAGGATGAGGATTTAAAAACAACAACTCTCTGTCTTAATGCAGAAATGAAACATGGAAAAAATGCACACAGATATTTAAAATTCTCAGATGAATATCCTTTAAGCAGTCCTCCATGTAAATCATCTTTTATCACAGTTGAGCAACACAAAGTTTGAGGTTGTAGTCTTTAGTAAAGACCAAAAGTGTGTATATCTTAGGTTACCAATTAAAGCAGGTAGATAAGTTCTGAAATATTATCAAGTTGTTATTCAATAAATCATGGTGGTGTAATGGATAGCATATGGAAAAAAACAAATTTTAGATTCTACATCTCACACCTTGTATCAACATTAACTCCAGATGGATAATAAATTTAAATATTAAAAATGATATCAGGAAAGTCCTATCAGGAAACATGAGATAAAATTATTTTTATAATCCCAGAATGGAGATGTCATAAAAAACTAATAGTTTAAATTCCATAAAAGTAAAAAATAGTGTATTAGAAAAACACCACAAAGCAAAAAGATAAATTTCAAATTGAAATAAAATATTTATTACACATTTCAGGCAAAAGGCTTATTTTTTAATGCAATGAGAATTTATACAAGGAAATACAATCACAACAAAAGAAAACGGGTAAAGGACATGAATTAACAGTTCTCAGGAAAGGGGGTTAAAGTTATGATAAATGTGTAAACCCATTCATAATAAAAGGAATCACAAAGGAATGATGAGATTCTATTCTTTACATATCAGATGGCTCAGACTCCAAACTTACGCACCCTATGTTGACAAAGGTGTAGGTAGGAAACAGGCACCTCGTTGGTGGGAGTATTAAGCTGAGCAAACTCTACAGAAGAAAATTTGACTATATTTATCAAAATTACAAAAAGCACATGTTCTTTGACCCAGCAAATCTGCTCCTGAGCAAGAATCCTATGGCTGTACTTACCTGTGTACGAATGATAAATATACAAGGACTCCCCTGGCTGTGGTATAAGGAGCATCTTCCGTCATCTCTAGTTCTTTATCCTTATTGGTTGTCACAGCATTTACCAGTACTGTCCTTAGGACATACTTGCTTGTTTTGTCTGTCTCCCCTGAAGAGAGTGCATGTATGTGAGTAAAGGGAGAGGAGCAGTTCCGCTTGGGGAGGTAATCCTGGGTTTGCCTTCTCACAGCACCACTTCCTTGCATAAATGTGGACTATTGCATACCACAAATTTGTTACATGTCTTGCTTACTAGGAGAGCAATGAATTGGCACGCACACCTTGGGTCTACATAACTAGCATCATATAAAGTGACAGGTACAAAAATAGAACAGTACGTTCTCTGTTTCGAGATGAATCCCATATACCTTGACCTCATTCATGAAAACTATGTTTGCACTCCCTGTGTGAAGTTGCTGGATCACCAATGAGAACAAAGATGTTTTGCATGCTGTTTTCCTCAACCTGTTTATGTCTATAGAGTAAACTTAGTGCTAGACTCAGTCCCATTGGGTCCTACTAATTGGATTTTGAGTCTGAACTTGTAGCTACTGCTGATGTCAGGGCAATGCACCCAAAAGACAGGCTGCATCCCTAGCATCTAGAATGGGCCTGGCATTTATTAGGAGCTCTACAAATAATATTAAATGATAAATGAATGGGCGAATGTATATTGTTAAGTGAGAAAGAGCAAGGTGCACAATGGTAGCACTGCATGTTACCATTTGTGTAAGATAATATTGCTTCTATTTGCTTCTATTCTAACTCTGATAGAATGCACAAGTAATTCGCACCTCAATAGATGAAAATATCATTTCTGTATTGGTGATTATAGAATTTATTTTTAAAGCTAGAACACAGATCTTTCTTGGAAAACAATTATGGGCTGCTCTATCATACATGTAAATATAAAAATGATTAATCAAAGTTGAATATCATGAGTTTTTTATATCGCAATAATGATTTTGAACTGGAAAATTATTAAAGCAGGCATTAATGGGATATCTTCATTATCTATTTGCTTCCACAAGTATAGTGTTCTAAGGGGCATGCCACACACACACACACACACACACACACACACACACACACACACACAGGCCCTGAATAGGAGCAGAAGCTGGGAGTGGTGTGCAGTAGATAAATCAGGTGTCAAACAACATAGAATCTCACTGATCCCACCAGAATAGAGAGGTTGGAAAATAATATAGCCTAAAGTACTTATTCCAGTCCTCTCAGGTCTCACAGTTCTATATTGCCTGAGTTTCACTGTTTGAAAATAGCTGTTATGTAAGCTTTATTCATTTCGCTAGTTGTTTATCACAAAATGGAAATTCTTGTTGCTGTTAAGCTTTCATGCAAAGAAAAAGCACAAGTCAATTTTATTCTTCAGAACTTATCAAAGAAAAACAGGATATATCCAAGGTCAATTTAAATTGCACTGTGGTCATTTTAAACACACACAAACAACAACAATTCTTACCTTTTAGAGGTTCTGTTAAAATCTTTATGCCCATGGACACAGACAACAATGTAATAAGGGCGGGGGAGGGGGGGACGGGGGACGGGAATGAGTGTAGGGGGAAAATGGGGACATCTATTATAGTGTCAACAATAAAAAATATTTATGGGTCCAGTGACATAATTTCTGGGATGTGTGGCAAAAAAATACAGGTGAGGATGAAATATATGTATATTTTGATGTATATACAAAGATATATATATGTATATATATGTATATATATGCCATGAATTCATAATTATTGAAGTTGGGTGATGAGTACTAAAAATAATTTCTAGTAATTTTTTTACTAAATTAAAAAATGATAATTTACTAAATTTAATTTACTAAACATTTTTTATAGTAAAAGGTTTTCTGAAATCAATTCTAAGAATCTCTGTTTTAATGCCCACTTCTGCTGTGTCAACTCAGATGATCTGAGATCAGATGTTTGAAGGCAGAAAGGGAAAAACATGGAGGCATGTGGCACAGAAAAGACACTGAAGGGAAAGGAAACTGAAAAGCCAACGGCAATCTTCAACTGCTGCATCTTATCAGCTCAGATGACTGCCTCCCTCATCACCGGGATACCAGGACCTGGCGCCACGCCAGGCTGACAGTGGGTTCTGCACCTACCATGTGGCCGAGAGGTGGCAGAAATCTGCCCAACACATGTAACTGCTGCCGTGACTGCTTGGTCCTTATTTTAGAGAGTGAGATTTCACAAAATCGCAAAAACAATCTGTCCTATCACTAAGGCCTGCTATATAGAACCTGGATCACCATGGTAACAGCAAAGGCAGGCAGTGGGGGAGAGATGTGTTCTTTGTCAGAGCAACAGAAAAGCAGGTGAAAAGGAAAAGTCAGAGAAAGCATCCTATCCATCCCTCAGGATCCAGCTCAGACTCTGTCTCCTCTCAATCCCCAGGGCCTCCTCTAGCTAGCTATGTTTATAAAAAACCTAGTCTATGCATCCAAGGCAGGAAAAATTCTCTCCATTTTGTAGAATTTTTTATATCGTAAAAGGGAAAAATGAGGCTCAGAGAGACTAAGAAGCTCTCTATAATCTAATAAGTGCCAAAGCTAAGAGTGAAACAGGTCCACCTAGTGTCAAGGCCCACGTTCTCTTACCTCTGATCCTGCATTTAGCATTCACAAGTGCTCATTCAGACATTATCCATGTAAACCTGCGTGTCATCACTTGTAAACACATGGACAACATCATAAAGGCAAAGGTAAACATGAAAATAATTTTTAAGCATTTAAAGGTCCAGAGTGTTTTTGAGAATGCATATTTATTCCCCTCTCCCAAATTTCAACCAAATAAGAACATAAATCTCTTTCTGTTATGGAAACCTGAGAAGAGGCGCATAAACATAGCTGCTTTAGGGATGGACCAAACAAGCAATATTCTAGGACATCAATCTATGTATCTAAATATAATTGGATAAATAACAATTATACTGTTCAGTCCAGGTGTCTTCATACAACTCTTCAAATAAGCAGTGAAATGTAAATCAACCTTATTCTTGTTCAATGGCTATAATAAATCCTGAATTTAAACATTTTTAAATGTAGTGCAGAAAAGGATATTTATTATCTCGTATTTGTTTCTAAAGAAGGTGTGTGGTTTTTGTTGTTGTTACTGTTATTTTGGGATATTGTTTATTCAGGAATTTTTATATTTTGTTGAACACAAATACAATGTTATCTTCAATGCAGCTGCCTTGTCAGACTCAAAGATAGAAATGAAGGGGGCTCTGGTCAAGAGGCTGCTGCTGGAATAGAACATCCACCGCATCTACCACTGCAGCTGAGGAATTCTAGCTATATGTTAGTCTTTGCATCATAATTCATTCGAGAATTAAAATCCTAAAAGGACCCAGGCCTCAGATGTTATACAAAAATTAACTCAATAGCTCTAAATGTAAAAACAAACCTGGAAAAACTTGCAGAAAAACTCACTGAAACCCTAGGTTAGGCAAAGGTTTTTATTTTTTAGATGGACTTCATGATAATCACTTTCTGTTTTCCTTTGTAATTTAAATGCATACATGGAAGAGTATCTCTATCCATATAGTAATTTTGCTCATTCCTCACATTTTTTAACTGTGGTAAAGACATGTAACATACAAATTTCCATCTTGATTATTTTTAAGTGCACAGCTCAATAGTATTAAATACATTCACATTGTTGTGAACAGCGCTCCAGAGCTTGTCATCTTGCAAACTGAAACTTTACACCCAATAAACAACTCCCATATCCCCCTTCACCCATCCCTCTGAACCCGTCATACTTTCTGTTTCTATAAGTGAAATCATATAATATTTGTCTTTTTGCAACTAGCTTATTGCTCACATACTATAATGTCCTCAAGTTTCATCTATGTTGTCAAATGTGTCGGAATTTTCTTCCTTTTTAAGGCCAAATAATATCCTCCCCCACCCCCCTGCATTTTTTTTGGTCTGGAATATTTTTTATTTTATTTTATTATTTTACTTTATTTTATTTTTATTTTCTTTATTGATTAAGGTATTACATGTGTCCTTATCGCCCCATTGCCCCCCACCCCCTCAACTCATGCCCTCACCCCCTGGTGTCTGTGTCCATTGGTTAGGCTTATATGCTTGCATACAAGTCCTTTGGTTGATCTCTCACCC